>NC_142369.1:25942500-26264062 GCF_059441005.1 Hippichthys cyanospilos | reverse complement strand
GTCTTTTTTCTTTTGCTAATGAAATGTTTTGCTTACGGTCATTTCAGCGTGTTTGACCGTGAGGACGAATCGTCGTCCCGCGGCGGCGGATCGGCCGCGGTGGAGCGAAGGCAGGCCGAGAGGCGCAAGGAGCTGATGCGGGCGCAGACCTTGCCCAAGACCTCGGCCATGCAGGCGCGCAAAGCCATGATAGAGAAGCTGGAGGGAGGCAGGTGGGGAAAAATGGTTTGGTAGACCAAGTAAAGAAAGGAACGAACAGAAGATTGACATCAACTTTGCTCTTTAAGCCCGGGACATCAGGTGGTCTCCAAAGTAAACAAGGTGCAGCGTTCCACCAGCTTTGGCGTACCCAACGCTAACTCCATCAAGCAGATGCTGCTGGACTGGTGCCGTGCCAAGACCCGCTCATATGAGGTGCTCCTCCAGGCCACGTGCTCGTCGCTCTTCTTTCATGCCGCCCATTAAAATTGGAGAGCTGAACTCGCTAATGTGCTTTAGGCCGGGATTACATCTTACTACCCGGGGAATTTTTCCATCACCTAACCCGCTCTGTTTTTTTCTCCCCGCTCAGCATGTGGATATCCAAAACTTTTCATCCAGCTGGAGCAACGGCATGGCGTTTTGCGCCCTGGTGCACAACTTCTTTCCAGAGGCCTTCGACTACAGCGCCCTGAGTCCCAGCAACCGCAGGCAGAACTTTGAGGTGGCCTTCAGCAACGCAGAGTGAGTTCAAACACGTAACCAGGTTGGCTCGGCGGGTTTTAACCCCGTCAGCTCTGTTATTTCAAGAGAAACTAAAACAAGATGAAGTCAGTCACCTAACAGCTTTGTAGAGAACATATGGGCAAAACAGCGGAAGATGGATATAGTACTACGTAAATATGGCTCACAGGCAAAGACATTTTGTTGCGCCTCCACGGTCTGATAAGGGAATGTAAAGCTGCTTTATAGATTATAATCAGAGATCTAAAATCGTTTGACATGTTTTTTTCTGTAATTGCAGTGGCGATAACACTTCTCTGTAGTAAACCGAGGGATGCTCCTCAGCTATGTCGTTTGACCTTATTTAGCCGCACCAGAGAAGAGCCAAGAACAATGTTGCAGCCAATGTTTTATTTTCAATTCTAATGGAAAATGCATTAAAATGCCAAGCTATTTACACGTTGAACAGCATTCCTACTTAAAACAGGGTGTCCTCACTTTACGACATGGCCTTCCAAGGCTATGAAATGTCACACGGCACAAGAAAGGACCTTTGATATTGGCCATCTGTCTTTTATTTCATTGTTTTACAATTATAACTTGAAGTGTTTTTCATACAAATGTTTATTACAATGAGGACATTTTTGCAATCTGAAGTGGCGTAGATGCATCCGGATATATTATCATATGGCATATGAAGTCCTGCCCGGTTATTGCTCTACTTACTGTTTTTGTTTTATGAGTTCTAAATGTTTTTTTGTTTTGTTTTTTTATCCAAATATTTATTGGGATTCTGATGAGTGCAGAGTCGTGATAGACAACAAGCACAAGTTAACTTGGGTAGAAATATGTATTACATTGCCCGTTGCAGGGGCTGAACTTGGTCATAAGTCGAAAACACCAGGGACAGAAGCAAAATAGACAATATTTCAAAAAGGAAGTTATTGAAATAAGTACTGGTAGTCAAAAAAAAAAAAAAAACTCAATAAAGTCTATATTAATAGAAGGCTTTATTATTACCACAACGTCCGGCCATCTCATATTATTTCTATAGCCAAAGACCTGTTGGCAACTCCAGAAAGAAAAGGTCTTTCTTCCATTTTCTCCTCTTCTCTGTCATCATACCAAACCTGTGATGTCACCCATGTGCACCTCATCCACACTGGTTCGTGATTTATAGACTGTCACCTGACTTAAGCCACCACCTGTGTGCTTGTGTGTGGATGTGCACTCTTCACATGCACTGACCTCACTTGAATTTTTTTTTCCCGTTGAATCTGGATTCACACGCTCGATTCGCATCGACAAACAGTTTTCTTTAAGTCACATTAGAATGAGCATTGTTTTAATGCTAAAAACAAAATCAGGCCTAATGAGAATCGCTTGACGCTCGTTTGTTTTGTCTTACGTCTGTTTGTTTATTCTATGCCTCATATGTATGATGTAAACTTGATGTTTCAAAAGCATGTCAACACATGGCTACTTGTGTGGACACTGAGAATGTAATGTTGTTTGTTTGTCCCTCTCTGCTGTGTCTGTCCACTGAATCTGTATCATGGCTGCTCACTGCATTTTCTGCGTTATTCCCTCCATGTCTTTCCCACCTGTTGTTGTCCTTTTTTCCATTTCATTTTCTCTCTGTCATCCTTTGTATCGTTTGCCTCCTCCTTTCCGCCTGTGTCCATCCTCCCGTTCCTTGCCGGGCGTAGGAAACTATTGGACTGTCCGCAGCTGCTGGACGTGGATGACATGGTGAAGATGCGCGAGCCCGATTGGAAGTGTGTGTACACGTACCTGCAGGAGTTCTACAGGGGTCTGGTGACCAAGGGCCTGGTTAAAACCAAAAACTCCTCCTAAGGTCGCACCCGAGCCTAAAAGCAAACCCATGGTGAGAGAGGGAACGAAGCGGTTCTTCTACACTTTGTGTTTCATTCAGAGTATGTTTTGTTCAATGTAAGTAAAACGTACGTGGAACTAGGATATTTGCTTCATGTTTAAAAGAAGAGCCAAACTTGGTCTGCTCGTGCCCCTTTGTGCATATTATCCAGACTTTGACTGAGGCGTCTGGCCAGGTCGACCTGCTCTTAAACACTCTAAAAGAAACAAATGTATCACTGCGTTTCAAACAGACGGCTCCTGAGACGAAACAGAAAAAAAAAAATATCATAGGAAAGCTTGTGTCGTAGCTCGTGGTTTCTTTTAATCAAGTGATAGTTTACATGTGTTTATGCATTAGGCTTTCAAACCCTTTTAAAGATGCTTTTAAAGCAAGAATTGTTCATGTCTGTGATCCCTAAAATAGCTGGCCTTATTTTACTATGTTGATGTTTATATTCTCATGCAGGAAGCCAGACTGTATGTGTGTGCCATTTTTGATCGACTGCATTGTGGAGAACCCTGTGAGATCCAAGCGCTACATTATGTTTGCATACTGACACCATGTGGTCATTATGTGTAGTTCTCACACAACGCTTTTGAATGTACAGCAGTCAACAAAAAGATTCCCGAAGGATGTAATCAACCTTTGATAATTCCTCAATCTCCTTTCGATTCAAAATATCTAATAATTGTACAGTACAATTGAATGAGAATTAGCACCGGATAAGAAGGCTTTCAAAATCCAGCCTTGACAAAACCAATGCTTCGTATTGATTGAACCTGATGGCATTTTTGCGTCCTGCGGGGGAATGTGTTGTCGTTTCACCCGTCCCTCCTTCAAAAAGTCGAATGTGTATTTTTGTGGCTCGTCGTCATCACGCTCATCCTGTGTGTCTCTGAACGCCTCCCCAGGACGTATGCCAACTGCATGCCCCTGCTGGAAGTGGAGGACATGATGATCATGGGAAACAAACCCGACTCCAAGTGCGTGTTCACCTACGTGCAGTCTCTGGTCAACCACCTTCGCAGGCACGAGATGGCCATGGGTCGGCCCTCTGACCTTTGACGTGTGTATCCTGACGAACGTTGAGCTCAATTGGTGGGTTGCACCTTTGCTAACGGACAAGGCAGGAGAGATTGCGTGTGAGTGTGTGTTAAAAAAAATCTTCCGGCAGCAGTGTTGATGTGTTGTCCATCTGTCCTGGATAAAACCACATATGTATTTCCCAAAAAGATGGTGTTGAAGGAACATAGCATTTTGAACACAACCACCGTTTCATTTTCTTGCTTTTTTTTAAATTCAGTCATATCTATGCTTGTGACACACAGCAAGAGAAGCAAAGATTTACATCAATTCTCTGTATCTTAACTTATTTATACATATTTTCTATTGTTCGTTAAATGTCAGCAGTCCCACTAAAAAAGAATCCTTGCATTATTGGCTTTTAACGTTGGTACCTTTTGAAAAATTCGACCAAATTCTGGTCACTTTATTATTCAGCTTTAAGTTATTATCCTCCTGGTACCGTTTAGCATAATACTATTTAATACATTCACACTGGGTTGTTTATTTGTAGTAGCGACACATCTGTATTCATATCGATGTAAAATCAGCTGTCTGAAGTCTGCAATGCTACTGAAAGCAAGCGTCAGGTTTGGACAAGACTTGTGTACCATATTAGAGTGACACGATGACAAATGATCAGTGATCTTGCAGCCACCATCATCACGCTTGTTTATTCTGAATTGTGGGCTTTATGGCAAAGGCCCCACTTAGTTGTATCGGGTTTAAAGAAAAAATAAGACAAGGTTTTAGTTGTTTTTGTGGACCTGATTAGCTCAAGTTCTGTTGAAAGAAAACTGAACCAAACCTGAATGCATGTGCATGTGTAGAATTTACAGATAAGGGAAAAATGTACATGTTTTTTTAACAGTTTTATGTCTACATTTTGAAGGATTTTAACTTTTGGTTGGATGAAACGAAATGTATTCACCCTTCTGTAGACCTTGACAAAAAATGTTGGAATGTTATCCCAGTGCTGCCGACCTAAGACAAAAACGTTTTACCATGCCCGAAGTGCTGTACATAAGAGCTCAAACAATTGTTTCTGTGCACCGCACTTCGATGTGAATTAAAAGACAAACGAAAATTCTTTGTGTGATTATTGCTGTCTGGGGTCAAAATGTGTCGGGACCTCTCAGGTAGGCCTACGTCTCTGAGTGACAACTCACTCTTTTTTTCATATTCCAACTTGCAACTTGATAGAATTTTTTTGTATTGGTTTTCTATATAAAAAAGTATGTTTCATAAAAGGATTAATATCTACTCTATATCTTGTGTACTGTATTACCAGCATAATGTCACTGATTAGTGCAGGGTAGTGCAGCTATTACCAAGATTATTTTAAAATTTTGTTGGGGGGTGTATTAAAAAAAAAAAACACTTCAATTTTGTAGGAAAAAAACTTTTTTTTCTGGGGGGGGCTACTTTAGATCACGAATGTGTAGTTAAACATTTTAAAAGCATTCTTTCAATAGTCCAAAGTAAAAAAAAAAATATCATGACCATGATTGTAGTGTTAATAAAATGGAGACACTGCCTTAAAAAGCGTTTTGTCTGCCTAATCCATACAACAAGGTAGGTAATCAGTACAACAAGGGGCTAATGTGTAAACATGCATGTACTCACCCAATTTGGAATCAACTTTCTCCAGTAAAACCATATGGCATTTGTTGGAACATTTTATTTTTTACAGTGCTGACATGTGAATCTTAATGTGTTTTAACAGCCCACCCACCAGTACATGTAGCATCAGCCGCAGACCAATCGGAAGATTTTTTTAGCCTGTAGCGTCATAAGGTAGCTCAGTGGGTGGGAAGCAAACAAATGAGGCCACCCCAAGATGGCCATTGTGATGAGGGAATGAAAAATGATGACATGAACCAGTCAGTGCAACAAAAATACACACCAGTCATTTAGTGAAGCAAAGAGATTGTCCTTCCTCTTGTTGCGGGATCTGCTGATAGAAGCAGTCCCAAATTGTGGCATCTTTAAAGGTCAGAGTGCTTGGCCTCGGGTTCGGACTCTGATGAGGAGACGTTCTGAGTGATCACGGAGGCAGTGGCGGGCTTGTGCACTGGCTCACTTTCAAACGGGCTGTCCTTGGCGGGAGAGAAGCGAAACTCTTCTGGCACGTCGTCATCTGCTTGAGCCTTCTTGTAGAAGCCCAGTTTGCCCAACAGCTCGTTGATCTCAGAGCGTGTCATGTCAGATAAGGCGATCCGCTGAGGAGAAACATTTTAACTGTGACACAAATGCTCAAATTGCTAAATAGGAAATCACCACACAGTATTAGCGCGTGATGTACATATAAGGTTCCTGTTTGAGCATGTGCAGATGTCATTTTTAATCTGGACAAACTTACGTCCAGCTCTTCATAGTAATGGTTTAGGAGGACAAGCTCAGGGTCGGCCCCAGGAATGTGCTTCATCACCAGGTTATGGCTGCGGGGGGAGTTGGTCAAGGACTGATGGACATTCAATGCTGGTTATGTACAATACTGTGCACATGGCTATTTCAGATACAACCACAATGCCATTATGACTTCATTGCACTCGTTTCAGGAAGACAAACTCTCCCACATGAGATGAACTGTAAAAAAGCAGCAATGCAATTTTGATTATCCAAAGGATACTAAAGAGGAATGTCCTGGACCACAAAGGCTTTGACCTGCACATAAAAGTCAGAATTCAATGACATGTGAACAAAAGATGATTGACATCTTTGAGGAACAATATTTTGTGACTGTGCATTCTCATATTCTAAAGTACCTCTCTCAGCCTATTCAACTGTCATCCGCCACATGTCTGGAACAAGACATCATTATTAGAAACACTTGTGTAATTTGTTTATGTGCTCACGTGTCCCCGGTTTAGTGCGTTAATCTGTAGTAAAGCATTCCAAATCCATCCTAGATTTCGCCCAAGGTCCTTTACAATTAGTAAATGGGAAAAGCAGATTATTTTTCCCCTTTTTATTTAACTTTCCACGCCCTGTGGGAAAGATGCTCAACCTATTTTGTGGAAACGGGAGACGTGGTTTCGAGTTGCGGGCGCTACCGTCCCAACAATAGTGACATATAGCACGCTTTTGTTCAACTGTGAGGGGAGGCCAGGCATTCCCTTGAGGAAAAACTCATACTTTTCAATTCTACACCATCCCACCTCGGTTAGTGCAATTCTGTATATTGTATATGTCAAACGTAGGACACTACACATTGCAATCAGGATCAGTGGTTGATTATGGTGCCATATAGCCATATAGTATCTTTTTCCTTTTTGGAGGTAACTGTAGACATCTACAATGAATGTTTTAGATTTTTCTTCTTCTACGCATGCGCCACCGGCATTTACATTAGCGGTTCAAAAGGGACTTAAAAAAGGACTGAAATCATTACAGGTGATTCTCGGTTTATGAGGGTACTTGGGAAGGCGTAAAAACAGTCCAATACCAAATATATGCCAAAACACTCGTAAAGGTACGATTACAGTACATTTGTGATTGAATCCATAAATAAAGGGCCCCGTACCTCCACCCTGGCTCGAGCTAGCCCGTCCAGCTTGTTGACATCCACCTCATGTGAGGACACACAGGAAAAAAGGGCGAACAGGAGCAGCCACATTGTTAGCAGCCTAAACCAGCGCTGAATCAACTCCCACCTGAAGATGTGCAGCAGAAGCGGGAGGAAGAAGGATGTGCTTGGCGATGTCACATCCGGATCGCGTGCCACGTCAAAGGTTTTCCCGGGAAGAAAGTGGGCGCGGTCAAAGATGCGCCAACCCTTTCATTGCGATATATATATTTTTAATAGAAATGTATTAAGTACTATATTTCAGGGCACACTGGTAAAAATACTTACAGTGTACTGAAAGTGATGACGTAGAAATTCAATGAATAACGAACTAGGAGATTTAACTTCTGTACTTAAAAGAGGTCAACTCCAAAATTGTTTTGACAGTATTCAAATGCATGCAAATGTCATTGGAACAAACGCATGAGCCGAGATTAATCGTTTCCTGAGCCCTGAATCATGTCATTTCGGTTGACCACAACGGGCAAAAATGGCCCCTTGGGATAAATAAAAACAGGTCATTTTTGCTGCTTAATGTCTAATGAGTGCGATATATTGTAAAGAGTATTTTTGTGGACTTTCCCATTTAAATGAAAGGGAAAGCTATAATATAGACTGAAAATTAATTAAATGATAAATGGACTTTCACTTATATAGTGCTTGTCTACCTTGGGAACTCAAAGCGCTTCACACTAACTACAGTAAGTACATAAATATATTTTTTATACTTCGACATTGGCAAAAAACAAAACAAAACAACAACAAAAAAACATGCTGTCGAAGTTTGTCGTTTTAACGTTGTGAAGTGATTGAACTAATAGCCAAATGAAATATATATTTTAGCTGGTTAATGAGATTTTTGCTCCTGAAAGTTGGCATAGAGAACTGGCGCATCAAACTTGGAGACATTAGCTTCATTTCTATCACACACAAGATTGAGAGGCGTAAGTTTGTCTTTAATGTTGTTCACACATTACGTTCAAGTTCTGAGTTTTGTTGTTAAACAGATGTTTGCTTCAGATTAAAAAAAAAAAAAAAAAAAAACCCACATTTTTTTCTGTTGTGCGTATCCATGGTTTGCATAGCTCAACACATCTAGTGCCGTAATCCATTTCATGACTGCACATGTGCAGACTTGATTCAGGAAGAGTAGCAAAACAAACCTGTTGGCGCGGCTGTGAAGAAAATGAAGCGGCGCTACCCCACGGGGGAGGAGAAATGGAGAAAGAGACAGGTAACTAAGCAGTTTTGATTAGTTTTAAATGCCGAATGTGTGTGACAACAGCAAGGCAGTCTTTTGACAATTGCAAAAGCACTGCAAACTTGCTGAGGAGCATGCAACAGGAGAGATTTTAAACCAAACGTTCGGTGTGTGTGTGTGCTCGCGTGTGTGTGTGTGTGTGTGTGTGGGTGGGTTGGGGGGGGGGGGGGGGGGGGGGCATAAAAGGGCTCTCTTTTCCCAAAAGGCCAAATGAAATACGCCCCCTACCCGTAGGCGACACATTAACCTGGTTGTGCGCTTCCTGGTTATGCACTTTCCCATGTTGACCGCCAGGCGGCGGTGTGGTTTAAACTTTCCGCCGAATAAGCGCGGCTGTATCTTTTTTAGTTTATCTTATCTCAGCCCAATCACGTCCCTGCAAGCAGATGCTTGGTCCACTCACAAACAGAAGCCGTTGGTGTGGCTGTAGATGTGGGCGTGGGGTGGGGTCGTGTCAGACTAGTAGTAGCTGACACGTTGCGGTTCAAGTCAAGTCCCATTCGACTGTTGTAGTCGAATGTCCTTCACCGGCGGTTTCCGGAAGCAGCGGACTACTAAAGCAGCTTTGAAGGACACTGGGTGGCAACTCGGCGGTGCCCGTGTCTCTTTAACGCTCAGCTGGAGGAGGAGGAGGCTGTGGTTGTGTGTCTGAGAGATGTAGCCTCCTGCCTGCCTGCCCGCTTGCCTGCTACTACCTTGGCCGTGTGGCTTCAGCATCCACCCCACTTCCTGCCTCTCTCTGCTGAGATGCCGATGCTGTCACCATCAACCCTCTCTTTCATAGTCAACCCGAGAAGGTTTTTTTTGGAGGGTAACGTTTGACGAACTACTAGCTTTTTTAAATCAGCGCAAAACAGGTGAGTGCCGATTATAAACACCAACAGGCGTGTCTACGTCATTTTTGTATTATTTATAATGTAACAGTGTTTCTCGTTTGTGTGCATAACAATCGTGCTAATGTGTTGTTTCCGTTCATATATATATATAATATATATATATATATATACACACACAGAAGATCCTCATCTAAACACGCTCTAAGTAGATGTTATTTGATGCAAAGCTGTTTGAGCAGTCATGCAACATCCTTGATATCTATCTTCGACGATCTACGACATAAAAAAATAATCAGCCCAATCTTGTGCCTTCAATTTGGTGTACAAAAAAACCACTGCACCTGAGAAAAAACAACCAATCAAAGGCAGCCAGGACTCAAGCAGACTCCCTGCGCCCACCTTGCCAAAACAAATTCAGAATAAAAAATATTTAGTGTTAGTGATTTTCATTATGAATTAAGTGCTTTTTTGGGATTGCAAATGACCTGTCGTATACAGTATATCATGTGTTACTTTTTGAGTCATAATGACTAATTCAACGAACATGACCAAACCTTTTTTTGTTGTTGTTGTTGGAAATTGTAAACGCTATTTGAACCCACAAATTTTCTTATATATAATGTTCTGTGTGGCACCACTTGTACAAACATACTATTCTGATTTAAGTTGCATTTGTAGAACATGGATTAAAGAGCAAAATCCACCCATTTTTATCGAACTCATAGGTCAGCCATTTTGCTGCAGACAGAAATGACCTCACACTCTCAGCTCAGCTTGTGAATGTCTCATGACGAAACTCAGAAACCACGTATACTGTGATCGGCATTATCTGAGCCCCATGCAAATTTGATATAATTTTTAGTGGACCCTATTTGGGAAAGCGACCTCCTCACGAGTAGGATAAACACGGGGTATTTTGTTCCTTAAGGTCCGCGTTCAAGACGCAATTTGTTTCCACACACGTAAGACAAGGCAACACAACGACTAGGGTTCAATAGTAAACCTGTGTCTTTACCAGTAATATATATTTTTGCATCGTTTGTTTCATCACCACAATCCTGTTGTATCAATGGGCAGTTGCGAACCTTTTGTGGGGAGTAAATACAAATTTCCATTATTCACGCAATAGTTAGTCTCTATTACTATGCCACTTTTGGCCAACAAGTCAGTCCATGATTAAATATTACTAGCGAACTACTGTGCTGTAGTAATACCACTATTAGGCCTAGTAGACATGTCATGCAATAGTAGTGTAAATTTAAGAATAATAGTGCAAAATTCATTGTTTAAATTCATTTATTATATTGTTCTTAATTTTCTTGTTTACTAATTGCACCGAAATGTCCGCTAGTAGTTCTGAATCACTACTAACAAAAAGTGTTACTGGGAAGACACAGTCGTTCTGCTAGTGCGTTGAAAAATCTTGCTAGTGATGCCCAAAAGTCTTATACATGGTAGTACATGGACCTTCATCTTCATTTATCAACCAAATGCTCAAACAGCTTTTCATATTCATTGCAAAAACAATTGCGATATCCTGTTGATATCAACCTCTAACACTCTTTTGTTCGCGCAACAAGCCTGATGACAGCTCGACAGGGAATCATATGACCCTCATCCTCTTTGTCCAATCACCGAAATGTCCTTGAAGCTGTTTTGTAATTAGGCCGCATGAATACGTAACCGCTGGAGACGTTAGTCATTTCTTTCGTGATATGCAAATGAGTTCTGACCCGAGGTTCACACTGTGGGTATGGTTTCATGTAAAACCGACAGGACACATTTGCATTATGTGCAGTATCATTGGCCAAGTGTTACAGCTACATTTTGGTGTGCACTATTAAGTTCTATGGCATCGTGCAAACATTCGATGCCTTTTTATCTAGTGATGATGTGTATGCCTGGTTCATTTCATTTCAGGGGGCCTAGCTATCCTCAGGAGAAGTAAAGGGTGTAAAGATGTGCTACTTGTGCAATGCTTTTGCTCTTGCCTTGAACGGAAGGAACATGTTGGTAGTGCAGTGACTCCTTTGTAACTGCTCAACCCTTTTGCAGATATCCATGTACACACATTAGACCCCTGTAGCTTGTGTTTCAGTTCACCAATACTGTGGATTTCTGTTCCTTCACCCAGATGAGTTTCAGTTCGACTTCATTATCAGGTTTCCCAGCAATGTGATCTCGGTCTCAAAAAGCCATTGTCTGTGGATGATGGAAAATGCAACGCAAGATTTGAATTTTACTATCATATCCATGATTCATGATGAGTTAATTAAAGGCTCAAAATTATATATATATATATATATATATATATATACCAGTGAAGGTGTGGCTGACATGATGCCCCACAAAAAGCAAAGCGGCGTAGAGGCTCAGGCACTAGGACCTCGAGGAAGAATTTCCAGCTGTGACAGCATGTCATTAGCATGAAGGTCAACATTGACCCCCCCCCCCCCCCCCCCCCCGCCCCCCCCCCCCCCCCCCCCCGCGCCACACACACACACACCCCTCTCAGGAACATTTGGCCCTGGAGGCCCTAAATGACAACACTCTCCTTTGGCTTCGATGCCAAAATGAAACACCATGGCAGTGTGGGCCAAACATGATAGGCACATTGCTGGGCGGCTACACATGCACATGACAGTGTGACTCTAACCATATACCCTGATTAGAAGCGTCATGATATTTTTTGCAAGGCTTCGCAGACCTGTTTGGAACCTACATACGGGGCATACATTTTTCCCAAGACACCCTTTTAATCCTAACCTAATACTCACTTCTGACATAGGGATAAATAAACCAATTGTGTATTATAGTAGTCTAAATCCGGGAGAGGCAATTTAAACAAAAGAGGAAGCCACCGTTTTTTATCAGCACTCCTGGGGGAGGCACATAGCACCATGTACTTCATAAACAGAAATATGATAAACACAATTTTACCATAACTTAAAACTAATCTTTTTAAAGTAAACATGTTTATCCGCAAAAATGAATCAACTGCCTCGCCGAGTGTACAGCCCATCGGCCGCCACTTCCCCATCCGTGGTCTGATTTGGTCTTGTTGAACCATTAACCAAATGCACATACAAATTGCATTAAGCGTTATCAAACTGTGCGCGTGACATTTCATTAAGCGCTAACAAACTCCAAACCGTCAGAAGTCCTTCGCGGCCATCGATGCTGTCAGAAATCCACCTGAGGGTCCACACAGGACTAGATCGAGCTTTTTCCTTGAGTTCTTCTACATCCTCTCCGCTTGCATCTCTCTCGCCCTCAGGAGAGTGCATGTAAACACCATGACACATTTGTTATTATCAAATTGTTCCGCTCTCTCCTCTGCAGACGCGAGCGGAATAAGAAATACTGTAATCTGTTCGGACTGTTCCTGGCGCGGAAAATATTTTTTGCTCTTGCTGCTTTTTTAAATAGGAGGCTCATGAAAACTAAATATTTCTTTTATGTGTGTGACTTAGGCTCATCAAAACTGAAGGTTTGACTTAGCTTGCACCTGACCTCAAGATGTCCATCTGAGGTCTTGGTTATCCTTCTGGTTTCTTTCCCTTTCATTGTGCAACCAGTGAAATTACGAAGACCTTATAAGTCATTTTTTTCAAGACTATGACCCCTTGTTAAAACTACTCCCTTGTTATTTTTATTTATTTCTTTATGGGATTTACTTCCTGTGCTGTGATTACAGAAGCATAAAGCTCATAGTGATGAATGCCAAAGTAAGAAAATGACCTGATGAAGAAAATTAGTCCTACTTCCATGTCCATTGAACGCATGGAAGTTTGGCAAAATGGCGCTCCAGAGCAAGAGTAGAGCGAGGATTTAAAAAGGGAGAGGGGTGAGCGAGGGATTTAATCTTGGAGAAATACAGTGCCTCAAGGAAGTATTTTATAGTGCAAAGAAGGCCCGTGTTGCCACTAAAATAGGACAGCTGTCTGTCTATCTCTCTTGTTATCATTTTGGACCCATGTGACACAATTGCCTTCCCCTGTTCAGAGCCATACGTGGCGCATGAGAACAGATAGCTCCCACACAAAGATAAGCTTTCTGCGTCGAATGAAAGTCACCTTCTCTTCAAGGTCGTGTGTAATAATCACACAGTGCTGTTGTTTATTTATTTTGAAATCAAATGATCATTTGTTACATGGGTTGGCTGGACGAGCAAGGGCATTGAAATGCAAATTTACTGTATGTCATTCTTGAATTTCCCTACGGGGATGAATAAAGTATCTATCTATCTATCTATCTATCTATCTATCTATCTATCTATCTATCTATCTTTACACAGACTTCTGGATCCGAATCAGGTTCTTAGAGCTTTCTTATTTCCAGTCTCCATGTCATCATTTTAGGCATCGTCAGTGAAAGGAATTTAACAAATGAGAAATTGGATTCCATGGTAATTTCATTGTTTTCAATTGCTCAGTGGCTGCAATTTTAGACTATCATGTTTCGGTTTAATTGGGATCATCCTATTCTTAGATCATTTGTAGATAATACTTGGGTTTGATTAAAATCTCTATTGTGTTTTTGCATACTCGTTTGTCAGCATGGAATACAAATCTTTATCAAGGATTAAATGTTCTTTTGCTTGACTGAATGGGCTTTAAATTCCCCCTCTATTGCCTGGCTGGCTGTGTCTTGTGCTGTTGACTTGTCCCGTGTTGTGGTTCACGCAGATCCTCCTTGTGTCTGGTGTGTATGTGTTTGTCAGGTACTCTTGAGTTTGATAGAAAGTGACCAAGCATCTCCCTGGTTACTGCAGGAAATGTACTAAACACATTAGGCTTGTGGGGACAGTGTGCACTGAGGGTAGGTCTTGTTTTCTCTGCCACAAAACATAAATGCTGTACATTTTGTTTTTTGTACATTTGTTTGACAATAGAAGTCCTTTAGCAATTCTTGCTGCTGCAACAATGGGTTTTCAAGGTTTTGAAACAGCAGGAAATAGACCTGGCAGGGGAGTCTTAATGACTAACTAAGGCATCCCGTTGAGTCAACAGTGACCTATATTGACTTGACATTCATTAAGTGGAAAATGGCAAAGAAATGGGGGGGGAAATGAATGGGGGGGGGGGGGGGATATGGAATAGAAAAAATAACTTAAAACAAAGAAAGAAAAGAAAATCAACATTTCAGATAATCTACAGTAAGTAAGTAGTCTCAAAACACTGAACCCATGTGTTCTGTAATACTAGACCATCCCAATTTTTTTTCCATTCTGTTTGTGCCATATGTTTTACCTGGCATAGCAAAACCTAAACCTATGTGAATTGACCAGTAATTCTTTAAATGCTAAACCGATTCCTACTTGGTGATGTCTTGTGGAACATCACACAATGGCATTTTTTAGATAGGATCTGTCCACAGAGAATTTTGTCAAATTTCAAATTGTATGACATCAAAGCATTTGCGTTCATATTTTGTGTAACCTTTAGTGATAAGACCATCTGCTCAGCAGTCTCAGCACCGGTTACTGTAGAAGAAGCAGTATGAAGAAGAAGCAAAATCCTCTCCCCGTTTTATCCACACCAGCTGGCGACCATTCGGCCACTTGCCATCAAAGTTGCTTGCGTTTACTTTCCTTCAACAATCTCTATTATATTTTCCTAAGAGGTTTTAGCCCTTTTTTGTAGCCTTTTTAGCCCTAAATGATGATAATTTTAGCACTTGCTTGATTTTTGTCTTTATGTTTGTGCAGAGACTACAAGAAATGGAGCAAGAGGACCCCATCCAAAGCCGGACGCCAAAAGACAGCTCCAGTGAAGCAGTAGACACAGTGACACCTCACACTAAAGCATCACATCCTTCAGAGTCATCATGTGATCCCAACATTGGGCCGCCCGCTGCGACTGCAAGGCCCCGTCGGCCGCAGAGAAGCGCCAGGGTCGAAGGTTCCGTTGACGTATGTGAACTCAAAGCTGAGCCCATGCGAGGTGATACCCAGGGCGAATGCAATCCTGATGGCGCCATGGCTAGTCGCCCAAAAGCTGCTTCTAGCCCACCTGTCAGGCCCTCGGAGGACCGGCCTAGTCCTCACATCAAAGCTGGTCCAAAAGGTCCGGGGCACCACGCGGTCAGAGCCGCCTCTGTGCCCCACCCGCCTTTAAGCAAGACTGTACCCCCTCACCTGAATCCTCACACCCAGAGAGCTCTGTCTGTTGCAGGCACAGCTGACACGCAGGCTCAGACTGTAGAAGATTTCAGGCAAGTTCCCTGACTCGTGTGCCTTCACACAGCTTATCTAAACAAGACTACCGCGACAGCCGCAAAGGCACTAAAGCACCCCCATGCTGCATACAAGCATTTAACTTCACTCTATTATGCAGTACATTGTTTTAATTAAGGTTGAACTTTGCTTGTATTGTGCTTCAGGACAGTACTGCACACTGCATTATGTGGTTTCAGGGGAGTGGGGCAGTTTTATAGTTTGGGAAAAAGAAAAAAAAAAAAACTCCAAGAAAACTGTGTCACTATTGAGCAGACACCAGTGTCACTTGCCTAATCTTACATGTCACCTCGGCCCTCAGTTTAATACACAGTATAGAAAGTACATGTAAGAATATTTGTGCTTCAAACAAGATTATGTCCCCAAAGTATTTTGCCAGAGATGCCACAGCATTTTTAAGGCATAACAGTAACTTAACACTGATGTCAAACCGGTTATAAGTTTGTCATACACACAAGGTAAGCAAAATAACTCAACAGCAAATCGTTGTCTCTGTGGGCCTATCGGGTTGAATTCGATTAGCTTAGGTTAGATGGGTTTCCGCCTTGATTTTAGTGAGTACTGGAGTTCCCAGATAATAAGTCTGTCATAAATATTTGAGATGTATTAACTAGTGTGGTCAATTTATTTAAAAAAAAGGGAGATGAATTAAGATTTATAATTAATTGAATTTCGTTTTGATATAACCTAAACATTTTTGAGAAAAAAAACCCACACCTCAAATTTTCTATAATTTAGATATATTGTATTATTGCGGCAGTAAAAAACAATTTATTAACAACAACAATAAACAAAAAGGAACAAAAAAGAAAAATGGCTTCTGTCATTTGTTTTCCTTAACACATTCAGTTGTAACAATTTAATTTCTGCTGAATGAGTACTGCCTGCAACCTTAAGTTTTAACTATCAGGAGGAATGATGCTTTTTTTTTTCCATTGGTGAATGGCAATTTAATGAGAATTACAATACAATAAAATTACAATAAAATATCATCCATCCTGTGCGGCAGTCACACCTGGGTGCTTTGCATTTATGTGTTAGTCTAAACTCAAACTGCTTCTGTAGGAAGCAAGCTCGTTTTATATATAAAAAAAAAAAAAAATCATTTCACTCCATCAATCGTTCCAAAAAATAATTAACGATGACTTGTAATTCATTGAGCACAGTCAATATGTTAATGTGACACCCCTACACTTAACAGTCGGAAATAACTGAGGAGAGCAAAATGTTAATGAAAGTCTTTTCCAACAGGGTGCACATCATCACTTGGAACGTGGGTTCAGCCACACCTCCCGATGACATCACCTCCTTGCTGGGCTTGAATGTAGGTGATGGGAACACAGACATGTACGTCATCGGGTGAGTATTTACCGTCGCGTCACCGGTTTAGCCTTGTACACTTCCGATCATGTTGCTATGGCTCAACATCCAGAAAGTTTTCCCTAATGAGCTGTAGCACTGTAGTCATTGTTCCTGTCGCAAATGCTAATCCACGAGAAGATCAAAGGCTTTTCTTCTACTTGCTCCTGCTGACCCATGTGCATTGTGTCATGTGTTTCCAAGGCTGCAGGAAGTCAACTCTATGATTAACAAACGGCTGAAAGATGTCCTCTTCACGGACCAGTGGAGCGAGGTTTGCATGGAGAGACTCAGCCCTTTTGGATACGTGCTGGTCAGTAATGGTTTCTGGTTAAGAGCATGTGCTCGCTGATTACAAATGTAGTGCGCCTTCCATTCATATGCATTATGTGATGGCTGATAAGGTCTGTGCGCATAGCCCTTTTTTTTCCTGTGCTGTTGCGGCTGCCTCCACTCATTTTGTTCCCTGAGCAACAAATAAGAGTGATGATTTCTAACAAGCGTGTAATGTTAGCGTGTCTTCTCTCTTCCGCTCCCAACCACACTCATTGGGCACAGTCGAGTTATCGTTGTCTCCTGGTCTCTCTGTGTGCCTACTTTCCCCTTTTGGATGCTTCGTTTTATAGCTCAATGATCTAATATATGTTAGACTTTAAAGGGCCTAGATCATGTTATTTTCCCACTTTCCACAGTTAAATATATGTATGTACATTACATTTGTTACATTGGAGATTTAATTTCGTATTAAATGTCAGTTTTATGGTACCGATATATCCAAGTAAAACTCCTTGTTAGCAGATGCTGCATCTCTTACCGTGCGGCTGCCTTGCCCCGTTTGTGCCGTCGTTTAATGTCAGTCGGCAACAAAACATCCATCCATCATCTTGACTGCTTATCTATTCCAGTGTGAATAACAGGGCCAAAAACATGCGTTTTACTGACATTAAAATGCAAAGCATGTCAATACACCGCTCTCACTAACACTTGTTCCTCCTATTAAATCAGTTTCCGTGGGACCCCAGTATTCATAACAACAGCTAAAACCAAGTCGACTATCCCTTTAGAGGATTATGGTACTGTGACTGTTGTCAGTATTCGTTGGCCCATCTGCGGCATTTTGCATTGTGTTAGCATTAAACTTGGAAAAGATTAATTTTTGTGGTTGCTTTTAATATGCAATCTGTCATTCTTCTTGTTTCATTTTTAATTTGATGGTAAACCACATCAGGAAGTAGCATTCAACAGGTTGAAGACATTTTTTTCTGGTTGTATTGCATCCATCATCTCTCTCTAAAAAAATAAAAGCGCAAGTCCTGTCACTCGAATCTCAAGGCACAACCAATACATCAATACATCCATCCTATTCTCAATAGGGTCGCTGGCTAGCTGGGGTCTATCCCACTTGTCATCGGGGAGTAGGTGGGGGACACCGTAAACTGGTTTCCAGCCAATTGGATGGCACACAGGGACAAACCATCACACCAAAGGACAATTCAGTGTCCAATATCCCTACCATGTTTTTGGAATGTGGGAGGAAGCTAGATTTCCCGGAGAGAACCCACGCGGGTTTCATGAACCGAAATAATTACTGCACGGAATTTTGCTCAGCGCATTCGTTGTATAGCCCTAAAGTAAAAATAAATGTTTAGAATTAAATATTAAGAGATTTTTATGTTAATTTGCATTTTAATTATGATATTTAATTGAATCAATCACTTGCACATAGTTATGTAAAGCATTCTGGGACGACTGGGAGGTAACCAATGGGAACACCACAATGTGATTTTTTTTTTTTTTTTTCCCCGCCTAATAAGCTTGCCTACCTTACGTGGGTCCACGTAAGGACAGGACTAGGTTCACACTGCTGCCTGAAGTGACCCGATTCCGATTTTTTTTGCCTATATCCGACCCTTACCTGATTCCTTTGATCGCATTCATCCGACTCGCATGTCACAAAGCGATAAACGTCACAATTCTGCGCTCAAAAAGACGCAAGTAGGTTGAAAAAAACAAAACATCAGTAGCAGACGAGGCAAAGACAACTCAATGAATGATGCCAAGGAAAAGGCTCTGGTTTTGTCATGTGAAGTGTAATTGCAACAAAATGACAATTTTCATCATTTGCCTTTTTTAGTTTTAGGCACTTAAATGCACTTCCTTAGTTTTTTCTGTTTTGGACTAAGTTGGATGTATATGTATACTTATACCATTTTTCTAGGTAATAAGGGGTCTTGGGAAGCAATTGCCGGCAATTGAAATAACATTTGGGGAAGGGGCTGGAATATGTCAATGCTATTTTCTTTCATTTTAGTGGGTAACGATGATTTAAGGTATGAGTGTTATGATACAAGAGTGTGTTCGATGAACAGTGCCTGTAAAGAGAATTCAGAGATGTGGGTGTAAGCACATGAATCATCTTTGAAGATAATTCCTGCACACATGCAAAGTCTGGGAACTGCAGGGTTTGCAACTGTAGAGCTATATTTTTCAACATGTGTTCAGTTTTTCAGATAGTTCTTGGCAAGCTTAAACACTTGGGCATCCAATATGAGCTGTCCCTCCCCCAGTGGCTCTTGAGCGCAATTATGGGGAACTAAAGTTATAATTACTTGGCCCATTTCTAGCACTACATCGTGCAGTTAGAGAGTTGCTCTGCCAACAGTCTTACAAATGAATCATCCCTGAATGCCTCAATTTATAGAGCAGCTCAGTGTAATTATTTAAATACCAGTGTTATTTTCTTGTGCTATTCAGGTTACTGTAATATGTTGAATTTCAAAGCATTGCGGGGTTTGTCTAGCAGGAAGTATGCGCCGTCATGTCGTGTGAGTCACGGGTGTCTGTTTAATAAGAGTTGTGTTTAGTAAATGTTTAACTTTCCCTGAAGTGGCTCTGTTATGTGGACTCACTGACACAACATCAAGCGAGGCAGTGATGTACATGCTGTAAGAATATCTGTGGCTTAACTCTGGAGGGATGCTAGATGTACAAATGGATTTGATTAACCTTTGAAAGTTAAGTGGCCTGTGTTTTCTGTGCATTCAGCTTCTTGCTTTTTCAACATTTTGATGCCTTACTTTGTATATTTGGTATTTTGTTCTCTCCCATTCAACAGCACCCTTCTCTGTGGTGTGTCAAATTTGTTAAGCATTATAATTTTCACTTAACAAGGACTTTAAATTCGTATCTCAGTGCATTACTATAACTGTGATAAATGTCCCCAATATATGTACAGAAACTTTAGGTGCAATCCTCATTTTGTCATAATGATAACCATTAAAATTCTTCCTTGTGAAAAGCAATACATTCGGAGTTGACATTTATTAATTGCCTCAGCTGGGAATATCTGACACAATCTATTTAATTGAAAATAGTTCTTGAGACGGAAAATGGAATCCTTCAATACTGATGACGTTCAATTTTTTTTTTCTTAGTCAATGCAGTTGTAACGGCAATGACCGTTTGAGTGAATTGAAACTTGTGCTCTTGGATATGTTTTACGGTACATATTCATAAACAATCATGTAAATACTTGGATAATGCTTATTGTATGGCCATCTACGATCATGCTTCTGTGGACCTACTCATAAGTCCACACCAACTTGCAAGTTTTCCATATTACATGCAGTCGCTCATACCGACAGGTTTTACTGATATTTTTCACCACTTTTGCCTTTATAAACACATAATTCCAGATTGTATTATATTGTGCTGTATTATAAAGGATTTCGTTGATTGTACATCATTTGAGATGGTTGGTTATTTTGTTTTGACTATACAGCACGCTTTGACCTTAAACCTGCCAGATTGCAGCGTCAATCAGCACAGAAAAAAAAATAATCATCTCAAGCACCTTGTGTGTCGAAATTTTCTATAGGTTGTGTGTTAACAGGACATAGCATTGCATGCTGCTGGTTTTCCTGTATCCTGTTATGAAAGGATGTTTGCTGGTGCCGTTGGCATGGTAAGAGACAAAATCATTTATGTGAGCATGAAGCAACTGTCGAGCTGAAAGAGTGAGACAAACGTCTCCCAGGGTGCTGTTTTATTTTTGGATCGGAATGTTGTCACTTTTGATGGGCCTCTGGCGACAATGCTGATGTCTCCCAACTCTCATGGTCAGCTACAATAGTTGAAGTCTCTGTGAAATAATGTTAGTGTTCGCGTTGCCTGGACATTAAACATGATATGTTAACCCTTTTAAGGTGGCCACGTGCTTGTGATTGGATTCCGTGTGCCTTAGTTGGTATGATTATTTCAATAACATATGTCCATTATAATTTTTATTACTTGTATTTTTTTTTTTTCTAAAATGGAGAGTCAGCCCTGTCTTTTGGAGTCAACCTCGATAAAGCGTTTTTATGGTTTCGTTTACATAAAAGAAAGCAAGTTTTCTGGAAAAAAAAAAAAAAAAAAAAAAACTTTCTTGCATGCCAGACAGACGAGGTAACAATAAATGCACTTGCCACGGGCCCTCCTCGGACATAGGACTACTGCAGTACACATACTGTATTTGCTGAACAGTTGTTACTGTACAGTAAGTGAACAGTTCCCTCGTTCCTTTGAAGTCCCTCACAGCCGAGGTCATATTAGCAGCAGCTCGGATGTTGAATTAAAGTCGGATCTGTACATGATCAAACATGATAACAATCGAGAGTTTCCACTTGAAATACCATTTTATTTTAAAAGAAATCTCGGTAAGAGATTTCCAACGGTCTGGTGAACGTCTGCTGCATTGTGTTTCATGATCTTAACGGAACCTAATGCATATTACATGCATTACATGTATGATGACACATGTATATTATGAATGTCTGGGGTTATGGCTACTTAGACTACTTATTGCTGCTAAATCTCAGATTTTTTTTTATGTTAAAGAGTTCTTGTGAGTTATTTTTTCATTAAAAAATATTGTCACTTGATCCACACGTTCAGTTTCAAGGTCAAATGATTTGGTCAGGGTCAAGTTCCTAAACAATTCACCTTGTAATCCTTGTTGAATTTCCTTTTCAATGATACCTCTTTTTTGAATATTGGCGCTGTCGTTTCTGAGATATAAGGGTTCAAAAAAAGGCGGCTATGCCTGTTGAAGCTCAAAATTTCAAACTTCTGTTGTCCATGCTATTGTGGTTGTAGTTTACTGTGGAACAATACAGAATTGTACTGCGTCTAATGAGAAGTGGTTATATTTTTGCAAAAAATAGTTGCACAAATATTTTGGTTACATTTTTTTCTGTTTAACGCTAATCACCATCTTAGAAACAATTTTCATGATGATACAGAGCTATTCTACACCACTAGAGCCACAGTTATTAACCTTGTTAAGCACAACTGTTTTTTTTTCTTTTGCGCATCTCTTGCATTTTATCCACAGTATTTTGATTGTGCAGGTGCACCACATGACTGGTGTCCACTTTTAAAGTTGGACTCCAAACAATCATCATAAAAAGATGGTCCACTTTACGGTTCAGCGAAAATCATTATGCAACGAAGGCATGCATGTAGCCAGAAACAACACAAGCAAGAGGGTCTTCAGTCACGTGGAGTTTTGCGCATTCATTACTGGCCACAGGGCATTTCAGGCTCAGCATGATTGTGCTTCATTGGCCTGCAGTTGGCATGAGCGGACTAGCAGAGTAGAATGGGAGGAGGACAAAATCACAGAAGACATCCATTGGCAAGCTTGTTATAGCATGCAAGTACTTGATCTTGTTCTACTAGAACCCATGCATGTGCTTTATTCACACATCTCCATTGTGCATCGTACATGCGCCGTTCCAAAATGTCAAAATAAGCATATGCTGGGTAAATGCAAGAAAGAGAGAAAGAAAATAAATGACTTTCAAACATTTAGTGGCATTTACTCTGAAACCCAGCTTTCTTCCACGGTCAGGAGTGACCGCGAGCAACAGTGTGTGTTCTTGTAAAATAGTGGTTGAGCTCAGCCACTTCCTCCTGTGGGTCGAGGATCATCAGCAAGTTGGCGATGAGATCATACAATGTTTCTATTGAGATAAGAACTTGTCCAGCTACATCGTTACACTTTGAAATATTACTTACCTCCTTTCATGCAAAATCTTTGATGTTTACAATTGTTCATGTTTTCTGCCATGTTGTCCTTAGGTGACCTCCCAAAGGATGCAAGGCGTGTTGCTGCTGGTTTTTGCCAAGTACTACCATCTGCCCTTCCTCCGTGGAGTCCAGACGGAGACCACCCGCACTGGCCTCGGGGGTTACTGGGTGAGACAACCATTCATACTGCGCTCTCTTTAGCACTTGAATATGGAAGCATTACACAGTAAGAGAGACTGACATCCCTAACTATATAACCTTGATATATGCTCACGGGGCACAACAATACATTACACAATTTATCGGGATCTAATGCCAGATCCTGATGCTCTTTTGATTGGCACTGATAGGGCGTCATGACAAATTGATCATATGCATACACCAGTGTATGAATTTGGCGTCTTCCAATCAGTTGTGATAACCAATGTTGATGATGATCTGCATCAATGTAAAATAGGTTTAATACACTTGTGATCAGACAGCTGGTGGAGCTGCCAGTACATTGCCTCCACATCTGACACCCATCATCTCTGCTTTCCCATCTACTCAGATACTACAATATCAGACGAATGCTAGGAGCTAAGATTACTTGCTCTGCACTGGCCACGAGCTTTATCTGGCTATCTGGCGTGGTTAAATACTGTTTTTCCACAGTCCAAGTCTGCCCTTCCCAGTCACTAACCTCGCTGCCATGAACGAAAATAAGCTAAGCTTTTCACAAGTGCTATTGAAACAAGCTGAGTAACTAAGAATGTGACATACCGAGGGAAAAAAAAAGACTTCTAAACCCGTAAACTAATGTTGAGTAGTGTTAAACTAGCGTAAATGCTCAGGCAGTACATTAGACTTTTCACAGAACCGCATAATGGCAGAGAGCATGCCTGGAGTGAGTGATCTGGACTTTCTGGCAAACTTCCACTAAGCTGGGCTGCGATTTACAGACCGCAACAGGCCATTATACCAACCTATCCGTTTTCCAGCTCGCGGATCCGTTTTGAAATCAACAAATACAGTGCACCCATGACACTTGAATCCTGTATTGCTACTGTACCTTTGCAACTAAGGGTATCATCACATCACAAATATTTAATACACAAGTACAAGAATAAAAGCAATGTCACTGTAACTCTATTACACAACTCTACAACATATTAAAAAGGCCTCACAAGTTTTACAAATAACAACAATGCATGATGGGAAAGCCTCCCCCGATTACTGTTGCTGTCATGAACTTAAATGTTAGTTCGCTTAGCAGTGCACTGAAAGTGGTATTAATTGGTTTCAAATTAAGAGCACTAACAGAAAGTATATTGTTAGCTTCCTTAATCTTGCTGGCTAAACAGCGTTTGTGTCATCCCATGTCATGCCTACTGGTCTACTGGTCATCCACCTTTCATTTAGCCTGCTGGGATAGACTCCAGCTCTGTGTGAGCCTCAACAGGATAAGCAGGCTAGAAGAAGAATGAATGGATGGATTTTGTCTTGCGGGTGACTACGCGTGCAATATTTATGCAACGCAAACATCGTGACTAGTTCTTTAGTGAACCAAAACTGCATGGTAGCAACCTAAGCAGTATTGAGTAGGCTTACTGTGTAAACTGTGGCCATTATTTTGTGTCTTTCAGCTCTATCTTCACTTGACACCCTTCCAAGTATATCTGCAGAGGGATTAAATTCAAGAGCCGTGTTGCTAGTGTTTGACCAGTCAAAAAAAAAAATACACTGAACAAAAGGCAGTCCGACGTAATGCCTATTTATGTCAGGTTTTATAATGTTTCAAAGAAAATGTACATATTTTGGGACATCCGCCTTACAAAAGTTCATTTTGATTGCTTTGAATGTTGGAATTGATGGAAACAAAAAAATGTTGCTGCAGCACATCCCAATCATGCAATCCCATGCAGATAATTTGGCGGTATTGTCCGGAGTTACGCAACTCCGACTTCTAAGTTAAATCCCGCTGTTGTTCGGACTGCATGACAGGAGTCAGCACATTCTTCACATTTTACACACTGAAGCATCATTTGTGATTCAATGAGGCAGAACAGTGGGGAGGAAAGTAGCTGCATGCTCATCTTTCTAACCTTGCTTTGCATGTACGGTTTTTGTACATGTAAAATATTCCCTAACAATGAACACATTTCCTGTTACATTGTAGTAATGAAACACATATCAACACATTTAAAATGTGTAGGTTCTTACAGCCTCGTTTCTATTGGATTTCATTTTTTGATTATCTTAACTAATGAATTCTTCTGCCCCTGGTTACCACAGGGAAACAAAGGCGGGGTCAGCGCCCGCATGTCAGTATTCGGTCACACTATCTGCTTTCTCAACTGCCACCTGCCGGCTCACATGGAAAACTCAGATCAGCGCATGGAGGACTTTGAGAGCATCCTGCAACAGCAGCAGTTTGAGGGCCAGGCGGCCTCTGGTGTCCTTGACCATGAGTAGGTCAAAAGCACACACGCTCAGTGATCACACCCACCTATGTGACTGTAGGGTTTTACTGATTTCAAATATTATATGTGAAATATTGTTTTAAAAGTGTTGTTTTTTTTTTTCAAATCTCACATGTACAGATGTTCTTTTTTTAATCAACAAAAAAAAAATGTCCTTTGAAATTGAATGGCAGTGTAGTGTTCTGGCTTGGAGATCTCAATTTCCGCATTGATGACCTGGAAATGCAAATGGTAAAAACAGCCATTGACAATAACAAGCTGTCCATGTTGTGGGAAAAAGATCAGGTAAGGAAAACAGTTTTTAATATTTCGTTTTCAGTTTCATGTTTAAGAAATTGATATCATCATCACCATTACTATTGTATAATTTCATTGGGCAATAAAGGCAAAGACGTTGGAAACACAAAGGGTAACTCTCAGGTGGAATAGATTCGGATGGAATAGATTCTTAAAGTACACCTTCACTGCTACCTACTATTACTGGAGTCAAGTTGCAGAAAATTGGAAAAATATATATTTACAAAGTCCACCAAATAATACCAAAATCAGCTATTACGCGGACGTGTTCGAGGGTGATTCCACTACATCCGCGCTCCGCTCCGCTCCGTTCAGCATCCGCAACGACAGACTCACCAGCGCCCGCCCACTGCATGCGTTTCCGATCCGCCGCGATGCGCTACGTAGCGTCACACATCGATAACATTCCTTGCAAAGTCAAACTACGCATGCGCGGGGATCATCAACTCGGTCGTTTGTGGAAAATTTGCTAGGATAACACTTGATTGCATAAGCCTAAAAAAGGCTTCTCGGGTCTCCGACGGCGACTGTACATTCACTGTGAAGCCGTGAATCCGTGCTAAAACAGCGCGTGGTCAAATCTCTTTTTTTTTTTTTTTTTTTTCCTTTCTCTCCCTCCTCTGTCGCGCGTAAGTCAATCTAACGCGCAAACACATTCTTCAAAACTGAAAACAAATGTGACCAAATGAAAACACAATACATACTAAATTTATTTACAGTTGGTGAGTACACACAACATTCATTGTAACTTTGAAGTCAATTAATTGAATCACGACTCAAACTGTAATATATATTTGTACACACTTTTGTGCCAGTCAACAGGAGGAAAGCGTTTGCTCCTTTTGGCTCGATGGCAGTGGCACAGACGAGCAGAAGCTTGCACTCGCTTTTGACTTCATTCAATCAATCGGCAAAGGAGAACACCATTTTGCCTTTGTATCCGGATGTAGACCACGCTCTTTTTCCTGTTTGGTGCTCTCTGAACAGATTTTTCAAGTCTTGCGTAAAGTTGACGGACCGCGGGGGAACAGAGCGCAGCGCGGCTCGGCAGATGCAGTGGAATCGCTCTCATTCATTAACGTGGGAGCGTCATGTCTGTTGCGGCGCGACGCGGATGTAGTGGAATCTAATGTTGTAATGATATTGTTTCAAAATATACAAAATGGTTAAATTTATCCTGTCTGGGCTCTAAGCACCCCTAAACCTGTGACCCTAGACCGCCTGGTGCAGATTGTAGTTAGTGCCACTAGAGATTGTAAACCTAAATTATATCACCTATGATGCAATCGCCATTATTATGATTTCAGTTAAACATGGCAAAGGACAGTGAGACGGTGTTGGAAGGATTCCAAGAAGGGCCCCTCAAGTTCCCTCCCACTTACAAGTTTGATGTTGGGACAAACGTATATGACACAAGGTGGGTGATATCGGTGAAGGGGCATTAGGTCAACGGAGAGGGTATGTATTGTGTGGGGGTGGGGAGGTCGTTCCATTGTCAATATTTGTCTGACAAAATAATTTTTCAGAGATTTGGCTCAAGGCTGTTCTGTAGAATACAGGGCGTGATGCAGATATTCTGTAGCTGTTATTTCTTAGCCAATAATCACATTCCTATGGAATGCAGTCATCAGATTTGACTTAATACCTTAGTTTCAATCTTTTCATTTGAGGAAATCTTTTTTTTCTCTTGGCTCCATCTCCTCGTCGCAGTGGAAAGAAACGTAAACCAGCTTGGACCGATCGAATCCTTTGGCGCCTGAGGGCCACGGTGCCCGCTGCCAGCACTGGAAAGCGTAGTTCCGTTTCAGGGCTGACCAGCGGCACCAAAGTAACGCAGCATTGCTACAGAAGTCACATGGAATATGTAGTCAGCGACCACAAACCTGTATCTTCCATTTTTACCCTGCAGGTGAGAGCACTGGACTATTTGTCAGGTAACCTTATTGAGAAGGAGACATCTACACAAAGTCAATACTTTTAAGTTTTATCATTTACTTTATCTTTATCATTTAGTGCATTTATCATTTATAGAAATAGAAATTTACTTTGCTATGTATTTTGCTTTATTACTACTTATGAATAATTTAATTTAAGCATTAAAAATGTATTACTAAAGAGCACTGACAGACCCAGGGGGAGGGCTGGGGGCCAGTGAGACCCCTGGAATGTGCTTGGACCCCCAAGGTGCCAATCCAGAAAATTGACACGTTGGCAGCTTCTCTGCGCATGAGTGCAGTTAAATGTCTCTTACCACCCTCTCCTAGTAAATGTTCACACATTATCTTACAGAAGATTACTTCCACCTCATCAACTAGCTTTAAAGGGACAATGTGTAAGATTTAGACCGTTGTTCATTACGACCAGCAGGTGGTACTGCATTTACAATTGTCTGTAACCTCAACAGACATGGCAGCCTCTGGAGGAGTTCCACCTCCCATGTAATACAATTGAATGAAAACTAGACCTACAATTACAGTGGGCCGATAAAGCCTTAATCGGTTTAGCGGCTAGGCTCATAACTCGAATTGGCCCTATGACGGGCAATCCAAACCTAAGTTAATTAGTGAATGCTTGCAACGTGTGCAAAAACCTTAGGTAAAAACATCACGACTTTATACACATATTAAAAATTAGTAACATAATCTACTGTACAGTTAAATTAAATAACATAAATATACCAAGGAAAAGTGACATTTACCTTTGGGGCGACGTGACTTGAGCTGGTGGAGGCGGAGGGGAGCAGAGACGAAGCCGCAGAGTTTTTTTTTTTTCTAAAGCGAGAACTTTTTTTCAAACGAGAACTTTTTTTAAACAATGACTTTTTTTGTTTAAATGAGAACTTTTGAAAACGAGAACTTGTTTTTAAACGAGAACTTAAACGAGAACATATCACCGGCGATTTCCTTCTCTTTAATCCATAATAGAAGAAGCCTCTCCATTTTGTTGTTGACCGAGGTCCGTCCCCTGGCAGGGAAAGTCTTGCCCTTAGAAGATTGCCGAGCGGTTACGGCCATACTCACTAGCAAGGTTAACTATGCGTGCGCCTCCTTCGTATTTTTTTATTATCCCCTGCTTCGTTTCTATTGTCATCATCCTCTTACTTCTTCCTTTACCGCCACTTGCCATTTTAGAAGCCATGTCTAACAGATAAAGTTTGCAAAGTCTTCACAACACACCGACCAGCTCGTGCCATCAAGCTCGATGAAGGCGTTCGGCCAATAGCATATCGGCATTTCTCTTATTGACGTGACGCCGGCCAATAGCATATCCGCATCTCCGTGACTGCCTTAATCGACCAATAGCATATCGGCATTTCCGTGACATGCGAGAAAAGTTGTTTTTGTTGATGCAGCAAAGCGAAAGAAATAGTGTGGACTCACTGACCGGCATGTTGGATGGTTCGCAAGACAAAAGGTTTTTGCGTAAGAGGGGGACAAAAAAACGCCGCGGTCCACGTCGTAAGATGAAAAATATGTATGACGGGGCCCACTGTATATTTAAAACATGCCGTTGGTTGTTAAGAACACATTTATTGGCAAGTTTTTTAAATTTGTAGTCATTTAATTTATTACTTTTTAATGAAAACGGTCTAAATCTTACGCAGTGTCTCTTTAAAGAAAAAAGACATAAAAATAAATCAAATAATTAGAATAATAGTAAAAAATAAAGCAATTTAACATCAACAGCCATCTATTTTCCTTGACAACAGTAAAAAAAAAAATCAAATTAATCACCATTGTATCTTCACATTTTAAATGTTATATCCTGAAATTGTTTCCTAAGAATGATGCAACTGTTATCTAGATATTAAAAAACAAAACAAACAAAAAAAAACATTCAAATGAAGAGGCCAACTATGATACCAGACCACCAGCACCAAAACGCCATAGTGTAACAGCGTGGACTAATTGGCACCACAGAAGGTATCTCTGACTATTTCACACTACTACTATTTCAAACTCATATGTATGTATAATATTTCTATTTTTATTTACTGATGGATATGTTTAAATAAGAGAAATATAGAAAGTATGAATATTTAAACTGGCTCTGTCACCATAAAAGAGATTCTATTACAGGTATGAAAACTGTTAGAGAAACATAAAACATGATATTGGTGATAAATATGATTAATCTGTAGATTATTTTGTAAATTTAATGATAACCCCAATGTCAAAAATGCTTTTCATCCCTTCAATCAAAAACTTTTTTTTTTCAGTAGGCAGTGCAGAAAATGCACTAACCTGGTTTTTGGATTATTCGGTGACTTGTCAGAAAATAGATCAAAACATTTATAAGTGAAAGCAGATATTTCTAAATGTTTTGTTTTTTTTTTTTTTTTATTCAAAGCAATGATGTTCAGCCTGTTCATGAATGTATAATAAAGTAGTCAATTATCTCAAATAGTTATCATTGAGTTTGACGATTAGTCGTCAATTAGTGGATCACGCAACGCTCCTGCAATCCTAATATAGGTGTTAAGTAGTGCATATACTCAAGTAAATCGTGTCGATGAACATTTCCTCTTTAGTTCCCTTACAAGGTGGATGTTCCCCTGGTCTTAATCTTGGTGGAGGATGAATGGAATAGCATCGCTGACGCTGTCGCCAAGTTCAAAATGGCACCCAACTACTCTCGAAGCTCCTGGGATTGGATCGGGCTGTATAAGGTAGAATACGTGACGTTCAATGCGCACAGCAAAAAACTGTTTTAGCAGCCATGGGTGATTTTGCCTGTGCTGTTTCAGGTGGGCTTCAAACACCACAAAGACTACGTGGGATATGTGTGGGCCAAACAGGAAGAAGCAGATTATCATAGGCAAGAACATCAGGTGAGCTGGATGTGTGCCGTCATCTCTTTTCAATGAAGGCATCTCACAAATTGTTTTGCAGGTAATCTTTACAGAAGAGGAGCTACCCAAAGGCTCGGGAGATTTCATCCTGGGTTACTATAGCAACAACATGAGCACCATTGTGGGCGTAACGGAGCCGTTTCAGGTCATCACCAACATACAGTACATACATACCACCTTGGATACTGTTTGTTTCCTGTTCCAATACTTCTTTTCCCCTTGCTCCCGCGTCCACAGATCCAGCTCCCCACGTCCGGCAATGACACCAGCTCTTCGGACAGCTCCGACTTCAGCTCCGAGGACGACGGCACTGTCGTCCTTATGAAGTCGGGGTCCCGCAGTCCCAGTCCTCACAAGGCCAAGCACCACCGCCGTCGCAGCGGCAGCCACAGCCGCTCCGTAAGTCCCTCGCAGGATGCAACCAAGGAGCTCACTGCCGCTGACAAAGCTCCATCCGAGAGCGAGTCCATCGAACGTCCAGCAGAGGGCGACCAAAGGCCTGCTTCTGAGGACAGCAACCGACTGAGGGAGGAGACTGGCGTGTGATGTCTCATGGCTCAAAAATGAAATTGTGAGTCCTTTATGTGATAATTAACCATAATGGAGGGTTGTTTTCCCTGAAACTGCGCAGTTTGGGATGACGTTCTTTTCAGGAACAATTATCAGGTTCCTCAAGAGATGTTTGCTTTGCCCTGACTTGCGTTATTTTCATATTCCTGTCCTACATTTGATCAATCTTCGTCCATCCTTTTGTGCGGGCAGCCCAACCATGCATGTTTGTTTGTTTTCATTTTGGAAGTCAAGATGCATCAGGTGCAAATGTTTGATGACCATGCTGAGGATGTGATCCAGCTCAGGTTGCAAAACGTCTTTTGAGTTCCTTAACACACAGCATGCATGTCGTAGCATCATCAAGTATTAGGAGAAAGCCTCATCCAGCACACATTTTGCTCATTCTTGATTCTACGTGAGTTTGAATGAGCCATCCAATGAGATTTTCTTCAACGCAAAAAATGTCACAACAAAGTCATGACATATCAAATCTGCACTGAATATAAGAAAGTTATTCTGCGCCGTTCTCTTTGGAAATGAATTTTCACAAGACAAACAGGATTGTTTTGTGTATGATCGTGTGTGTGTGTTTCTTTTTGTTTTTTTTTTAATGATAGGCTCCGGTAGGGCTCTCCTATTGACCATGTCAGCAGCATTGCACATGTCAGTGCAGAAAGTGAACGTGAACGTTGCGGGCCTTTAAATAGAGCCCCGAATGAGTGCAGTTAGATGCGGCGTCCTGTGAGAGGATCACTCTCAGCTGACACAGCACAGCTGTCCTGCCAGAGCTCATTTTTACTGGCTGCAGGGCAGCTGATATTGTCAGGGTAATTTTGATGGCCCTAACAACAGCCAAAATCGACGCCCCCAGCCCTCCTTTTTCTTTTAAAAAAACAAATTAGGGAAGAAATATCAGCTGAAATCTCTTTCCTTTGAAACCGGGATCAAATCAGAACAGTTGCATGACTTGTGGAAATGTAAGCAGTTACTCTACCATGTAGAGGAGCTACGAGGCTTCACATTTGCATTGTGAACCAAAAGTGTCACACGTTGTTATGAAATATCCCAATCCCAATGTGATATTTCCTAAAATTACATGCTTGGTCCAGTTTAATTTCATGTCCTATGTCTTTACTTTTCAACTCCTGACTGTGATTGTCCTCTCTTTGCGAAGTTTCTCCTTCACTGATTAACTGGCAGTTCAGTAGTTGCGTGACATTTGTTAGAGTGTGACCTCTGATGACCCGTCTGACACAGTTTGACCCTTTTGAACTCTTAGAGTAGGACTGTGTTGTGTAGCTATTACCTCAGTGTGTATGTCTAAGATTTGGTATTGTGTATGTGTGTGGGTGTGATTTTCTGAATGGTGTGCTGACGTTTGCATGGTGTGCACATACTCTACATTCCGGTACTGTGATTCTTGTGCCGTCAAGTGCTGTTTTGGACATATGTATGTCAATGTGAAAGTTATTAGAAAAGATAGGACGGTGATTAATGTATCTTCCGTGTAAGTGTTAGGTGAAGAAAACGGCAAGGATAGATACACCTGCATAAATCTGAAGCTTTCAAAATATTTCAAAGTGTAACAAATAATGTATTTTATTTATTTTGAGATGACAATAGAGTATAGCATAATGGACCTTTGTTTATCGTAAGATGTAAAAAAAAGACAGATTAATTAGATACAGATACATGTCTAAAGAATGTCATTGTTTTCCTATGTGTCTCAGATAGAGTACTATGTATCAGAAAGATAAAAAATGAAGTATGATATAAAAATAGATGACAATCTATGCCACAAAGCTTATTTTCTTTAAATGGTGTATTTATTTTCTTATTTAGAGACTGTACTGTATTAAATAAATGAGCCTGAATTCTGCTGGCCAGTGAGGGGGCATTATTTCAGTGGGGTGGGGGGACTCATTAAAAACTGTTTTTCTTTTCTTGTTGTTATGAGCTTGATTTTTAAAGTCGCTTAAAATGATGAATTTCAATAAAATGTTGATTTCATTGTATGTTTTGTAGATGATTAACTCTGTGTGTTGTAAGACAAAGAAAATGATTTCGATACAAAATAGGCTTGTGAGTAAATCGGCTTTGTTTAGCTGGCATGTTAGAGCAAAAGTAAGGTGTTCTTCTGGCACCATTTTTAAAATGTTGCCGCTGTCCAAAATAGCTGCTTCATTTTGATGAATATAAATGCAGCCTGTCATTCCAGTGTAGACCATGTGGCATGATTCTGTTGTGTAAAGAAACTGAACATGTAGTCGCTAAACTAAACCTGGTGAAATAGCCAAGGAATAACAGTACAATACTTGATTGGCCAGAAAACTTGCTTGACCTGAACCCCACTCGGTATTGTCAAGATGAAGGTGAGGGAGCAAAAACCCAGAAACGCAGACAAGCTGAAAGGCGATACCAAAGCAGCTTGGGCTTCAATAAGACCTGGACTGTGCCAAAGGTTGCTCATCTCAGTGCTATGCCACCTTGATGCTGTAATTCAACTACGACAACAAAAAAGCACACCCAGGTTAACATCCTTGTTTTGCTGGTCACATGAAATATTTAAGTATTGCGATCTTACTTGGTGATGCTGCTACCGTTGCTGTTGCTGATGGGGATGTTTTCTGGATGAAATTTGGGAACAAAACATCACAATACATTCCGCAGTGCAATAGCAGGTGCATCTTGCATCATGCGTTTGCCCACTGAAAAGAAAATGTCCGTTCTGCAAATTCATGCTGACTCATTTGCACTGATGCAACACCAGCCAGGGATTGTACCACTTTGTTATTATGGAAATAGAAAGTTCACAGGTAAAAGTAGGATAGATGTAATGGTGAATGTGCACTATTTTATTGTAGTTCTATTCTCAGTCTGACTTGATTATATTATCCTAAAAATGACACCTATGTCTAACTTGGCTGGTTTCCAAACAGACAAGTCATCTTTGCCTTGCCAGCCATTGCTTTGAGATACAATTGTGTAAGAGAGCTTTATGACAGTGTAAAGAAGTCTTTTATGGAAAGAGGACTTCAGATTATCAATAAAGCTCCACTGACCTAGCTCTTTTGACCTGTATGTAGCGACTCGTTTTAGTCCTATTCTAAACCAGACCCTGAAGAGTCATTTGATAAATTTCTTCATTTACTGACAAACAGGTACGACGTGTTCCCAATCAAGAGCGTGTAATTAGATTACAGAGGAGCACACGGCACCTGAAGCAAAATAGGGGGATGGGATCTGTTTTACCTGTAGAATAATGACGTTAAAAGATAACTCAATGCTTTGCTTGCTGCTGTCTTCGGATGACTTTTTGTAAAAACGCATAATAATCATCTTTTACATAATATATAATGCGCGTGATAAGCCATTCGATTTGGATAACTCATCGAGCCATCCATTTTCTTAACCGCTTGTCCTCACGAGTCGCGGGCTTTCTGGTGCCTGTCCCAGGTGTGTGTGCGCGGCAGCCATGGTACACCCGGAACTGGTTGCCAGCCAATCACAGGAAACACAATGACAAATGACCATTCACACTCACAAACACACCTCAGGGGAAATTGGAGTGTCCAGCAATGTACACTGTACCTATCATCCTGTTTTTTGGGAGGAAATCGGAGTGCCCGGAAAAAAAAAAAAACAATGCGGGCAACAGGGGAAGATGCAAATTCTACACAGGAAGGCCGGAATCAAACCCACAACATCGGCATGTGAGGCAGTTTTGCTACTATTCTTCCACAAAAATAAATCAAACAATTATAATATTCATCCATTCCCTGAAAGAACTGGCTCGAGCTCAATCCACCCATCCATGCCCACATGTATATCAACAAACATCTGTTCACGCTCGAAATTGTCGAGCAGCAGAGATCACCAACCTTTTTGAACATGAGAGAAACCCTCGGGTAATGATCAAAGCAACAGGCTACCAATTTGGTACACACTTCTGAAATGTGGTCAAAATATCTTGAATTACATTAGTATTAATAATTTATTGTATTCACATGTGAAGACACTGATTGTGTTAATGATTAAGACAGATAAACATCCATAGGCGGTATTTTATTTCTATAAAATGCTTTATAGGGTTTACATATTGGAAGCATCACAAATCCCAAAGTCCCTTCACCATTCAGCTATTAAGGACTACTCATAAAGTCCTGACGGACACTAAAGAAAACCCATGCAAACACTGGAAGAAACTGCAATCTCCACGCAGGAAGACTGGAACTGTGATTTGGACATTGAACCTCAAACCTGGGAGGCAGATGTGGTAACCACTAATCTACCCGACATAATCCAACAATATAATATCCTATTTATGAATGTTTAATGATTAAACCGCCATTGTATTAAATTTACAAGTCATAAAAATCCACAATAGGGCCTTTGTGTTGTTATTATTCGACCTTGTCTACCAAAATTACACAAACTTGACAACAATCAAGTGTTAAAGAAGAGTAAAAGGTATAACAGATACCACTACAAATTCAGTTCCTAAGATGAATAAATAAACGGATGACACCTTTTTTTTTTCATCTACAAATATTTTGCGCTCGTTAGAGGGTACTGCACTAGTAGATATTTGTAAATGAGTTGTGTAAATCTGCAAAGATAAATCCTGTTCTGCACAAATGTCAAAATGTCCAAAACTCCTGGGCGAAGCTTTGCAGATATTTAGAACGGTAATTGTGATTAGGAGATGTGATCGGTTCTTCTGGATTACAATCCAGTATTTCAGATGAAACTCGTGAATGACACCCAAGTGCGTCACAAAAAAAAAAGTGAATAGTTGAAAAATAAAAAGGAGCAATAATAATCATCTATTCTGCAATTTAATTGTACAGAGACATTAAAATAATGAATTAACATTTCAAAACGGAACTTTTTCAAAACATAACTTTTTTTTTCAATTTACTTGTTGAGATGTATTAAAGAAGAATTTAAAAAACGGTTTTTTTTCTTTCCCCAATTTTTTAGCGACAATATGCCCAGTGCAATACAGGGTCTACTGAATTCATTTTAAGGCGCCCCCTTCAGACGTCATTGGTATGGCCCACTTCCTATGACGTCACGGCCACTGACTTCATGGCATAAATATCAGAGCTGGGCGCCATGAGGGTTACATACTAGGCTGCGAGGACTACACAGTTGCTAAGTAAAGCCGACCCACGTGAGAGTAGTCAGTAAAAGGACACTCTCTTTGTTGACATTTTCGCAGTTACACCCTCTTTGATCGCCTTACTATTATTTGTGGTTAATGATGATGAACGGCCAGGTGAATGGTTTTCACAACTCTGTCATTAACGAGGACTGCTTCTTGTTCACCTCGGAATCTGTCGGAGAAGGGCATCCCGGTAAGTACACGCTGACCTTTTAACCCAGTAAGCAGCCGGTGACGCGCGGTCGACGATTAGTTGTCAATTAGCGTTTAACGTCGAAGTATAATAAACGTTCGAGTGGTTTACTACATTTGCGTGCCTACATTCGCTTAGGAAATGAGGGGCCGGTCGGCGCTAGCAGGCACACGAGCCGATAACTAGCCTGCTAATCTTCGCTCGAGCAGCCCTTCGGATTTATGGTGACCTAACATGTTTTCCGTACGCATTGTAGTTTTTTTTTATGTCTGTGAGTCGTGGGTCTATGGGCTCATCCCGCTTTGCTCCGGATGAAGTTGCGACCATGACAGCGCTTGTCAGTTTGACAAGATGCTAACAACGTTCGACGGATTGGGAGATGGAGTAATTCATTCGCTTGATTTCAGACATTGCCTTTTTTTTTGCACGCCGCCATTTCAAAAAAATGTATTTGACTTGTGGTAAGTGTAAAACAACGCCCTTTACTCGAATCCCGGGTGAGCCAGCACGAAGGTGCGCTGTGGAAAAAGAGCATTTACGTAAAAGAAACCTCGACGAGAACTAAGGTTGAGCCATGTGCCTTGTCGAGTTGCTCTCCTGTTGCCGGTTAGCTTGAGCCCCCACCACATGTGCACATGTTTGAAATGGCGGCTCTGTGACTCTTTTAGCCACTCCCACCGAGCGCATGGGCCGCACTGCACTGAGCCTGTGCTTCACATTAAGTAACCTTGTGGTTGAATTTCTTTTCAGACAAGATCTGCGATCAGATCAGTGATGCGGTCCTTGACGCTCATCTCAAGCAAGATCCAGATGCCAAGGTTGCTTGTGGTAAGACAATCAAAGCCTTTTCTTACACATAAACCCGTGCCAGATGTTAGTCGTGCTGACAGCGCATTTCCTGTGTTGTCCAACAGAGACTGTCGCCAAGACCGGTATGATCCTATTGGCTGGTGAAGTGACCTCACGAGCTACAGTGGACTACCAGAAAATCGTGCGGGACACTATTCGCCAGATTGGCTATGATGACTCTGCTAAAGGTGTTTGTTTTTTTTTGTGGCTGTTTTTCAATTACATTATAAATATTTTTGGTGGAAGCAGCCTTGTTGCTGACTAACAGATGCATTTTGCCCAATATATATATTATGATGTTACCTTAGCAATCCACTTTATGTTCCAAGTTTTGTCACGCAACGTACCCGAATATGTGACCTTTGGTTTATAAATACACTCACGGGACTGTTTTGTATGCATCATAAAGAATGTAAAACCTAAGACAATCAGATGTGGATTGGGGGCTGGAGATTCCCTTATCTGCAGGAGGGGGCATAATTTCACCTCTTAAAAATTTATTGATTTTGTCCTTTCTTCCCAAAGCTGGAGTCTTTCTGTTACCGACATCCATTTTGTTACTGACATCCATTTTGTTTGCTTTGGTTGTGAGTCTTGACTTTGTGTTTTCTGTGTGCAGGCTTTGACTACAAGACCTGCAATGTCCTTGTGGCCTTGGAGCAGCAGTCACCTGACATCGCTCAGGGTGTTCACGTTGACCGTAATGAAGAGGACATTGGAGCTGGGGACCAGGTAAGATTTACACATATCCTCCTGTTCATTTGTCTTGTACTGAAATAGCATGTGAATGTGACAGAGGTGTTTTTCAACTCATTTTCAAGGGCTTGATGTTTGGATATGCCACTGACGAGACAAAGGAATGCATGCCTCTCACAATTGTGCTGGCGCACAAGCTGAACGCCAAGATGGCCGAGCTCCGACGCAACGGCACTCTGCCGTGGCTTCGACCCGACTCGAAGACACAGGTAGCTCTTTCCACTGAAGACCACTTTACTTAGTGTTTACCATTTACTTTCTCTTGTTTTTGTTCAAAGTTTTATGTTAAAAATAGTATACACACACACATATATTTTGTAAGCAGATATGATTTAGAATACCTCTGGTCCAGACTATCCATTTAGGATGCCATCTCTTCGATCTCTTCTCAGGTTACTGTGCAGTATCGTCAGGACCGTGGCGCCATGCTTCCAGTGCGTGTGCACACAATCGTCATTTCCGTTCAGCATGATGAGGAGATTTGCCTTGAAGAGATGAGAGATGCCCTGAAGGAAAAAGTCATCAAGTCTGTTGTTCCCTGTAATTATTTGGATGATGACACCATCTACCACCTGCAGCCCAGTGGCAGATTTGTCATCGGTGGCCCTCAGGTAACGTGTGCGGAATTCAGACGTGTTGCGGCCTGAGCGTTGCTCGCTCATCCGAGCGCCGTCGCTGCGTTCCCAGGGTGACGCGGGTCTGACGGGGCGTAAGATCATCGTTGATACTTACGGCGGGTGGGGGGCCCACGGAGGCGGAGCTTTCTCCGGCAAAGACTACACCAAAGTGGACCGCTCGGCTGCATACGCCGCACGTTGGGTTGCCAAGTCTCTGGTGAAGGCTGAGCTCTGCAGGAGAGTCTTGGTTCAGGTCAGTCGGTCGGGCACTAGCCTGCAGCGACCCCAGCCTCTGGGCAAGTTTCTTTCGGCTTCCGATGCGGATGGTTTTGCTCCACGTCTCATGTATGCTGTGTTAGGTGTCCTATGCCATTGGTGTCGCCCACCCTTTGTCCATTTCGATCTTCCACTATGGGACCTCCAACAAGAGTGAGCGGGAGCTGCTGGACATCGTAAGGAAGAACTTTGACCTCCGGCCCGGAGTCATTGTCAGGTAATGTAGGACTGAAGCCACGGCCGTTGATGCACACTGCAGGTCCTGGCTTCTTTGCTTTGTTTGTGTGAGAGCTAAGCTCTCCGGTTCATCTGGTTGCTAAGGGAGTTTAGTCTATTAGCTCAGGAGTTGCATGGTGAGAGCTCATGATTAGTTTGGGGGACTTGCAGTTAACCGCATTTTTCAGAGGAAAGAACGGTAGGTGTGGTAAGTCATGCGTTTTACTTTCTTCCGTGACTTTTATGAGCCGTGCGCAAAATCACAGGAGTTTGCCCGCTAAGAGATTGAATGTGTGCATCTGATGTCGACGCGTGGATCCGTGCGTGGTTGCTGCTAAACCTATTGGTTATGTATTCTAGGGATCTGGATCTGAAGAAGCCCTTGTATCAGAGGACGGCGGCCTATGGCCACTTTGGCCGTGACACCTTCCCATGGGAGGTTCCCAAAAAGCTCAAATACTAAACCTGTTAAGCTTTTCGCCCCCAGGCTTGTTGGTGTATACTACAGAGAAGCCTCCAAGATTCCGGGGGTGAAATGCCCTTGGCTGTTAATCTCTCTCTCTCTCTCTCTCTCTCTTTTCCTCCCTCTCTGTCTTTCTCTGAAATGATTTATCATTCATCACATGGGCATGTGTCCTCTTGTTTTGCTGGCTCATTGAAGTCATTCATTTTTTATTTTATTTTTTATTCTTTTTTACTTTGGGTTCCAAGAACTTGTCCCTTCTACTTGTGCTCATCACTCTCGCGGAGCCTGATCGGTGGCAGTTCTCTCGTCATTTAATATGAGTTTAGTTTAGTAGTCAATGGGAAGGTGTTGGTGTGTATTGCTGTAGTTAGCCTTCGCTCACTGGTGCTACAACAAGAGGAGCATGCATGACGTGCAAGGTAGCTCTTCATCCGGTCATTTAGAGGATCTTCGTCTCTTACCGAGCAACATTCCTCCTCGGTCAGTCTGGCACAAATATTCCCTCACCCGCTCGTCTTGTTTTCTTTTTTGCTAGCGTCTCTCCTTTCCTTCAAGGAGGACGCTGGAGTGGCACGAGAAAATAAGAAAGGTTGCCGCTTTTAGCTAAACATAAATGCTATGCATTGGATGCTGAAGAGCCGCCAAATGTTTCACTTTCAAGTTCTGTCAATTGAATGGCCCACTTGCCGCTGCAGACCTTTGCTGTTTTCTGACGTTATACAGAAAAGTCAGAGGCTGCTATGTCACTGCTCTGGTCTGCAGAGGCGTTGGATGAACTTGATAGGAATGAAACATTTGGATTCCGTTTTTAAATGACCCCCCCCCCCCCCCAAAAAAAAGAAAGAAAAAAAATGAAATTATTGAGCACGGTGGACTCCCCAGTTGTATTGATGGCAGGTGTAGTTACAGAGAAGCCTGGCATTCCATCTTTCTTCTGGAGGAGTTTGTCAATCTTATTGGATATCCAGTGTCAACACTATTTATTTGTTCTCTGGAGCTCAGCGTGGATACAGAGAAGCTGAGGTTTCAGAAGGCAGCTTTAAGACACTTGGTTACTGAATCTTGAATTCCTCTTGACTTGATCATTTGATGGTTTGTTTGCTTGGGGCCCCTGAGTGTTGTACAGAAAAGCTTTGGTTCGCCTCAAAAAACAAATGGCAAATGCTTTGACTTTTCTGCAAAATTCTTTTATTTTTGGACTGCAGAAATATTTTGAGATATTCTGGTTTGCTCTTTTTTTTTTAATGATTATTATTTTTAACGAATGGATTCAATTCATTTTACAAATCCTCGTTAGTATGATGGCAACATTTGGTTGGTGTAGTACAGAGAAACCAGCCTTGTTTACATGGCCATCCGATGTAGTGCTCTTATTGCAGGTCAAAACTGTTGGCTACAGTAAGTGTATATGTGCCTTTTCAGTTTTTTCTCCCTCCTCCTCCACACTCCTCACACACAAATGTGCTTCGGCCGAGAACACTTAGCTTTTTGTCATGAATTTCTTGTTTAGATTGGACACTTCCCTTGTGCTCTGTAATAAATGACATACATACACCGTAGAAAGTGTCTTGAATATGATCTTGGTGTGTGTGTGGGGTTCATGGGGGCATGCATGTGTGCCAGGGTGCAGATTTTGCTTTTCGATTGCGATTCGGTTTGAAGGCACGAATGATGTCGACGGTGTCTACATTTCTCACGTTTGAGCTGCATGCTATTTGAAGCAGATTGTCAAAGTGATGTATTTACATGTAGCAACAAATCATATATAATCATAATAAGCCAGCATATCAGATGATAGTAGGTGAGGCAGTCTGACCAAAAAAAAAAAAAAAAAATATATATACCCATGTATTCTGCCCAAAAGGGAAGAGTTCCGAGGCGAAAACCGCTGCTGACTGATAAAAAGCATGGAAACTTGTCTTTCTGCATAAATAAATGATACATCTTAATGATTCCCAAGAATTTGGGGAAAATGTTATTTGTACTCGTTGCCCACACTGTAACCTTTTGGAATGTGTTTGTGTCTTGTTACATCTGGCATAAATATACACCGGTCCAAGAACATGCTGGGACATAAGGGGGCAATTTCTTACTGTGTGTTAGGCAACTTTTGTGTTGCTTGACAGTCAAAACCTGAATCGCAGTGAGTCAACAGATGACAAGCGTAGGTAGACACAACGAACGTAGCAAATATCCTATTGTGTGACTGCAGCTGTGCATTTTATGGTTAAGACATTTGGGATCATGTGGGATTCAGGATTAAGAATAAGCATTTGATGGGAGAGTGTGGAAGACCGTTTTTCATTATGGACAGCAGGAGGCGCGGCATTTGCCGTTGTACGTAGCAATAACATACATGACTGCCTCTGGATAAGTGACACCCTCCATTTAATATCATTTAATAACTAAACCTATAATACACTCAACAAAAATATAAACACCACTTTAGTTTTTGCTCCCGTTTTTCATGAGATGGACTTCAGAGATCTCATTCCATATACACAGTATTACCATTGCTCTTAAACATTGTTCACAAATCAGTCTAAATGTGTGATAATGAGCACTTCTACTTTGCTGAGATGATCCATCCCACCTCACAGTAAACACCATGACTAGTGTGACGTGACAGGTGTGCCTTAGACTGTCCAAAATAAAAGGCCACCCTGAAATTTTTGTCTCACAGCAAAATGCCACAAGCATTGAGGGAGCGTGCAATTGGCAATTAAATCCATCTGAAAAAAAGAGCAAAAACAAAAGCGTTGCGTTCATAATTTTGTTGAGTGTATTTAAAACATACTGTTGATCATTAAGAACACATTCATTTGCAAGTCTTTGAAATTTACAATCATTTAATTTATTCCATTTTAATGAAAATTGGTATACTGCCCCTTTAAGCAAAACGACAACAAAAATGCTGGTCAAATGACTGAGCACAAAAACAAATTGAAAAGCATGAACAGATGAGATGGCATTTTTCCCCATCTGCAAACACCCCAGGCCAGATACTAGTGTGCATCCAGTTCTTGTGTATCCATTAACTTCTTTAATTCAAAGCAAAATAAGAATGTCTCTCTGTTGAGCCCCCCACCCCAGACACATTTCTTCCATTAACAAAGAAGGACATAACAGTCCCCGTTTCACATGGTTTGGAGGTCACGAAAGTTGTCAGGGAGAAACTGGGCAACAGCTGTTGTTTGGGACAACTATTTTCTCTTTCACGCTGAGAACATTTTAGATTTGCTTTCTTCAGTTTGAGTCATAGAGCATTTAGTAGCTTTGGAATGTCTTTGCCAAGATGTTCTTTCCCAGGGTCGCATAAACGATATTCACAATTGATCAAAGTATCAAAAGTCACGTCTGATCGCAGTTTCATTACACATTTATTTAACTGCATGATGTCAATACTTACAACAATATGAGCCAAGTCCTGTTTTGAGCTTTGGCAAGATGAATTTGCATTCAAAATCCATTTCAAGAATGCTCTTAAGGCATTGGTGAATAGGTGAATACATATGGAGGATAATGTTGTATAACCAGTGGAGCACTGCTACTATTTTTTTTTTTTTTTACAGATGCACGTGACAAGCTGCATCTTGTAGCTACACAAGGTACCATCAAAAATACAGGTTGCATCATTACAAATATTTCAACAAGTCATGGCCTTGGCTCTCTGCAATTAATTATTTGCTATGTTGACAACTAATAAAACTCCTAGTTTTTACTCGGGCGGGTTCACTGGCTCACCGGAATCCCCTTCTCTGACTGGATCAGGGGTGTCCAAACCCCATCCTCGAGGGCGACTATCCTGCATGTTTTCCATGTTTCTTTATCCGCCACAGCTGATTCGAATGGTTGGTTAACAGGCTTGCTGATGAACTGAGCATTTCAATCAAGTGTATGGAGGAAAGAAACATGGAAAACATGCAGGATACTCGCCCTTGACCGAATTTGGACACCTTCGGACTCCGTGCTAAGACCTAGCAGTATCCTTCTCTTCAGATACTCTAATCTCCTATTTAGTCATTGATGTGATAGTGCAGAAATACAGAAAACACAAAAACACTTATGTGGCAGTCACACACTTCAATTGTTTTATAACACTAAAGTTATACAGGCAATGCTGAAAGTTTTTTAGGAGCTGAGCGACTCTAATAATTAAACTTTTTACCAAAAAAAAAAAAAAAAAGTACTCACTCCATTTGGGTAAACAAACCCCTCAGGCGACAATTTATGAAATACAATATTGAGCAGTCACGCCACCAAATCCTGTTTAGCAAAGGATTACTCTAACATTTGCCATGTCATTATTAGCTTTAGTAAAAGGTCACAAAACACCTTCCTTGCAGTTGTCGCCGTTTGACTCAATTTAAAGGTACATTTTAATACGTCGGGTTGAAAACATGAAGAATTCGGCCTGATTCTTCGTACTTGAATGGATTCAGAGGTTTGAAATCACACAAGGGTTTTTGGCCGGTGGAGTTTCTATGTAATCGCCGATGCGGCAGACATTTGACCCTCTTGACCTTTGACCGTGAAGTCATTGATCAACTTTTTTTTTTTTTTTCTTGTCATGAACGGATGGCTTTGCATATTAGACTAGATCACTACAGTTATAGTAGGCTGTGTCAGGCTACAGTATATTTGTGCAAATGTTACATCATCGCATTCCGGCTGCTTCCCTTACAGTGTAAATACAGTGGCTTTGCATTTCCACTACTGCGCTGGCTCACTTGAAAGTCTATATTTACCCAGTCGTGACCAGTGCGGCTGCTATGTTGCAGCCATGAATGGGAAACTCCTTCACTCACACCACTGTGGATCAAAAACAAGGAGGTGCACTTTACTTTGGTCTTGAAACAGCTTTCGCTTGAGCGTAGCGGTAAATACATCTCTGGCGGTGTCAATCAAAAGGGAGCATTGTTTTTTTGTTGTTGCTGTATTTTATTTTATTTTTTTTATCGAGTCACAAGCTTTTCCTGTTAGCACTTAGAATCAAAGAGCACAACATTGCCGCGAACTGAAAGGCCGAGCGGGAATGCCGGGTCACTCACAGCATGCCCGCTGGCGATCAACCCCGTGCAGACTCAGGCCAGATATTTTCCTGACGTCGGTGACATTTCCTGCTGGCATTAGGTGACAGCTGAGGCAATATTTTTCATAGCGTGATATCTTGTGAAAGACCAAGGCCCAGTGAATATGTACTGTACTTGATAACTCCACATCTCTTCGTAACATTTGGACTTTAACGGCTCCAAACCGAGTTTCCACTTAGTCTAGAAGTTATTTTAGAATAAAAGTGAACTGCTGGCATGGAAAGCTCGCATGTTTTTACCTATAACGTTCTGTATGTTTTTCGGCCTGCTGCACAGGATACTGAATGGGATTAATACAGAAGCGTTCTCCTTTTGCATATTACTTTACTGAACAAAATATTATTACACATTTGCGATGTTTACAAGCAGGTTAGGTAGTCGTGCAAAAAGAAGACTTGACAAACATCCCCTCAGAGTGGTCATCAATAAGACAGCTTCTACAGTACATCAGCTGGAAATGGGTCATTCCAAAATTGGAGGACATTTGGCTTATAACCTCCACTTTTCAATTTTTTTTTTTTTTTTGCTACCTGTTAACATCAGCTTTCATTACGCTACCCTCAAGACGCAGATACAGGACACTCAAATTTAGAAGAGCCCATATCGACAAAAGCCTCGTTCATTCCGGCAGCTATTGCCGCCATGAACGGCAGGCCTCGTTAACCTGCTGCTGCTATTGTACTCTCTTCGTCTTGTGGGGGCTTTTACTATGAATTGTTGTTTTTCTTTCCTTTTATCATTGTTGCCTGATGCATGAACAATGTCTCCACTGCCAGCAAAAATACTTTTCCCTGCAGGGAACAACAAATCCATCTAAATCTAAATAAGTATCAAAGGCTTGATAAGTTCATTTTACAGATCAAAATGGTACAATTTTCTATACATGATTTAATAAATACATATTTTTTTCTCTAACAAAACAATGATTCAATAAGCATAATAATGAGAAAGAATTTAAAAAAAGTTCTCTTAATCGGATGGATGGATGATTAAATGCATAACAGGTTTGCATGAGGTGGAGTGAAACTTTCAAGTAAGGCTAACTATTTGATAAATAGATCAACAATATAGGAGAGGAAATAGGTACCTTTTGCATGTGGATTATTTAGAAATGTTTTGTGCGGGATGTAAAATGTTCTTGACCCATATAATATGAAGGTGAGGGAGCGCCTCACATGTGATGGGTTTCTTACCCCCAGTTGCTGAACAAAGCATTATTGCTGTGGATTGACAACTAGAGGAATCTTTATGGGAACGCATTCCGCACACCCTGGCCAAGTCACATGCTGTTTAAAAAGTCTAGCGGAAGAAGAGGTGTGTCTCATTCCCACCAATAGCAGAGCCCTTTTGGATTTCGTGTGAAAAGGTTTTGCATAACATTCTTGAGGCGCGGCCAGCCTCGAGGCCTAACGTTTAAAAAAATGCCTTGCATCATAGATTGCTTCAATCAACTTCTGAGTTCATGTCAAGCTAATCATTTGTTCCCCTCACATAATTGCGTGTGATGCCTATAGTTAAGGCCTATAGAGCATCTGCGCTTTATGAAATTAACTTATACTCAGACACATTTTAAACGTCCAAATGACAGCTGCATCCACATTTAATCACATTTAGGAATCACTCATTTGGAAACTACTTGTAGTAACAGCGTGATAGCTAAGCGACTGGCACATTAAGAACCACTTATGGTTACAAAACACTGGTAAGTGCGCCAAATTTCTATCAACATTCTTGATCATACAAAGCATTTTGTGGGGAACTAGTCCACAACCTGTTAAGTTTAGAGCGATCACTTTTTAGAACAGCGATTACTGCCCTCCACAGGAGGAAAATTGAGTTATGTCGCCACCTGCTGAAGAAAACGTGTAAGAACATGCCATTTCGTTTGTCATGAAACGGAATGGCCATTTTTCCAGCGCTAAAAGATTTTTTCTTGCTGTCCATAATTAATGTAATGGCTAAATTATCTTTGACGCACAACTGATACCTTCAAAGACAATTCTTGCGACTTATTGTTGATTGAAAAATGTCATCACATGTGCAAAGGAAAAAAAAAAACAATCACAACTAAGTTTGTGAATGTCACATAACCAAACCCAGAAAACAGGTGAGGTTTTTACTTAAGCCTTGCGCACAGACATTTTCTTTAGCTGGCTAACCTCACTAGGGTCACCGACTTGCTGGAGTCTATCCGAGCCGTCCTTGGGCAGTAGGTAGGGGACTGGACTGGTTGCTAGCCACTTGCAGGACACGGCAGAGACAAACAACCATTCACACTCACAACAAAGGGCAATTTGGAGTGTCCAATATACTTAGCATGCAAGTTGTAGAAACGTAGGAGACCAGAGTGCCCGGCGAAGACCCACATGAGCACGGGCAGAACATGCAAACTCCCCTTGAGCACATGTGATGTCTTTTTGAGTCCAAATGTAGTGACAAAATGTTTGTGTGTTCAAACCTTTTACAGCTAAAAATAGCTTAACACGTGTCACAATAATGTTATCAAAGAGCAATGGAAGACTGAATTGATATTTAGAGAAGAAAAAAAACATACTTGTATTCAAACTTTTAATGTTCATCTGACATGTTGAAAAGATTCACATTGTGACGCTATTTGCACCAAAAGTTGGGCCAACGCACATTTTGAGCTGCCCCCCCCCCCAAAAAAAAACAAAAACAAAAAACAAAAAGGTGTCTACAATAATAATACATCACAGAAAAATGAAATGAATTTAAAATACTAGAGGTGGTGAAACCAAACCAATTCATGGTCAAAACTCACTTCCTGGCAAACCGGTGGTGTTCCCACTTCCAGCATTTTAGGAAAATGTTTAACACATGGAAGAAATGAGAGGAAATATCCACTTCTTTGTCATAGAAAACATGTAAGAAATGTGCACAACGCTCCCCTATGTGAATCTGGGAAGGTATCAAGCACAAGTTGAGCAAACTGCCACTATGACTGCCATTGACCCCACGTCCTTTTTAGAACACAACAGGAATACAGATGGGATCTGTGCTTGCCTACTTGACACAATGATCCGGGTCCTCCTTCACGCCAGCTCAGTCTGCAGCCTTCCTGCTAATCAGGATGATGATGTTGCGGGCAGGTTTTTTTGCCTACCGTGGATCTGTTGCAAACTACACTCTCGCGTTCCTCCCTCAGCGTTTATCTCGTCTTTTGTCAATCTCCTTTCGAATGCGAACCTCTAGGACTGCCCTCATAGCTAAGTCCAGGACGTTCTTTTCAGCAACACGTTCTACCACCCTTGCTGGCTTATCGTCCTTTGGGAACAGAGAAACAGATTACCAAACAATTAAAACTGCACAAAACCGTACAGACGGTTAAGCCACCTTGTGCACAAGGAAGGATGTAATGGTCCCTGAGTCCGCCTGATAGTCAAGCCAGAATAGTTCAGTTCCCTGCATCTCTGTTTCAGTGCTTGAGCCGCTCTCATTCCACTCTTCTGCCTCGGCGCTCGCCTGAGGCTCAGATTCATCTAGAACATTATAATTAGTGGATGTGATGTTCACTTGACCTAGAAAATTGATGACAGTCAACAAAACTCAAACATAATATTGTCTTACGCCTTTGTCTAGGATGGTAAACCTGGATATCAGGTCTCCTGGGTCTTTGAGGAGTTGTGGTGTGCCTCCGCCGTCGACCTTCTTTGGCTAACTTCACCTCTTTGTCGTAGTCATCTCTTGGGAGGGAAAGAAAAATGGGAATAGTCACAAATGCTGCATGCGGCTTGTTCACCCGCCCTTGTTTAAAAGCACTTGAGTGGCTGGATCCAGCCTAGAGGGTCCATCAATCGCATACAATCAGTGGACTGGTGACGTCATCGATAGAGCGTCTACAGATAAACAAGTATGGACAATGGGATTTACACATTTGGGGCAATTTAAGGTCTTCGATTACACTAACATGAATTTTTTTGGAGTACAGCACAAAGATTATAATCTAATGATTAACTGAATTCTGAATAGCTAATTTAGCAATCAAGTTTTGCTGTAATTTGGGGAAAAAAAAACTAGAAAAGAAAAATACAACCAAAAAAAAACCCCCACTGCTCTATATTTGAATCTTCAAAATATTGCTCCGGATTAATTTGAATTTGACTCAAAAGCATAATCTTGTATACATTTATTGAACCCTAAGGATCGTCAAAACGGTGTCCCTTTCAGGGATCACCAATGACTAATTTTACAGGGAGCACAGTGCCCCCAACCTGAATTTTAGGGCTACACAGTGTTTACTGTCAAAAAACTTGTTAATATTTCTTCTCATGTTCAACATGTTATCGAGAAACGGGATGAAATGTATAGCGGGTTAATCAATAAAATATAGTCAAAGGGAAATACCCAAATTTACTGATCGCACATGCAACAATAAATACATAAAATAAAATGTATTAAAAAAAAACTTGGTCAGGCTCAAATTTAAGCGACAAAATGTCACAATCTAGAGGCACCCATGCCCTAGGTTTAAAAGAACATATAACGGTAATTACAAGTACTGTTTTGAAAGTAAATACATTCAGCATTTGATTAATCTGTACCAACTGTACATGCTACCTTCACTCGCACACGCATGCCAGTAATTTAATAGCCGATGAAAAAACTACGACTCAAATTCACGTGTATCTTTTGCAATATTGTTATTATTATTATTATCTGTGTATAAGACACAACTAAGAAGAAATAACCCTCCCGAAGTATTTGCATTTGTTCAGACTGGATGAGCTGTAACCATAATCGATGTGTGCTAACAGTGTAGCATTAGCTTTAGCCACCTGGCAATCTGGTTCCTGCGGATATGGTGCAGGAAGCCGTGGCTCATGTCCAAACGCCCTCCGCGTTTGTACTTCAGCTCATGCGCGTCTTCGTCTCTAAAAATATCCATTTCCGAAGACATATTCCACAAACGGGACAGTATGATTATGCTAATAACCCAACAAGCTCTCACAAGAGTCTGACAAAAAGCTACATAGCTACATAGCTAACTGCTGCTAACAAGTAGCTGGCTAGGGCAAACACTTCCGGGTCAATTTTAGGCCTGATAACTTGCTAATAAAATAAACTTACTTCACGGTGTATTGAAATGATTACAACAAGCAATTATTGAATAAAACTTCAACCAAATACGTTATAGAAATTTTTTTTTGATTTTGGACATTTAATGCTCTGTTAAAGGAGATTGTTATTTGAATTGCTTTGTGTACTTATATTATATTGTGTATTACATATTTATTGTACAAAATATACTTGCTTTACGGACTACGGTATTTTCATCTATTGTGATTTTTGGTTCATTTTTATGTGTGGCCACAATCTCCTGTCGCAGCGAGTGACGTAGCTCGGCGGGCTCCGACGCATTTCGTGTTCGACCGATTGGTTTGCGTGGAGTGAAGTTGATTGTAATCAATTATATTTGCTTCGACCAATACCCTCATTATGGCAACGACAATGGTTCCTCTGAAGCGAGAAAGATACGATGACGTGGACGACGAAGACGAGGAGGGTAGGTGAAAATAAGTTACAACAGTCATTCTGGCTTTAGATTAGCATGTTTGCTAACATCAACATTTCTTAAGATCGCGATAGTTTTAATCCTGCTCGGGAGGGGCGCACATCCCAATCGTCGTATTTCATTTTGCAATCGAAAAAAAATGCACTGACATTTATTTACATCTTTCCGTCTGCTAAGTTTGTTTCCTCACGTGCTTGCCTCGGCAGCCAGCTTGTGCCATGAAATGAATGAAACATTCCAAAACCCGCTCGCTTGTCACTTGTTATTGCAGTGCCAGTCAAAAAAGGACGAGGTCGTGTTGCAGAGGATCGAAGGAGCCGTCATTGTCCGTATCTTGACACCATTAACAGGCAAGATGCGTTCAGTTATGTGCAAATCAATGTTTAATGCGGCCAAATCCCTTAGCTCTGTTCATACTTCAACGCGTTTTTCCCTCAGGAGTGTGCTGGACTTCGATTTTGAGAAACTCTGCTCCATCTCCCTCTCACACATCAACGTTTATGCTTGCCTTATATGTGGGAAGTACTTTCAAGGTATGTGCATTATCTCAATGAAACATCACTTTCAGTTCCAAAAGTGTCCTTACTTACGACTTACTTTCCGTGTAGGTCGAGGTTTGAAATCCCACGCGTACACCCACAGTGTCCAGTTCACTCACCATGTGTTCCTCAACCTGCACACGCTCAAGTTTTATTGCCTGCCCGACAATTATGAGATCATTGACTCTTCACTAGAAGACATTACGGTGAGTCTGGGATTTGTTCACTGAAGACCGGGACCCATTCAATTTGTCCCAGAAAACAGCATGCATCCATCCATCCATTTTCTAGAGCTGACTTTGGGTGAGAGGCCAAATCAAGTTTACATAAATCAGTTCACATAAATCAATAACATACCTCACTTCTGCTCATTCAGAAACTTAAACTGATTTAAGGGGAAAAAGGGAAATTAAAAGGACTCCACAGGATGACAAACCTAAAGACATCATGTAGGCAACGTTAATGATGTTATTGCACGATACACCGTTGGTTTAAACAGAATGAGTCAGTTTAATGAAACCAAGTCTCACAAGTAGATGCTTCGGTAGAAGTGTGTGTCCCCAGGACCTGTTGACGTCAAATGATACAGAATCTGCCACAGCAACAGTTTCATCCTGCCAGTGGACAGCTAGCACCCTCTCCCCACGGGTTTTGTTTTTCTCCCATAAATTTGGGCCACAAATATCATTTGCCCACAAATTCATTGATTTTGCAAAGATGAGTTCACACCAATGGAAGATAAATGAAATTATATCAATTACAAGAATTCTAACATAGGTAAATTTAGTCATCAAGTTTGATCATTGCTGCGCACTGTCGAATTGAAGGCTTACGAAGCACTGTAATATGAAATACCTCTCCGTATGACACAAAGTAGTTTTGGTAGTAGTAAAAATTCTAACATAATTAGCTTGTCCAATTAAATACCTTAATACTTGGTTTAGGGTTAAGTCATTGTTATCCTTATAATGCGTAGTTTTGGTAGCGCCTGTATTTGATTAGCTTGCGCAAGTAGTCATAGTTAACATGTACAGTAGTTAACATTTACATCTGTGTTTTTTTTTTCTCGCATTTTTAAACTGAAATCGTTCATAAATGTAATAATCAATTTCCTCCACAGTATGTGCTGAAACCAACATTCACCAAGCAGCACATTTCGGGTTTGGACAAGCAGGGCAAACTTTACAGAGCCTACGACGGAACGACTTATCTGCCAGGCATTGTTGGTCTCAACAACATCAAAGCCAATGACTACGCCAATGTGGTCTTACAGGTATGAAATTCTTCATTTTATGCAAAACCAAGTGCAGAAAGGTCACAGTTTTACTTAACTACTTTGTATCTTCAAGGCCTTTTCCAATGTCCCGCCACTGCGAAACTACTTTCTAGAGGAAGAAAACTACAGAGGGATCCGAAGACCACCGGGGGACATCATGTTCCTCCTGGTGCAGCGTTTTGGTGAGCTGATGCGCAAACTTTGGAATCCGAGAAACTTCAAGGCCCACGTGTCTCCTCATGAGATGCTCCAGGCCGTGGTGCTTTGCAGCAAGAAGAACTTCCAAATCACCAAGCAAGGTCAGAATTCTGTGCTTGCAGTTGGGAAGAATGGAGAATGCATTTAAGCGGAGATGACTGTAGGCATTTTATGTGTGTGCTGTAGGGGACGCTGTGGACTTCATGACATGGTTTTTGAATGCGCTGCATGGTGCCCTTGGCGGTACAAAGAAAAAGCCAAGTGAGTGTGACGTACAACAAAAGTATGGATTTATTGTTATTTAAAAAAAACCAAAAAAAGGTAATCCTGTATGTCTGCCATCTAGCAATCCTAACAAAAGCCTTCCAAGGCTCCATGCGGATCTTCTCCAAGAAGTTACCGCACCCAGATCTGGTGAGTTAACTGTACAGTTGACATAAATAATGCTCATCATTTACTGTAAATAAGTGTGGTGATCTTTTAGGTGCTAAGAGTTAAGGGGTGCAAAGTGTCCAGTACTTAACCACATTTACTACTTTTCAACTCATTTGATGAATCCTCATGATAATGTAAATGTTTCCAGACACCAGAGGAAAAGGAGTTACTGCTCATGACAGATGACTACCAGGAGCAGATGTCAGAGTCGACGTTCTTGTTTTTGACCCTTGACCTCCCAACGGCCCCCTTGTACAAGGATGAGAAGGAGCAGCTTATCATTCCACAAGTTCCTCTTTTCAACATTCTGGGCAAGTTTAATGGCAGCACAGAGAAGGTAACAAAACAATTCATCTATGGTTTAAGTCATTCATTAAGACATACTGTGTGCACAATTATTGTACTATGTTAGGGATTATTTATATTCCGTTTTTTTTTTTCCCCTCCGTTTACCGCAAAAAAGCTAATATAAAACTAAAACGTTCAAATTTGTTTCAGAAAAAAATGTATCCAAAGTCTGTCACCTGTCTTCAATATGCAAAATTTTTGGAATTTTGGTCATAATTATGGAACTATCATACTTTTTTCTTACAAAAGGTCATCAGTCTAAATTGATACTTATCAACGGCCAAAGCTTTATGCTGCGTCGACACCAACTTTGATGCAGTCTGTGTAGCAGTAATCAAGTATAAAGCACAGTGTCTGTCACTTAATTTTTTTCTGGCAGGTGAGTTTTGCTGCAAGGTGAGGGATGTGTTTTTCTGACCTTTTTTTTTTTCAGAAAAAAAATAAACGTGCTGTAGGAGAAAAGACTGACTCCGCCACAATGTCTTAAAAAAAGTGAACGTTGTCAACAGTGCTCTTTTTTTCCCCGATCCACTGTAAACTGCACAACTAAACGAAGCCCCCCTGCGTGAACTAAGCTAACAAGCTAAATGCCAGTAGGAAAAGCCAAAAAAATGTGCACACTGAGATGTTCAATTAAAAATGACAAAACCTGAATTTGACTTTATAAAATAATTATGGTTGCACTACAATGACATTTAGAAATTGAAGTAAGCGAGAGTGCTATAGTTATAAAACGAAACACAATTCTGAAAAGCACAACTTCCCAAATAGTTGTGCCAACTGTTTATTTTTTTGCAGTAAACTAGACATTTTGACAGCATGAAGTTGCAAGTAAAAACATGTAAATAATGTTGAATTTTTTTTTGATTCTCCACTTGCCAAGTGTTTAAAAAACAGCCTTCTGTCTGATGTGTCTCTAGGAGTACAAAACATACAAGGAGAACTTCCTGAAAAGGTTCCAGTTGACCAAACTCCCACCGTACCTCATCTTTTGCATCAAAAGATTCACAAAGAATAATTTCTTTGTGGAAAAGAACCCCACCATCGTCAACTTCCCCATCACGTAAGCGATTTTAGTCAAATATTTGTACACAACAAATACCAAAAACGGAGCTCACAGGAAGTCCTTAGCGAGGTGAGTCTGATCAAATATTATTGTCGCGTTCTTTTTGTCAGGAATGTAGATCTTCGTGAGTACTTGACAGAAGAAGCCCAAGCCACGGAGAAAAACACAACGTATGATCTTGTCGCCAATGTGGTGCATGATGGGAAACCTACTGAAGGAGCCTATAGGATACATGTCTTGCATCATGTAGGTTCCGCCTAAAGATGTACACTGACTTAAGAAGTTGTTAAAGTTATTAGCATTTCCTTACCTTACACAAACAAACCCGAATGTAGTTTGTTGAGATTGATAGACCAACATAAAGTAGCACGTCAGGTAATTGTAAAGTGGAACAAAAAGTTTTTGTTTTTTTTAAGAACAACATATAAATCTGAAGAATGTGGGGTGCGTTCATATTCAGCCTACGGTTCTCCAATACTCTGAAATACAATCCAGCGCAATCCACTTCAGAAGTCAAGTAATTGCTAATTTGAATGCTCCTGTGGGTAATTTACACAGTTTTAATACACCTGTTCTGTGACGGGCTCAGTGTTTTCTAACAGAACGTTAAGCCCTGTCTCCACCCATGTTATCGAGTAGACCCTACTCTACCAAAAAAAAAAAAAAAAAAGCCAGTTTCCACTGACAAGTCTACCCGGATACTGCATTGTGGTTCCAAAAAAGTAGCCCGGTTCCAAAACGTGACGTCAATACTTTGGAAGCCGTTGCGACAGATTCGAATGTGCAACAGTGCAAAACATTTGGGGAAAAAACAGCCACCATGAACAATAATTGGAGGAAAAAGCTCTCTCTTACAGCCGTCATTTTATAGGGTTAAAGTAGGAGAAGTAAATCTTGTCATCTGGTTCATGCAATATTCCAAATCAAGCGCCAGGTACAATAAGCCTTCCCCACTCTCCACTGTTTTTCTTCTGTATGGTCCATGTTAACATGACGTCACTGGCTAGATGAGGAGGGGCTCCCGGTAAACGCAATGTTCATTTGGTGGAGAGCTGGGTAGATGCAGTCGCAGCTTCAATACGTCTTCCAAAAATGGAAAATGTACGCCTCAACTGTAAACCTACCAAGACATGGCAATCCACATAAACAGAGTAAGTGAGGAGAGCGCTGGTAAAAAAAAAAAGAGGCAGACAAGAAGCCCTCGGCCACTCTGAAGGAGATGCAGAAATCAGCAACTCAGGTGGGGGAATCTGGCAACAAGACGAATATACTACGGCCATTCCTTCCCCATCCCCACTGTCAAACATTGGTGTAGGCAACAATATATTTTGGCGACAAGAAAGCTGGTCAGAGCCAATAGAACTAAATCAAAGCCAACCCTTTTCAAGACACTGAACAATGTTGAGCACTTAAGATTGAAGAATTCTTGTTGTTCAAGTTCTGATAACTAAATGTTTTGTGTCCCATCAGGGCACTGGGAAGTGGTACGAGATGCAGGACCTGCAGGTCATCGACATCCTTCCTCAGATGATCACTCTGTCGGAAGCCTATATCCAGGTCAGCTCGTATTTGTCATTTGTCCTTCTGTTGCGATCGTTTTGGCGATTTAGTCATTATACATCATGGCTAAGACGAGCTCCTCCACTCATAACTTTACAGAAATAGGCAGAAAATAATATCAAGTGGAGCCACTTTTTTTTTTTTTCAATGGAAAACGTATCAAGCTCCGCTTGAACTTTTTAGGTTGAAACCACTGTCATACGCATCCTGATATGTTGGCAAATGTTACAAAACCTCAGCCAAAGATGTGTCGAAGGAGTCCATCGGTCTCTTTTGCTAGTTAAGGACTTTCCGCAGTCTACACTTTAATATAAAAACAAAGTCATGCTAATAAAATAACTGTCTAATGTATTAACATTTAAGTGTAATATTGCTAATATTTAAGTCAGATTTGTATTATTCTGATTTTTGCAGGAAATCCCCCTCTATAGACCAAAGCAGATTTTGCAAAAATGCTTTAAAGTGGCAATCTAATTTACTGTTAAACGCAGCAATGTATTTTTTTCCCTTACATCAAATTGGTTTGTTAAGCACTTACCCGATTTCAAGATGGAGGAAAAAAAAAAAAAAGAAGGTACGTTGGCAGTTATTGGCGTGACAAATTGTTAAATCGTGAGTCACTGGGGCGCATCTGTGGTATAAATGACTGTTTTCGTTCTTAAATCTGAATATTGACAGTTACCGTTTTGCACCGGGTAGCATTTAAAATGTTAACATGTAACATGTAGAGATGGTAAAAACGCACATTATAACCCTGGGATAAAGGGAAAATGTTTTGAAGAACTACTGTATTGGAATCACTACAAATTGGAACTTTATCTGCATTCTGGAATTTGCGTTCAACATTTTTGGCTCGGCCAGACAAGCAAATTAACAAGGGTAGAGCAACTGTTCTTCTTTTTTAATATTTTGACAGATATATGTACTGCTCAGATGATTAGAATTTCCATTTTCATCTCTTGTAGATTTGGAAGAGACAGGAGAGTGACAAGGACGCAAACAACCACGCTGGTGCATAGTGGTAAAAAAGGAGCACCACAAGATCGAAACAGGATTATAATTGTTTTTGTAGTCACAAAAAAAAAAAAAAAAAAAATCAAAATCGCATCAGGTATTTTTTTCCAGTTTGTTTATATGACGTTTTCAAATAAACATTCTTCTGACCCATATTTTACATCTGAGCGAGAACGATCGAGCTCTTCATTTGCCTTCCAATCATATGAAGACGATTATCATCAACCACATAGAACATTTCCACATTCATTGATGGGAATACAACTGAACAAGTGGTTATTGCAAATGCAATTGAATTCTGACTGGCTGATATATTTTTTCATGCAGGAAACAAGTCGTGAGGGAAACAAATTACATTTTAAGTATCTTAAGGCTAATGATTAGTGTGATTGCGCATGCACGAGCATGTAGGAAACAGCTCTTCACTCCTTCCACATGTGCTTCTCACAGAAGGCCACATTCTGAAAGGAGAACATAAGCACATGAGTGACCAAAAAGCAGATATTGAAATACATGCTCACAACACAAATGCAATTCTGCAAGTAAAGTAGTGATAATGCAAATCAGTCATTATTTTTTAGGATTTTTTAAGCAATGTACTGTATCATTCGCAAAGTCTGCCTTTACAAAGAAGTTTTGCTCTAGTCAGTTTTGCACCTTGGTATAAGGATGATCTACATTTCTTAAACGTTGAAATACTGTACTAATCTCGAACCATTGACACTTTTGTGAAGGTTTAATTGATACTGCCACCTAGTGGTAAAGGTCCCACCCTTCTATCACCGTGGCGACAATCCATATACATAGTCATATGGAAACGGGTTATTCAGATGTTGATTCATGCTGGTAACAAACATATCTACAAATTCACATCTAATCCTGCACTTTGTGCTTGGTAGTTAACGTGTGTGACAATAACTTACGCCACACTTGTGAGCTGTGTTTGTGTCTCTGCACCAGTAGCTTGGCCCCCAAGTGCACGGATTGCTTCCCAGCAGCTCTGGCTTCTTTGCAGTGCACAGATCAGCTCTCTAAATGACCGACAAAAGTGATGACAAACTGCACGAATGGTGCAAATGCATTTGCACTTACTTCACAAATGTCTTCACGGTCCACTTGATTTCCCAAAACCTGCTGCAATTTTGCGCCATAGATTTTGGTGAACGACTCACACTGGGGTGGAAAAAAATACAAACGATAATTCATTGATGCAACGGGATAGATAAATTAGCTACTACTTCTGAAGGCGGATTGTTTGAGTGACAACTTGGAAAAAAGGTGGAGGATGACTATTACATACAATGCGAGCATCAGCACATGATGTCAATTTTGAGTATTTAATATAACGAGCATATTTGGAAGCCTGTAAGGTAGAAAGGGTACTCACCTAATTCACTTACGAACACGTGAAACATTTTGTTAGCGGGAGCAAACCTTTGGGATGGCGTTGGGGTGACGACCACACACGGACCGCAGGAAAGAAGACGTCTGAGGCTTTGTGGCGTTGACGCCCAGCTGAAGTCGGCTCAGCAGAGCAAGCGTACGGCATGCATCGCAGTCCGATGGGGCGGGCACCTCTGACAAATTGGCGCGACATTATGACCTGAAAGTCGGAGGTGATCCTCTAGGTAAAGCGCTGACTGACCTGGAATAGGAGAATCCTTGAACAAACAAACGTGCAGCAGTGCACAAATGGTGTGAGGGGCAGCTGAAGATAGCAGGAACTCCACTATCTGTACGCCATATTTGTCAACAAAGTCATCACACTCTTCCTTGTAGCTCTGAGGGAGGAGATCGCAGACCTCACCCATCAGCTTCATCAAGGTATCCTGCGGGAAAGAAGACGATGGTAACAGACAACAGATAGGAAGAAAAAAAAAAACCACAGACGCTAAAACAGACCTCGGTCATGTTCTGTGGCAACAAAGTCTCCAGTTTCTTGATTATAAACAAGCACAGGGTGCAAGCCGGGTTGAAGTTCTCCTGAACAGACAAAAAAACTCATGACAACACTGGAACTTGCCACGATAAAAATACTCTTTTGCCTCACCATCTTAAAAAAAAAAAGTTTCCATCTATACAGTGTGTATATATATATATATATATATATATATATATATATATATATATATATATATATATATATATATGCCGGGGATAATGCTTTTCTAGCAGCCATTCATTAGCTACTAAGTATTTACTAAGATGCAATGAGGACAATATATATGGGGTAACTCGCGAGACCAGGGTTCCGCAACCTTTAATACTCGCTGGGAGCAACAAAACCAGAAAAAAAAGTTTTTTAATTAGCCCTCCTATTAAATTTAAGTCGAACTAATAAAACTAATAATCCACCTGTAGCAACCAAAAAAGCCATCTTTTTTGTTATTGCATGTGAATCGTACGGTCAATCTAATGGAATGGACTATTTCACTTAATGTAAAAGGTGTGTTTGCAACATCACCAATTAAAATATTTTTACGATACCATTTAAAAGTTTGGAAATGCCCTAACATTCAAATATTCTCAATCACATTTAGAGGTCAAGAAATTGAAAATGCACAGCTTTAAAGTGAAAGCCATTCCAGGTTACAAGTTGGTCCACATAAAGCTGACTGAGAAAATGTGCAAAGCTGTCTTGGCAAAGAATCAGTAACGAAAGTAAAACCTAAAAAATACTCAGTTGGAATAAAATTTTAACCTAAGTAAACAGTTTTTTTTGCAGTCTGGATGAATTGTACGAAAAAATAAAAAGAGTGAATTTGAAAGTGTTTCCAAACTTTTGACTGGTATTGCCATCTACCAAAACTTTATTTGATTTATTTACTCCACAAAACTCACAACATAGTTCAGATGGGGCATTTCCCAGCTGACTTATATTTGTACATATTACAGTTATCTCATTAGATTTTGCAGGTCATTATATTGTTTAGTGCACATTGCTATTCTGTGTTCTTATACGCACATGCGTGTTGGAGAGCGCAGGTGCATCATCTTCATTGTCGTGGCGGGGAAGTGCCACCCCTTCCTCATCCTTGTGGGCAGCACAAAGCCCGAAAGCTGAGCAGGTAGCTTCTCCGTCCTACAAAAGCCAATCACCCATCTTTGTAAAACTGAAGTCAATTAGCGCTGAACTCTTCCTCCCATGAGAGGATGAAACATACCTCCTGACCATGTGGTTGCAGCAAGATTTTGGGTAAATACGTCTTCAACTGAGAGTCACATTGCAATGCTTGTTTGTCTGGGAGGTGCTGACACAGTGCATACAAGCTTTCATATATGCTCGCCTGCAAAAACAAAACAAAACAAAAAAAAAAAAAACGACCACAATGCAATTAGCACATAAGCAAGACTACTGGGAATGTATGCAAAACAATTGATAGACAAAGCCACATTTTGATAGGGTCATATTTCAAGTAAAGACAAATGAAAATGATCATCACCTTACTGTCTTTGCTGGGAATAAGGTTAGCAGAGAGTTGGATGATTTGTCTGCACTCTGAGCAGATGCCCTTTTTTGAAAAACAGATGAGACAAAAAAAGAGTTCATATATTGATATCGTATGTTTGAACTGAGCGAACATGTGTGTGAACTAAGCAACCATGTATGCTTCGTCTTTTTAGTGTAGCCATCATAGCGTCATCTTTCTTGTGTGTGTGTTTTTATTGTTGTGACAAGCATGATAACACGCGAAATCGAAGCTGTAATTTGGGGGGGAGGGGGGGGGGGTAATACTCAATAGGCACACGCGTTCGTGCTGCATATTGTATTTTTTCGTTTTAAATTCTTACCTGAGAATTATGTTTCACGGAAGTCATAGGGCCTTTGAGGATCATGGAGTGTCCTTACAATCCAAAGATAAAAATGAATGAATTGGAAAATTTGATCAAAGGAAAATACAGAATGATAAAGATGGCAAAATGTGAACTCATAATCTGGATTAATCGCATCCCATTGTATACTGAATAATAAAACGTTTAATACCAATGCTCGTCCAGGAAATCAGGGGTAATATGAGTGCATACATTAATATGTTCACCTTCATCTTACCTGGGCATAGAGACGCCGTTACGACGACCAGGAAAAAACTCGAAGCCAACATTATATAGGAACACATACAGGATAAAATGAGAAGCAGGTGACTATATTTACAGTATTTGTTTGTCTGACGTTCCGGCCGGAAGTTATTGTCGCTGCGTAAATCTACGTCACCGCCCGCATGACAAAAACGAAGCCTTAATAGCCTTAATCCCCCGCATTTTATTAACTTTACAGCTGCCCGTTTTCTACAAGTTTGTCGGAGTGACAATGAAGTTTAGCAAGCAAGAGGGACCCAAGACCTTAGATAGAGAATTTGGGCTCTAAATCATACGTCGGTGCGTCCGCCATATTGGAGGTGGCAGCTCAGCCGTGATAATTGCAATGATTAGACACATTCAAACATTAAACATTATCCATGTTCTCAAGGTCCAAATTCAGTATCCGACCCACCAAATACTTATGTGCTGTGTGCGTCTCTTGCATTTTTCTGTGAATGCTGAGGCGGCCTTCAGTTTGTAACAGATAAGCACATTTTAAACAGCTAGCTGCAGAAACAACCACGAAATACAACGTTTTGCATTGGAAGACCACTAGATAGCAGCAGAGGCAATAAGCGCGACTTCTGGTTGTCTTTTGGAACATGTCGGTGATAAACGTGACACCAGAGTAAACATATGTACGCACGCGCGCACGCACACGCGTACGCACGCACACGCACACACAATAGTGTAATTTGAGAACCTTGTCTGATTTAATACGTACATTGTAAAATAAAAATGAAAAATTCAGGTGTTAAACATACTAGAACGTAGTGAAGATTTCTGGGTCAAAATGTGTTCATATTTACTGAGGGGAAACAATGTACGTCTAAAGTTTAATTGTACAAGTTAAAGAAATGTGTACCATGCTTATACACACCATAGGTTTTTTTTTTGTTTAAAAAAATGTCGCTGAAAGCCGTAAGAATGTTTTATGAAATTTGTAGATAAATTCTTAGCAGGAATACGTTTTCATATTTGAAGGCATTATTCATTCATTCTTTTTTACGTTTCAATTTCTTTTCTCTGAGTCAATATCTAACATTAGATTCACACTTTACCACGCAAAGAACACCAACCCATAATATGATTTCATTTAGTAAAAAAGTATAACTGTATTTCATTTCATAAAATAATGTTGCTTCATTTGATAAAATGCACATGTATCATATTACACATCTTGCCCATAATATTCATAATACAAGACAGAACAAACTAAACTAAAAACTAACGTTTACAATTGTGACAAATTGAGAGATTTTTGTGTCATTGTGCTATTTTGAAATGGATTGAATGAGTGGCCCATCAATTACATTGTGCAAAATGGCATTACTCGGGTTAGCTCTTAGTTAGCAAATCAGTGCATGAGACTGAATCAGATTAATATGATATAGTACTAGTACGTAAGCGCAAAGCAATGGTTAATAATGGTTAATGACATTACAGCAGCAAAACTTTTGTATTTAGATTTGCAATGCATGTATTATGGTTGTGTTGGCAAAGTTCTGGATATGTGTGCATGTTATTTCATGAAATCCTCAATGTGGATGGTGTAATAAACAGTATACGGGGTTTAGGGCCTGTGAAAGGCTACACGTATGTGCGAACTAGTGGTCACCCGTCAGTGAAATTATTGTTCACTCCAATTAATTTCTGGGTACAGGCCTGCCAGCCAGTCGCAGAGTGGCATTCTCCCTTATTATGACACACCTCCACATAGCCGACACACACAAAGGCGTCACAGTTTTCTTCTACAATACAAATGTTCTAATTGAATAAATAGCACAATGATTAAAGCGTATGAGTCGGCAACAAGTTTTAACCCTTGATGATTTAGCCTCTCATTTTTATTCACAGGCCCATCACATTTCTGGGAAGAACTTGAAACCGACCATTTTATTGGATTATCTGATTAATCGGCCCCAATTACAGTGTATCACAAATCATTTTGTCATTTTTCACTACCTGTAAATCAGGGCATCAGGGCTCGCCAATTTCGGTCCTCAAGGGCAGTTTTAACTAACTACAATGTGTATATATCTATATATATATATATATATATATATATATATATATATATATATATATATATATATATATATATATATATATATATATATATCTATCTATCTATCTATATATATATATATATATATATATATATATATATATATATATATATATATATATATATATATATATATATATATATATATATACTGTATATATACAGCCCTTTTGCAGCCTTACAGATGCATTTTGCCCTATATATATATATATATATATATATATATATATATATATATATATATATATATATATATATATATAATATTTATTTATTTATTTTAACGCTGGAGTTACAATGAACAACAGATAGATGTTATTCTGGCTGTATGTTTATTTTGTGTTAACTAGGGGTTTGTTTAGGAGGTAGGAATTGATAGACTTGAAAATAAAGAAAAGATGAAGAGTGTTTGAGTTTTGTTTGTGTGAAATTAAATTGTCTTGCTAAGGAACCAAACAAAACAGGTTACAGCGAAGGGTGAGTATTATGAGGACTGAGGACCAGGTTTGTTTGGAGGTTGTTTGACGTTGTGTGATGTTTTATGTTGGATGTGAGGCACCAAGGGCCTCCTTGTGCATTTGTTATTGGTGTGCCTTGTGGTATAGCTTGATATGTTTCAGGGCAGGGCGATTGAGCGTGGAACCAGCAGGAAGTTCCTAGAAGTGACAGCACGTGTAGTTGAATGGACCCTGAAGCCTCGTTGACAGGTTATTGACGTTGACATCAGACTTTGATCAAGACATTTGGGAAGGTCTACATTGTCAGAGGAAGAAGACATCGTGGGATGGCTATGCTGGAGTGTGGCCTGATTCATTCTGTATTATTTTTGATGTTGATACTACATTGTTGCCCAGCCTCACCAGTTTTGTTAATTTATTATTGGATGACTGTTGTGATCCAAGAGGGGGTTGACAACACTGGAGGAACTATAGATCATTATTTTGTTTGTACTGTTTGTCATTTGGAGGATCTAATGTTAGCATAAGTGTTCTATAGTTCCTTCTTGGATGTTGTGCTGTTTTGCTTTTGAATATGATTAGCTTTGTGAAAGGGTTCCATCTTCCTGATTGGCTCGTGGATGAGGGTTCCCTGAGGTCTTTAGTATGGGCCCCCTCTTTTTCCACATCTGTTTGAGAGTGGTTTTTCGACGGGGTACCAGCGAATCGTTGTCCCCTCCTGAGGATTGCTCTGAAATTTGTAATGAGAATCACCGGTTGTAAATGGCACGTCGTGGCATGGCGACGTGAGGCGGTGGAGGGAAAGGGACTCAAAAACGCAGGAGGTCGGAGAGGGTGTGCTCAAACAAAAATGCTCTTTTAATAATAAAACAAGGCAGGAAAAGCAGAAGACAAAAGCTAGACAAAGTAGCAAAATAAATGAGGAACGGAATAACTCACGAGACTTAATTCGGACGACGGGGAAGAGTGGAGGGCGAGTACAGCGGGACAGGGAACACGAATTGACGATATGTACAATAATCCGACAACTAACATAAAAAAGGCTGCAACTTAAATACACAAGGCTACTAACAAGACAGCGCGAAACAGCTGGGAGAGACAAGAGGCAGGGGAAGCTGATTGGGTGACACGCAAGGGCAGGAACGCACAGGCGACAGGTGGACAAGATCAAACTAATAGACAGAAAGGTGAGGCAGACGCGGGGAAGAAACTATACAAACTAAATGGCTAAAGAAACAACCCAAAATCTCTACAACAAAATCCATAGCAGAACGTAACTCAGGCAGAACGTGACGGTAAACTGTGGAGTTTAATTGGAAGGACATCTCGTAGCGTCGAAAGTTGTTAATTCTGCGGCTTTGTGTGCATTCTCTGGAGTAGGGGTCAGGGTAGTTTCAGTTTTCCTTGTTAAAATACCTCTAAATAATCTGAAAATAAGCCTCACATAGTTATAGTTCCTAAATCGTAGTTGAATGCTGATGAAGGTTGGAGCGAGATTTGTTTCAGGCTGATGTCATGACTGTTTTCATTTCTTGTTCAAGGCTAAAGATGATTGACCTTGACAGGGGGAAATATGTGGTGTATTTTCAATATATGTGACCATAAGTCTTTATCAACTTTTATTAACTTCACCTAGTGTCTCTTAGTGTGTGCGAAAGTATCTTTCTAATTGTGGTGAAACCAAAGGCACATTCCTGCACACGGGAATGACAGTAGGGGGTCGGGGGTTATCACACCTCTGGCCATGCCCCTGGGTGACAAGATGGCTCAGTACCACATACCCTGGGGGGGTTTCAGGATGTCGTGTGACAAAGGAAAGAAGGGATTGAGAGATAACATGTAAAGAGGTAGACAAGAGTAGAGTTGCACGGCTTTTTTTCTGAAGAAACGTGAACTGATATCAGCGGGGTTTGGCTGAATAAAATCTTTTTCCGACCCATCCTGTTGAAGATTTTTTCCATCGCCAACCCAGCATTTGGCCTGCTCCGGAGGGCAGCCGGGACGACCGCTCCACAAATTACACCACAGTATTCCGTGTCTTTGTAAAAAGTAGAACACCAGATTTAAGCGTCATGTGACAAAAACCTCCTGGCAGAAACACACAATAGGTGCTTCTCTGAGTGCATTCTAATTTTGTCCCACTCATTTTTCAGAGCATATTACGGGGTTTTGACATCGCCCAACTTGCAGCTTTGTGTAATAAATTTTTATGCAGCTGTTAATTCTTATGTCCGCCATTGTCTAAACTATAATACAGTGTTTTAATGTTTTTTTTTCTTCGTATAATTACGCTTTTATGAAATATACAATAAAAATTGTACTTAACTATTGACTACCAGGGAAAATTGACTGCAAGAGTTGAATCGAATGTTTATTTTTGAAACCAGAACCATGACAGTACACGCTTCAAGGTAGACAAAACAAAAGCATTGCAAGGACAATGCCTCGTCTACCATTGGGAAACACTGATACTGCTTAGTAGAACATAAAACCTAATAATAAAAAAGTCAAACCGACAACAAATACATTGTGTGTGGAGTATCTCAGAACAAACACCAATGCAATGACGACTTGCTTTTACAGTATGAACAATAGGACCACATTCTTTCCTCAACAATCATGCCCATTATTAATACAAAACTACTATGCAGCGTTCAATTTCACTTCAAACTGCTACATAGAAAATACTAATAGAAAAGAATAAGTATTCTTGGAAGAAATGTGAAAAAATAACAGCAGTGTTCTTGGACTGAATAGTAGAACAGTTCATACTGTATAGTCTTGAACTAATGTAATGTTATTTCAGATAAGTGTTGAACCGAGTATTTATAAGTAAAATAAATACAATAGAGCAAATCTTGCCAAATGTTTTGGCTGCTTCGTTGGTGCAAGTATGCTGCAGGCCTGTGGAACCTGCTGTAAACTGGAAATGATGGCCTATTTGAGATTATGTGTTGCCAAGCGAGATTATATGTTGAAAACGTTTCCATATCAGATGGAACCCCCCCACCCCACATAACACACACGCGCACACACACGCACATACACGCCTCATACCAGGAAATAGTTTGCTGCAGTGATGATGCTTTGCTTAAAAAAAAAAAAAAACAACAACAACAAAATACACTGTCAGTCACTAATATTGAAATTAGCAAGCAGATGCTGGTACTGTCCACGATACTTCATATTTGACAATTTTAAGAGCCCATGACTGACAGTGGACCTGAAAATGACATTCCATTTTCAGTAAAGACATGGAGGATCCCAAATTGTGTTGTCCATTCATGTTCAGTCTGTTTTAGTTGAATTTTACTGTCATTTCTGTCTTTCTTAGATCAAGCGTTTTGTGTGACACAGAGTTGCCTAACGTACTTTACTGTAGCTATGGTGTTCTTTTCATGATGAGCAGTGTTATGTTTGCACCCAATATTCTGGAATATGCTGTACATTATGGAAATAAAGTAATTTAAACTGTCATTTGTAAAATGTAGGCAGGTTTTGATTTTTTTGGTATCATAAGACACAGACTTATGTAAAAAAGTATTATACTAAAACAGCCAGTACTTGCCAGAACACTCTGCAGATTCTATCACTGTTGTTGGCCACTTTGCAGCCTCTCTGGCCAATTTGCCTCTCACCTTTAATGACTTTGAGGACGGATCCAATTCTTGCTAATGTCAATATTGTACTGCACCATATTTGATCCTTTTACTTTTGTCTCTCTTTGCAATGTTCACTGTTATAATAACTCTGGAAATTCTTTTAGTACCTTCCTCCTGGTAACTGCTTTTGAACAATGAGATCCCTCAGTGGCTAAGGAAGTGCTCTGCTCACTGTGGCTTTTAGTGGAAGATGTGACAACAACAATGCCAGGAAAAGTCAAGAACACTTGAACTTTATTTGAAGTTCGTCAAAGGCGCAGGAGAAGGTAGGTGCTGACCCCATTCAATATGACTTCAAACGTAGTTTGTTCATTTTGAACGCAGCCACATTTCGTCATCTCGTCATTATTAGAGTGTAATTAGAGTTTTAGTAGTGTTGTGAACATTTTTTTATCTTGCCCTCTATAAACAGCTGGGTCAAAAATAACTCAATTTGAAATAAATTTGACCCATTTACCATGTTTAAAAGGAACTGACCCACACTTCGGTTAATTTGAGCCCCCTAAATTGTGTTATTCCATGACGGCCCAACAAATTGGGACAAAACAATGCAACATATTGTTCCCTTGGGTTAACTTTGAGTTAAAAGAATAATGGTGTGTTTTGAGTTGTAATGTTACCCATAGTTTTGTCACACAATGCATGATGGGTGACCCCGGCTCCAGGTTGCGTTGTACCGCCTTCTGTTATGACTAAGTGCTATGCAAAAAAAGAGTTAACACGACGTCGTAGTTCGGAGTATCATTGTCATCTTAAGTAACAAAGAAAAGTGAACGATATAGGCTACTGTAACATGAATCACTGAACACATTTTAGTCACAATAGTCAAAAGTTAGCCAGTTTTATGTATTTTTTTATTGTTATTTTTTTTTACATGTTAACATTTCATAAAAGATAATATACAGTGCAGCCATTTTTTACCAATAAGTATATCGCCCATAACTGTAGGTGGATAAAACTACAATTAGTCGTCAACCATTAACCCATGGATGTGATAATCATTTTTATCACGGGTCACAATGTAGTTATAAGTAGTTTCCATCGGAGGACCATTGTAACTGTGAGGTTAAATACATCTTACACATTTTGAAATCAGAGGCCGCTAAAAATGTTTCAAAAGAGGTATTTGTAACAAAAAAAAGAATAAAATTACAGAAAACATGCAAATTTGGTGTTTTGGCTAGAAATTTGAAGTCATAATTGGCATTTGGCATGCCACATAAAATAATGTGGTTGGCTGGATGTGCCCTTGAGTATGACACCTGTGCATTAACCTATTCTTTTTCAATGAATCATTAGGTTTTCTGGAGGTTCCGACACAATATAACGAGCAACATCTCAAATGACATTTCCTTTCCCCTAATGGAGGTATGCATTCAAAGATATAATAATGAAAACAAAGAAACTTGCAACAAGGTATTTAAAAATGGAAAATTATCAAATATAAATAGTTGAAAATTGCCATTTTTGATTACATAAAACCCTGTTATTATTATCATTATTTTTTTTTTATACGGGTGAGTTGACCTTTTTTATATCCACTGTTTATACAATTCTTGACATTAAATAAATCATTCTGCTCTTGGAATTCAATGCAGCTTTCATCAAATGCATGCATGCCTTCTCCCTCTTTACATACAGTTCCCTCTTACACAATGTGAACCTCCGTGGATTTCTTTTTTCTCGATCTCTGGGATGTGCAGCTGCAGTGTTACTTGCGACAGCTCCATGGGATATATAGCAAGTGACTTGCTCATGCAAAAATGTTTTATAACTAAACAGATTTGAATGTTGCAAAACTGCCTAACCTTTAAGACAAACCTAATTCCAAAAACCTTTTAAGGTGTGACTTTTAGGTAACATGTATGCGGAAATGACACAAGCATATTTCCCTGTCTTGCTCCAACACCCTGAGAAGAAATTGTATTCTAGCTTGACACAATATAGAGTTCATAAACATGCACAAATGAATTCCAAGTATTAGCTAAAACCTCTAAAGTTCAGGAAATGTATGAAGCGTATGCAAAGTTATTTAGTTGAGTTAGTTTTTCCCCTTTTGCTTTGAATAAATATGTGAAGCAAGAACGCAAGTGACTTTTCCAGATTGGCAGGTTTATTTACCTTGAGAGGCATATTGTATTCAAGACACATAACTATACCATACATCTTTGACATATTTAAGAACGGAAACGGTATGAACCATTAAAGACTATACAAACCATTATGACCAGTTCATGTAATTCACAAGTTTTTGTTCCATGACATCAAAACAAGTTCATGGGAATGTATTTTCTACATTTCGGATCATCTATTTGGCTCTCAATAAATACCGGCTTAACAAAAGCAGGTTTCAGAATTCATCACATCCTCTAAGTCTGACTTAATGTGGCCCGACTCCATCTTCACTCCACCTGTCTGGCAGTGTTTTTTAGGTGAATTACACATGCTAATAATAAGCTTCATCATGATAAAACAACTTCCTTTGTTCTGGAAGGTGACAACCACTTGCGTGCCAATGCTTCATTTGACTATTACACAGCCTCAAAATGCGCAAAGTACAAAAACCTAAAGCGTTTGTCATCCGTAATTCTCTTTGCATGAGTTTCTTCATCCACTTTCAATGATTTCATATTTTTAGCTGGGCTCTATTAAACGTTCTTCCACTTGAATTTGAATCATATTGTTTTGTATGTCTAAGAAAGTCGCCGATACACAAAAGTCCGTCTGTGAAAAAACCTCTGGCGTCTGTTAAACAACAGCCGTAACGTCAACACAAAACCGGTTGTTGTTTGATTCATATGAGAGTATGAGACAAAAGAAACAAACCTGTACTTTGAGGAACGTCACAAGACGATAATCATCTTACCAAACTGGCTTTAACTTTCATTAACGCTAGGCACATGAAGTGAAAAGGTACCAAGTGCCAAAAACCCATTAACCATCTGGTAGGATGTGGTTTAAGGTCAGGTTACAAAATATTTTATATATACAGTATATGTATATCAAGTGACTTTATTAAATCTATCCATCCAACATGCAAACATGAGAACATGCAAACTTCAAAACGAAAGGCCAGCAGCAGACTTAAACCTCCACATGTGAGGTGGATGTGCTAACCAGTTTGACCTTTATTAAACAATACTATGAAATTAATAAGGATTGTTTTTCTTCTTTGTATATTCAACAGTTTTTATTTCTCAAAATCACACTGTTGTATAGTAAATTATTTGTCTCAAAGCAAAGCGAAATTGTTTACAAAAACAATATTGATAATAATAAAGAGGTGATATACTGCATGTAAGTGTATGGACATTGCAGGGGGGTACGTGGAAGCATTTGGGTTTTAGTTCCAAGATAGTGAAGTGGATTTTGGGATGTTCATTCACTTTTATTAATTTCTTCAGTATTTTGTTAAAGCCTGATTGCAGTAGATTTGCCAGTGTCATTTTCAAGTGAAATAACAGCATTCCTTTTGGGCCTGTCTTGGGGGCTGGGTGTTGCTGGGCCCCTGATCGTCTGCCCTCTTGACCAATGAGTGTTTGCCACAGACATGCAATTTGAGTGGTAAAGGAGAAGCAAAACGGGTTGAAAGGAAAAACAAAAGGGCCACCTGGGTAATCACCATATCGGAACCAGTTTAACATCAGCAGTATGAAACTATAGAATACATCTTTTTGCCTGCGAGATGCCTGAGTCCAAGAGGTCTTCATTTTCGTCACCAACCAGCATTGCCTGCCGGCGGAATCCGAAAACGCAGCCGGGCCAGACCCACTACAAAATTTAAAGAAATTCACCACAATAGTAAGTGAACATTCTCAGTTATTTCATGAACTGTCTTGTCAATAAAACGATATGTGCGTGCTACAGTATATCTGTTTTTTTCCTGGAGAGGAGAGTGTTTAATTTAGATCACGTGAATATTTTCAAAGTAACATACTGGTTATTTTTGTGTTTAAAAAGATGCTGCTTGAGAATTAAAATTAGAGACAAAATATAATCAATTTTAATACTCTAGATGACCGTAAAAACACACGCATATATTTTTAGGTTTAAATATATTTATAGGATTTTGTATTTTTAAAAACGATGATATGTAAATAGTGTCAGAATGGGGAGGAATAAGTAACAGAACCTTCACATTTAATAGCCGATTGCATTCCCATTGGCAGCAATAACTTCAACCAAACGGTTCTATAGTTGCAGATCCGGTCGTCATGCTGATCAGGGTCAATCTTGAACTATTCCTCTCTCCAAAATTGCTGCAGTTGAGTCGGATTCTTGGGCTTTCCAGCATAAGTCATTGTGTTGAGGACAAGCTTGATTACTTCTGTGTTTTGGATCCTTGTCCTATCGCCGCACCCGACCCCTTAACTTCGACTGTCTGGATCGACGGCCTCAGATCTCCCTGCGCCATGCATCGATAGCAGCACCATGAAGCACGGGCTTCCTCAATGTAGTCCACCCATGAACGCTCTTCTTTGCCAGTGTTTTACTGTACATATAGTTGTAGTTGATGTATGTACAGAGTCAGAGATATTCCACTGTGACAATGACATCTGTAAGTCCTAAGCAGACACTGTTTTGTTTTTTTTTTTCCTCTCTGAGTGTTCTGCACTGAACTATCGGTTTTCTTGGTGGAAAGCTATGCCTATCTCTAACTGTGGATTGATGAACATTCGAACTTTTATTGATGGTTTTGTAAGCTTTCCCAGCTTGATACAAATCAACAATTATTGTTGGCTGGTTTTCAGAGGAGCGAGGCACGGTCCACTTCAGATAATGCTTTTTACAAGACATCATTTTTGCCAGGTCTGTGTTTCTAGTGGGCGGGGAAGCTTTAAGCGACAGCCTAGTCAAGTCGATCTTAAATTAGCCGAGCAATAAAAGCACGACTTAGTCACCATTGCTTGGTTTGAACAATCATAACGGTAAGTAATTCACTGCCATGGAGACATTTGATTGCTTCGAGGATGGTCCAAAAACAAAAACTTGTTCAGACAGACAGACTGCAAACTACAATCACCGTACAATTGATGAGGAACAACTTGTTGCTGGAATGCTCTTGGTTAAATGAGCACACACTGCTCTGATATCTTGCAATTCATGGTGTTTTGTTCATGGTGTCCCCTGCCTACTGCCTTAAGTCAGCTCCAATAGACACCAGCAAGCTTGCGACCCTTGTGAGGAGGAGGGGCTCTAGAAAATAGATGGATGGATGAACTCCTCTGTCTAATAGTATATTGTCTAATTTCAATCAGGAACCAACAAACACCTTATCTTTATTGTAAAAGAGCCCCGATTCCCAGAGTGACGTAACTACCATGGGCTATTTTTCCCCCTTTCCTAATATTATAATGACACGTACTGCAGAACTAGCGATCAGTGACCCGGGTTACCAAATGAGACTGTCTCTGTCCATCTACATATGAAGGCTCGTGTAACATAGTCACGTTTTCTCTGACATGGGTGAGGTCAGACTTCTCAAATGTTCTTTGGCATTTGTTTTCTTTTATTGCACCTCATAGAAGACGGAAGGATCCAATACTAAAGTCTTTGCCATCTAGCACACGCACGCACGCGCACAGATCCACACACATACACAGTAAATACCACAACGGACAAAAATAAAATGAACAAAACAAAAAGCCATTATTATTTTGACTTACGTGCATTATTTTCTGTGCAATAAAATGTAAGATGCTATATACAATTCTCACAAAAGTTTGGGATATTTTCTTTCTATTGAAATCTCAGAGGTACAAAAATACAAAATGAACTTAACAATGAGACAAATGTTCATACAAAAGATCAAATTGTGCTCACAATTTGATCTTTTGTATGAGCATTTGTCTCATTGCTTTTTGCACAACTTGTTCTTTTTTTAGCAATAGTTAAATGAAAATTCACCACATTTTAAAAAAAAATCATGTTATGCCTTTTTCAGATTCTTCCATTGTTTCTATTGTAACTTGTCAATGAGGTGCTGAGCAAAATGTCCAAATGTGAAAGGCATGATGAAGATGATAGTTATCTTTTTTTAATGTTTTTAATTTTAATTGAAGGAGGAAATGTCTTGGTTTATTCATTCTATTAAACGGCTATTGTAAATTTTGCTTTTCAGGATCATTTTAGAGAACAGTAGGTTGTGCTAAAAATGACTGAAATCTAACATCCATCCATCCATTATCTTTAGCTGACTGGCTGGTTCCTATCCCAGCCGTCTTCATTTATGTTTAAAATTTCAAGATCGAAATCAAGTGTGAAATGTTATTCCCTAACTTTTTGTGAGTTCTGAAGTTCTGAAGCTCCCTTCCGTCTTATTTATTAATGCTTCTTTTTCATGACACTGTATGTCTTTTCAATCCCGGAACCAGTAATTAAGTTTCATCGTTTGCTGGGTGTGTTACTAAAGTAATGAATTGTGTGGGAGTTGGAAAGTTAAAAATGAGACTGGAGTATGTCGTCGAACAAATCCTTACCGCAAAATGTGCCTCAGGGCAAAAAGAAGGGAGACAGGAAGAACAATAGCATTCAAGCTCAAATATACATTACATGCCAAATGACCGATGGCGGAAACAACAAGAGGATCTCAACCATGAGACATTTTTTACCACTCGAGTTTGTCATCCACTTGTGTCACATCAGGCCACCCACTGTGGCTCAGGCTGAGCCAAAACAAGTTACATGGGTCCTTTCCTCTTGGCGACGTCATAGGGACATCGCGGTTGCTCAGGTAGCAACCAGTCAAGACTTTGCCATAGCGCTTATCCACATGACCAAACATGACCAAAAAACAGATGATCCGAAATCGGTCATTACCTGTGGCCGGAGCAACTGTGAAGTCATTTTAAGGTGCCAGACATTGACGAAATGGCTGCCTCCTGAGATGGAAAATACCTAGCGTATTTTCCTTCTTAATTCATCTTCCACAAACACAATTTTAATCATAGTGCTGTGCTTTGACAAAAGGGGCGCATAGAACTTTTTACCACATAGTAACATCTGCAAAATTCCTCTCTAAAAAGATAACAAACACACATATTATTAGATTTTCCATCCATCCATCCATCCATCCATTTTCTTGAGTCTTTTATCCTCACTAGGGTCGCAGGCTTGCCGGTGCCTATCCCAGGTGTCGATGGGTAGTAGGCAGGGGACGCCCTGAACTGCTTGCCAGCCAATCGCAGGGCACACGGAGACGAACAGCCATTCACACATCCGATAACAATTTAGTATGTCCAATTCACCTGCCGTGCATGTTTTTGGAATGTGGGAGGAAGCCAGAATGCCCGGAGAGAACCCACGCGGGCTTGAGGAGAACATTCAAAGTCCACACAGGAAGGCCAGATGGATTTGAGCTCGGAACTCTGAACTGTGAGGCGAACATGCTAACCACGCTTCCAACGAGCCGCCCTCATTATATTTGATGATTATATATGATTATATGTACATATTATTCATTAATTTCATTGTATTATTATTCGAGCCTCATGTCAGTGTGTCGAAACATAAAATATGTGCCTTTACCACTAAAGTCATCTTAAAGTGAATGATTAACAAGTGAGGTGAAACAAAAAGGTATGCAAATCTTGACACACCCAAAGTAGAATCCACGGTGATTAAAAGAGCACAGTACCTTCATTCAAATCCTTGTAACTATTCCAAATTTGTCTTTGCTACCCTATCCATATATGTATTCCCTAAACTTATCAAGTTTAAGTCATTCATCAAACATAAAAAAATATTAAATGATGCTTATTTTTTAGTCATTAGTGCCATACTATTCACAGAAAATCTGCGGCCCGCAAGGAAAAAACCCTGCTATACTTGAGCGACACCCTTTTACTGACATCCAAAACATGTTGCACAACTTGATCTGCGGGGCAATCAAAGCCTGCTGTAGTTACACCGACTTCCAACTTTAAAAATAAACCAAACAACCCTCTCAAAATAAAAACAACCTCTTCCTCCTCGTTTTTGAATCAGCTAACAGAAAAGTGGAAGCAAAGGTTTTACGGAGAACAAGTACGGTATAATTCCAGCAGCGATGAACCATCAGAGTCCGCAAGCCCTTCTCTGCCGACTTAAACACGATTAGAAGCACTGGCCTTCATTTGCAACCTAAATTTGACTAAAATGTATTCCCAGCATTCTATGCTCTTCTTCATGTAAACGAATGTGGCTGTTAGATCTTTTTTTGTTTTGTTTTTTGTCTTCAGGATTGTAGACTTCGATTGAGGAGCAATTTTCTCATTTTGAGAAGCGGTTTTTTATTTGTTAGTCCCAGGAAAGTGAAGCAAGGGTTTTTATTGAAACATTTAAATGACAATATAATGAATAAACACTTTTACCATCAATGAGTTTAATTTCCTAAATTCATATTGTTCATAGCAGCAAAAAGTATTTTCTTGTCCAGAAAGTGAAGCAGTGAAGCAGTGAAGCAATTTTAAACACAGATATAATTTTATGTAAATTTACCAGAATCTTCCAGAATTATTGATATGGTCCTTCAGCAAGGCTAAATTGATTTTAAAAAAAAGATAGGATTCACTCTAAAAACATTTTGACAGCATTTATTGTGCAGCGCGCTAAAATCACGAGATTAATCCGTTCCGCGGTTGGGATCGTTACACGAATTCGCCATATGGTGGGCAATCCAAACCTATGTTAATTAGCTAAAGTGTAAAATCCCAGGTAAAAACAACAAAATTGTATATTGTATATTAAAAATTGGTATCAAAACAGTATACTAAGTTCTAGGCATATATAATGTACATGTATATAATCAAATAACATCATAAATAAAAAAAACATACAAAGGATTTATTTACCTTTGAGCGACGTGAAGAGCTAGTCATGGCCATATTCCCTAGTGAGGGTAGCCTAGCCTAGGCAAGCTTTCTTCGTATTTCTTGATTACCTCCAGCTTTGTTTCCATATAAATCATCTTCATACTTCTCTCTTTACCATCACTAGGCTAACCATGGCTAACCAATTCAAGTTTGAATAAAGCACTACAATGCACAATAAATACCATTTTGAAAGCACTCTCAAACGAGATCAAGTCTTTAGGCAGCCATCTTAGGTACCCTGTGTGCTTCATGACTTTGTGACGCCGACCAACAGTAGACCAGTATCTTAGGGAGTCGTGACACCGACCAATAGCAGACCAGCATTGTAGTGCCGCGTGTATACATGTATGAGCGCACACTGACCGCCATGTTGCATATGTCATAAGGCAAAAGAAATGGCATAAAGAGGGGACAAAAAACGTTGCACGCCATGCCATAAGGTGAAAAAAAAAAAAAAGTAAGGCAGGGACGTCGTAAACCGGGGGTCCACTGTAACATTTTTCATCCTATAGGGCACAACTCCTGGCTGATGTACTGTGCCATAATTAAGCATATGTAGTCACACCAGCTATTCGGCTGAAGCTCGTCGCTTGCAAGTAGCTAGCGGAAGTGGCTGCTTTTGTCTAAGAAGCTTGCCATGACAGTGCGGGGAAAGCTTTGAGTGTTTCTGACTACTCATTGTGGGTGAACCATGATTGATTTCACAGTATTTTTTCATAAAATTCCCCCAATTGCACCAGCATTTCTAACGTCTCAGTCGCTTGACACATGTCGGCACTGATCATTTGATTCAAGCATCGAGCCCAGTGAATGTCGGGACAATTTCTGCATATTGGAAAATCTTGAAAATCTTTGATTATTGGTATTGCCATTCAATTTGTTTTAATGAGATGCAAAATATAAATTTTGACTTGCAAACTTTGCTGCAAAACTGCTTATTTGGAGCTAATAAGATCAGATGTCAATCTCATTTTCCCATGTTGGGCTGGCCTATAAAATTGGAATTTTCAGCAATGGGACTATTTAACCATTCGGATTTCAAACTTGTTCTCACCGAGTGAACGTTGACCTTTGCTAACTTTAAAGTATTTGTGTTCTCTGATTCGTGACAGAACAGAACCTCTTACATCCAACTTTGACCAACAAAACACATATTGTTTATGGCAATCTGCATCCATGAACTCTCAGGGGTATGTTCATTTCCTGATCCATTTACATGTTTTGTCAATGTTTTTTTCAGTGGTGTGAAGTTATCAGAACTTTTGAGTATTACAAAAGCACTCTCATCTTTAACACTATAATTTATAAAATGACCTCAAATTTGCTGTCGCAGTGTCAATCAAAACCAAGCATCATAGTCTTTATTAAAATAGCTACAGTTTACAGTACATCATCTGAATTGAATAAGAATAAGAATAATGTCACAGAATGCATTTTTTTTTTTTGCCCTGCCAGAGCCATGCATGTTGTGATGAATTAAAAATGCAAGATATTGAAGGTCAACTGTCCATAATTGTCCAACACAGCAGATTCCTTTAAGTCGATGTGTCCCGATTTCAAGTCAATCGAGCAAGCATTTCATTTACTGGAAAACAATATTGAAAGCGAGACCAAGACCAGTAACTACAGCAGGACTGCTCAGGCCATGTGACATAGAGGGCAGAAGAACTATTCCATTATTATTTCTCTCCTATTCTTTCCCACATGAGACCAGCTCAAACCTTTGAGGGAGCAGTCCCTTAATTAATTTGCCTTTCCAGTCCTGTGCTGCAGTAAATTCTGAGAGATCATCCTCAGAGAACGTTATGATTTGTTCAAGTCTACGGGCTTCACACTTGAATGCAACGGATTTCAATTTTATTGTTAATGCAGTCAAAACATAAAAAAAAAAAAAAAGACTAAAACATTGATTTGTAAATAATTGAGCCCTTAATGGGAGTTTTTTGTAAACTTTTATTTTATGTTTTAAATTTAGGTACATTGTGTTGTTGTGGCTGATGGACAAAAAAGTGGCTTCGGTAGTTTATTTATTGAAACAGATTCAAATGGAACCATATACCTTCTGCTGCATTTGAGATGAACAGTGTTGTTACTTCAACACTGTACTGCATCATTTATTACTCTTGACTGTCTTTTCAGTGATTAGTTACACACAATTACAATACATTACTGCATTTGAAATGTATAGTATTACACTACTATTTCATTACTTTTATATTACTTTCACCAACACAACTGGACATATAGAGTTGCAATTCTAAATGTAGCTCTTTATGCTCATTACACATCCAAAGGAATGTTAGTTTAAATTTAAAAACACTATAAACCACTTAATCTGTAAAATTACTGGTGCTATTTGACAAAGTGTCACACACAAATTGCCCCTAACTGTTATATTCTTCTTGACTTTATCTCTGACAAACTGATAGCAATGGACATAGGTCCATCTTGTCCGTATTCAACCTGTCTTCTGCTGCTGCTGCGCTTAGCCAGGCAGTAAACATTTTGCCCAAGAATTTTCCCCTTCGATCTCCCGATGTTTTTGGCAAATTTGGGGGAAAACACCACTTACAAGTGAAACTTGCATTGTAATGTATTGTGTTACTCGCATTTGCACTGAGTAAAATAATACTATTTTTGTGTGTGTAATGCAATACACTACTGCATTACAGCAAAAAGTAATTACAGTAATTATATTAGTTTTGTAATGAATTACTCCCAACACTGGAGATTAGTTTGATGTTTTGGTTGCAACCTTTAGTTTTGACAGTCAGGAAGGAATGTTGCCCTTTTGTCAATGGCTAAATAATTAGAAATAAAATTTAAAATAAAACATCCATCTTGTACGTCGCAAACTTGCTCAAAGGCGTTTTTTTTTTTTAGTTTGTTTGGTAGTTCGTTATATGAAAAGAGTGACTTTCCTGAATTTTACAGTTTTTTTTAATGTTTTTTATGCACATTTTTCCTAACCAATGCCAATTGTTGCCAAACACTTCACACTAACAAGAAAACCATGGGTCAAAACTGCAATTTATTGTACTTGTTTTGCAACAGCAAATGGCTTTTGCTGAGCTTATTTTTGTATGAAACAAAATGTAAAATACCGATGGGAAAAATGAAAAACACATTGGCCCTTTCTAACGCTTTATCTAACACTAGGCTGTACTGTCTTTGTAAGATAGAAAAAGGTATTAAAATAAAATATGTGTGTGCTTGCGTGTGTGCGTGCATGTGCGTGTGCGTGTGTGTGCACGCGTGAAAAGGTGGGCGAAAGTGCTGTGGGCGGAAGTGCTGTGGAAAAATTGGTAGTTATGCATCACATCTTGTCACGAACGTATCTCCAGGAAGTTGTCTTTGCATCACCTGTCAATCGTGTTATCTTATCAACGCGCATTGTTTGTGTAACATTCCTATGTGCAGACATACAAAACCATACTTCTACACATCGCAGCTTTAATGTTTTTCAGATTGTACAAGCGCTACACAAACATTTAAACTTCTCAACACAATCAAGAACATGTTTTGTGATGTTTGAAAAAAAGCAAGAAAAATTACTATATAGCATTTATTTATTTGCTTTGTCTAATTGCACTAATGCCGTGTTTCTCAAATAGTGGGGCGGGCCCCCCTGGGGGGGCGCAAGGCAATTCCAGGGGGCTGCGGGTGACCCCAGGGATAAGGATTCGTTTCCCTTAGCAGCTAACAGTTGTTGAAAGTTTTTTATTTTGCTCTTTCCTTATGTCAATGTTAAAAAGGATCCAGTTTTAGGCATGGCTGTACCATTTTTATACATAATAATCATATTAATGGTCGGGGTGGCAAGTGGGTGGGAGGGATGTTTTCTCTCTCCTAAGAGGTCTTTGCAAAATGTAATTGAGAAGCACTGCACTGAATGAGTTGACGTATAGTCTATATACTGTACTTTCCACAATTATCTCAGCCTGGTTTGAAGTGGTTGAACCGGGAGCCCAAGACGGAACAAAGAAGAAGAAAAAGAAACAAGGAAAACAAAATGCTCCAAATTCCTGGTGACGAACAGTGTTTCCAGTGACGCTCCTTATAAAAGCGGCGAGCTAAGCAGCTCCTTTACTGTATACGGACTGCCGCTGCTATAACTGACACATCTTGGAGCTACTTCTTTCCAGGTCACTACCACCTAACCCAAAACACTGAAACAATTGCTTCATCTTTGTTTATTGTTATTATTGAATCATATTGGTTTTATTTGCGTAATTTTGACAAGGCAATACACTGTTTTTTCTTCTTTTCTCCACACCAGAGATGTTTCAGCTCGTGTGCCTGCTGCTTGTGGCACATTGCCTGCAGTGGCACGTGAATGCACGTAAGTATAAACAGCTCACATTTATTCAAATGCGGTTTGACACTTTCAATCGATACATTTTGATTAAGATCATTTTTTCTATTTACTTCCAGAACATATAAGCAAGGCAAGTCTGGAACAGGCTGTGAACGCTGCCATCGCTAGAGTGGACTCGGCATATGAAAATTCAAGAGTAGAGTGAGTTGATATCGAGATTGCATGCTTTTTTGTATTTTTATAATGTTAAGCCACATTAGACACAAAAACGCATTTATTTGATCATAAACACCTCTTAGGTTTTCTAATTCACATATTTGTCTCAAGCAAATTTAGTCTCGGGCCTTCCTGTGGCATTTGGAAGTCCTCCTTTTTCCTTGCGTGGGTTTTCTCCAGTATACTCCAGCTTTCTTTCAAATTAACAAAATGTGCTCCTTCAGTAAATAGAAGACTCAAAATCTGGCCGGGGCAAGGCCTCATCTATACTCGGAATGGCTAATGTAAAGCAGTAACAATTATGCACGTTTTAGACATCTTACTCTGTTCAATCAACGGCAACGTGGATACAGAGATTAATTGGACATTCTGCCATCTGGTGGAAAAGCATTTAATTGTTCTGCCTGTCACAATGCATCGCTGACAGGGCTAGATGAACAAGATTACAGTGCTGTACTTGGAGTAATATGTATATTATATGTATGTTTTTTTTTTTGCACATGACACACTGATGTGCCACAGGAGTGTTTTAGACTCACTGGTTCAGACAGCAGATGGAAAAACGTTTCAATCTTTAGACATTAAGGGCCATTTTTGTGGCCAATGCAATTCTAGTTAAGTAACTGCACAAATTTTCCTTCCTTTTGAAATTTTCATCGATGGGTGTATGGGTACGGGATGAAGGACTCGCTGGAATCCATGCTGCGTAGTGGGCACTTGGTGTCCACCTTAAACCTGCCGATTGTGCTTTTATGTGTCCCCTCCTTCCAAAGTTGTGCTACAGTTAGGAGAGTACTTTTTAAAACGTACAATACAAATTGGTTTCTACAATGATTCAGACAGAGAGATGCACTGTGTTGTTATATTTATGAATGAAATATGATGACTTCCGCCATACATGTTCATAAAGCTCAGAATCTGTGTCTGTCTGATCAAATCCACCAAAATCATCAAAGTGGCACCACCTTGACCTGCTTTTAGGTGCTCTACAGACTACTTTCTGTCACTAAATAGTCAGGTGCGCTTGAGGCCCTTGGTCCACACGGCCTGCCAAATTTCCAAGCACAATAAATTGAACTTGCCCAGGCATGAAAATAAAGATGCGTTTGTTTTTATGTGAAGTGCCAGTGCACCTATCCACAAAAATAAGGCCTTAAGATTGTGCAGGTGTACTCAATAAGGAGATTTACGGGGATTTGGTTGTGAACAGCAAAAGCCATGATGCTTGTAAATGTGACTTCTTCCAGACTTCTTCCATAACGTAAATGTGACTTCTCCAGGTGCCTTGATCGCATCAGGCGGAATGGCGCTAGACCTCAAGATGTGTTGCGCTTTTTCAAGCAGCCTACGGGAGTTACACGCGAGGTGGCCCGATCTGCTGATTACTTGGACATGACACTGAATATCATCAAAAATTCGGTGGAAAGACGTAAAAGACGTTCCATCAATGCCACAGGTGAGTGAAAATAACATTTCAAAGTTTTCATTGTTTGTGACTCGACAAGATTGGGTTCACATTTATGTTTCCCTCATTCGTTCTGCATTCCTACCCTTAAAATGTTTATACTCTTGTGACATGCCCCGGGGTCGCTATGGGTGACACATTAGTGTAGATTTCGCAATGAGATGTCTTTTTAATCGTGTACTGATACAGTCACTGGTATGGTTTTGTTGCTAGATCTGCTGTCTGAGGAGGATCTGGAGTTCATTGCAGAGCTGACAGGCTGCTCGCCTCGACAGCGCCCCCCTTCATGCAAGACAACGCCCAACCTGAACATCTTCCGCACGGCAAGCGGCGTCTGCAACAACGAGTAAGATAACAGCGGTTGTTGGCCCCTTCCGAATGTGATATATTTACGATGTTTTTCTTACTAAACTGAGCACCGCCACTGAAGACCTTGATCGGTTGCTCTTGCTTACAGGCACAATCCTCGATGGGGGGCCTCAAACATACCATTCGTACGCTGGCTTCCTGCTGAATACCAGGACGGAATTTCGCTGCCTCAAGGATGGGACGACGTTGAAATCAATGGCTTCCTCCTTCCTTTGGTATGATCATTCTATTTTGCTTCTTTGTAGAATCCTACGGAGAATATCCAAGTGGCCATACAGAATAGGATTTGCCATTAAATGATAACTTTATTGTTTAAGGCAAGAGAGGTGTCCAACCGCATCCTGGCCGCAGCCATTAACGACATAGAGAGCGACACAGTCTTTAGTCACCTGTTGGCCTCCTTTGGGCAATGGTCAGACCACGACCAGACCTTGGCGCCAATGTCCCCAGTCATCCGTTCCTTCAGCAACGGTATCAACTGTGAGGAGACCTGTGAACGCACCGAGCCATGTTTCCCAATTTTGGTCAGTATTCTTCCACGCTGCCAGGCCCGTGAGCCTCACCCACAGCACAAGACATGGTGAGCGCATCCATGCAAACACGCTGACCGTTTCTCTGCGTCTGAACAGATTCCCAAGGATGACCCACGCTTTGGTGTGCAGAAGTGCATCCCCTTCTTCCGATCGACGGCGACTTGCGGATCTGGCAACACAGGCTTCATCTTTGGTGCTGCCACTGTGCGGCAGCAGTTAAACGCCCTCACGTCTTTCATCGACGGAGGTCAGGTGTATGGCTCAGAGGACGCCAAAGCGCTAGAGCTCCGTGACCTCACCACAGATGAGGGCTTGTTGAAGATCAACAAAGAATTCACTGACAAAGGCCGAGAACTTCTGCCCTTCACCGAAGCGATGGCCAACGTGTGTGCAACCCGGCGTCGGATTACCAATGACCCAAACGCTGAAGAAGTGCTTTGCTTTTTGGCAGGTGAGGAATAGGTTGAACAAGGTCTTTTTGAGTTTCTGGATTCCCGCGACAAGCATTTTACTTGTTTGACTTTGAAGGTGATGAACGTGCCAACGAGAACATCATTCTGACCTCGCTGCACACACTGTTTTTCCGGGAGCACAACCGCCTGGCTAGGGCCCTGGCCAAACTAAATCCTAGCTGGAATGGAGAGAGATTGTACCAAGAAGCCCGCAAGATCGTGGGCGCATATCTTCAGGTCGGCGCATGCCTCTATCTTGTCTGAACAATAATCATGCTTGATGAATTCAGCTGTTAACATTTTTTGTTGCCTTTCAGGTTATTACGTTCAGAGACTACATCGGCAACATAGTTGGTCCTGAAGTGGTAGCCAAGAAGCTCTCCACATACCCTGGCTATGATAAATTTGTTGACCCCACAATTTCTAATGTATTCGCAACAGCCGCCTATCGATTTGGCCACTCTATGATTCAGCCATTTGTTTTCCGGCTCAATTCGGCCTACGAGGAACACCCGCTGTATCCTTCTCCGTTGCTGCACACGGCCTTAAACGCACCATGGAGGATTGTCTATGAAGGTATGGTCTTTCTACTGCGTTGCTCTCATATGATTATAGTATGTATGGATGTACATACAGTATGTATGTCAAAATTATTTCAGGGGGGATCGACCCAATCATGAGGGGCATTGTGGCTCGGCCAGCCAAGTTGAATGTCCAGGATAGCATCATGACAGACGAACTGAGAGACATGCTGTTTAAATTCTCTTTTGAGATGGCACTGGATCTGGGCGCTCTCAACATGCAGCGTGGGCGTGACCACGGAATCCCTGGTATCTTTTTCCGTTTTCCCACATGCACAACATGCTTATTGTGAATAGAGTCAAATGTTCTATGTATACACCTGGGTTCTCAGGATACAACAAGTGGCGCAAGTTCTGTGGCCTGTCACAACCAAAAACTCTGGCGGAGCTGAGTGCTGTCCTAAAAAATGATGAATTAGCGAGGAAGCTTCTGGACCTTTACAAAACACCCGACAACATCGATCCATGGCTTGGAGGAATTGCAGAACCTCTGGTGAAAGGGGGAAGAGTTGGAGAGTTGTTTGCCTGTCTGATCGGAATTCAGTTCAGCAATCTTAGAGAGGGAGACAGGTACAGACAAAAACAGATATGTATCTTTAAAGATGCGCTCATGTCCAAACTCACCGACCAAATGCTCACTCCAGATTTTGGTGGGAGAACGAGGGAGTTTTCACAAAGTCTCAGAGGGCGTCTCTGTTGACTACGTCAATGTCCCGAATCATCTGTGACAACACCGGTATCACGGAAGTTCCAGAGAAGCCTTTCCTGTTCCGACCACGAGGTGACGGATACACCGATTGCAGGAACATCCCCGAGTTTGACCTGACCCCATGGATAGAGACTCGTGAGTTCCCTGAAGAAAATCATCAGAGAAAGAGTGCCATTTGTCTTTGTGTTTTGGAATGTCTGATCCATTTAATATGTTCTAGCATATGGATTTTACGACCCCATGCCAGAGGCAACAACAAAGCCCAGTCCAGGTATGTAAAAGAAAAAAACACATTCATAATATTGTTTTGAGCACATTTTAGACCGTGCTTTTGTGCTAGTCCACTCGTTGCAAACACCTGTAGCTCTGTCTTTTGCATACATAAAACTTTGTGATGGGCCTGAGGGATTTCCAAAATGTCTTGATATGCTTGATGAAAAATGTGGATTTTGATTGACTTCTATCGCCGATTTGTTGATTCAAGCTCCGTGGTCAGCGTGGTCAGCGTGGTCAGGGTGGTCATCCTGGTCCGGCACGAAACCTGGGGCAGTTGGACCTCCTGGACCTCCTGGACCTCCTGGTAAAGCTTTCCATGGTGTTTCTTTTCAAAAACCGCAGGTTTGATATACCCTTAAAACTGCTGGGTAAATTTTAACCCAGTAGTTTTGAGGGAAATATCTATCTATGTTTTTCCTTTTCCAGGAACTCCAGGTCCCTATCTATCTATCCATGTTTTTCCTTTTCCAGGACCTCCAGGTGCACCCGGGTCCATTATCTCTGAGAAAGTGGCCTTCTCTGTTCGACTGAGCAATAATTTCCCAACTCCCGGTGTTCCGATCGTTTTCCACGATGTCATCTATAACGGACAAAACAGCTATGACACGAACACGGGCATATTTACTTGCATTTATCCGGGGGTTTATGAATTCCAGTTTTCCTGCACCATTTTCGAACATGCTGCCAGTGTAGATCTATTGCGTAATGGAGAATTAATTTTGCATTCATTTACCACCAGGCAGGAAGGTTACATCACAGCCAGTGGAGTCACATATATTAAACTGAGAAGGGGAGACAGGGTATGGCTTTTGGCTAACTTTGGCGGCAATGGCCTGACAAGAGACAGCTACTTCAATGGGCATTTGCTCTTTACAGAGGAGTAAAAGCTAGTACAAAATATTTTGACGGATAGTTACAAATGAAAATGCCCATGTGCTAATACTTGTTACTCTGTAACACAGCTAGCTAAGACAGCTAGCTAGTTAGAGAAACTGACAGACAGACAGACAGACAGACAGACGGATAGATGGATAGATAGATAGATAGATAGATAGATAGATAGATAGATAGATAGATAGATAGATAGATAGATAGATAGATGGATAGATAGATAGATAGATAGATAGATAGATAGATAGATAGATAGATAGATAGATAGATAGATAGATAGATAGATAGATAGATAGATAGATAGATAGATAGATAGACACCGTATTCATCAACTGACTTGTATTTTTGTTTTTTAAGTGTGTATGTGAGTGTGTGCGCATGTGTGGCCGTTGTGCGCTTGCCTGAGTGAGTCGATAGATATGTCTCCATCTCACATCTTAAACTGATATGTGCTATTGTTTTTTCCTTATTTGAAAAAAAAATATCTTTTTTAAATAATCTTTTCTTTTCCCATCTTCCAAAACAATGGCTTTCCACATATCATGGGCTTCTTTTTAAACCTTACCAGAACTTTATTGAATATGTCAATAAATATATGAATGCAGCATGTGCCTCCAGATGTTTCCCAGATAAATCATTCGGTATTCAGCCTTTAAGACGGATAACCAAACTATCATTTTTCTAGTCAAAGAAATTATTTCAATATTTCACAAGATTGGTAATTAAGATCCGAAATTGTGCTTGAAAATTTTTTCTTTGATCACACATTGTTACTTTAAAACCCCACAAATTGCATGTGTTTACACAGAAAGCGTTGGAACAAGTGTTCACACAAAAAACATGCCCACGCACTCGTGCACACAGAGTCACTTCACTTTAAAAGTACAGTATTAGAAAAGGTTTTTATGATATGGATACGTATTAACATCCAGCCACTCTAAATGGCCTCCAGAGGCACTGCTCTGGTGAGAAAGAACACAACACAGGGCAATCGATGTCTTCTTCAAAATCTCCATAAAAATATTGACATCAACCACGGCAAACTTATTGCACTGCTACATACACACACGCACACACACGCACGCGCGCACGCACACACGCACACGCACACGCACACAAAAAAGTCGTCTTGACAAGTCAGTGTATGATAGGATAGGATAGTTGCTAGGATCATCATTTTTTAAATGATTTGTTTGGACAACCCTGCCTTACATTTATAGATTTTTGTCTGGGTGCTCAAAGGGGCAGTCGACCCCATTTTTTTTATTGTTTGTGTTTTGTTTTTTGCCGATAAACTACATAAAACAGGGGTATTTTATTTCTGTCTACATGCCATCACATTTTAGTGCATGCTTATTGAAAGCTTGAATGTGGGGTAATACGCGTCTGTGGCGCCATCTTCAGGTTGAATTCTGTGAAAAACACAATTCTGCTGTTAGTCCCATCGCCAGAGCCGAGGCTACCAACATCACTTGTTGAATCTGGCGTAGTTGCTCTTTGTATTCACGCCTCCTTAGCGAGTTGGTCTTCTTCTATCACTGCAGCATAACACATCAAATTAAATGCAAACATTGTTTATAGATGCCCCCCCAATAGAGAGAGGGGGCGGGGGGTCAACTCAGTCTGCATTGTGTCGTCCCTTTGCGTGCGGTCGATAAGTCCGCTATTACTGGGTGAAGCAGTACAGTAATTGTCTGTTAATATGTTGAACACGCAACGAAAACAATTGGGAGTCAGAGGAACTGTCTTGACCACGTGACAGTGTGGTGTTACGTTGGTTTGACCATTCCAGAAATAAAATAATAAAATGAAAAAAAAAAAAAAAAACATTCACCAGATTCCCAATGGACAACTCTAATGCTTTAATTTCATCAGCAGTGGCGTCTCTAGGGCGGACCAGAATGGGTACCAGCAGCAAAACCAACACAATACATCCTATTTCAATTCATGAACTCGAGCGTTTTTAAATCATAACTCGACATCATTCATATTATATGAGTTGCTTTTATTGTTCTTTAGGTTACAATGCAAACCGAGCCTGCTTGCTATCTGGGCAAGGCTGAACAAGTTTGTTACATCTAGAGTCTGACACATGTCACTCCAATATTTTAAATGGCCGATTTCGGCTTTAGGGCAACATTGACCGGGCTCCCTGACTTTCTACTGAGAGCGGTTAAAGACACTACAGTTTTGGTGGCTCTTCACACACAACAAACGCCCAATTTGAGTCACAGTTAGAGAAATTGTGTTTGGCTTTGGTAAAGCCTTTGGATTATGCAAAAGGCTTACAACACAATTGCCTTGGTAACATAATTGGTAGTCATAATCATGAATATTATTATTCACGATAAAATATTATTGATAGATTATTACTCTATATAAAGAGAAGACTATTATTTTGAGCCTGCATAGTGCTCCAGCAGTGCCCCCTAGTGGGGTCAGGCCCCACTGGCCCCAAGGGCAGAGACTGGTCATCAGTAATTCTATTTCTTGCTCCTTTTACTTGACCTTCATTTCCCCCTTCACTTGCATTTTCATTGCCATGTTTTCTTTCCCAGCTTCATTTTTACTCTGCCCGCTTTTCCTGCTCCCTCTATTTTACTTCACACGCACAATTTACCTTTGGCTTATTGTCAAAATAGTCTAAATTATATCCATGAATGCAAAGCATATTTTGATCATTTGAAAACTCAGTAAGCAGTGCATGTTCACACTTTAAAAGTGTTAAAAGTGTACCCATTATGCTTAGAAAAAGATATGGTTTAGGGAAAGGCATCACTAAATTCTTATAAATATCAAAACAAAAAATTATTAGAACTCCCACTCCTTTTTTTATTAAATGATAAAAGGTCTTTCTATTTGTATTGACTGAAAAATTGTGACTCTTATTCAAATTGGTCACAATCTTACCAGTTTCTCACCTGTTTTAAAATGGCATTATTGAATAAAATCAGCGAAACAAAAATCGTGTTTCGATGACGTTTTTTATTATTATTTTTTTTTAAAAACATATATATTTTTCCTTCTTAGCACCATGGGTACAATTTAATTTAGGAAAAAACAAAACAAAACTTCAAACTAAATTTCAGACCTCCAGAACTGAATAACACTAATATTATGCCTCAGTCATATGATCAAACTACATTTCTCTTACTTTTATTACAGCTTTTCATTCTAATTTCTTAACATTCCAGAAAAAGATCAAACTTGCGTTTATGGTAAATTGAGCATGCTCACTGAGGATATGCATCTTAATAGGTAAAGAAAACAAAACAAAAAGGAGCCCAATAGACATGTAGTCAATGGTCGATGTTGTCCATAGCTCGCATTAGTTCTGGTGTTGTAGGGGAGGGACTGGAACCAGCTGCTGTCTCCAACATATACACGCGCACACACGCACGCGCGCATGCACGCACACACACGCACATGGGCATACGCACACACACAAGAGATTGGACGACCATTTTTTCTATAGTTGATGTTATTGTAATGAAAATCTAGTCAAGTCATTTTTGAGTCAAAGTCGATTGATCAAGTAAACATATCTTCCTAATGGAGTTTGTCCTGGACTCATTTTCAAATACTGGTAGATTATGATAGCCATACACGCTGATGGCGAAAGAAATGGTGCAAGTTTCACACAGTTGTTGTCCGTGTATTGTTGGCCATAACCAGTAAAGGGATAATTGACCTATTTAGCAATTTTCAGCAATAAAAGAGCAATATTTTGTCCATAATTAATTTGATGACATCAATATTTTATGTACAATGTTTCCATGGACATATTTTTCATGTACATTCATTTCCTTTTTGTCAAATTTTCTCAAGTAACAACCAATCATGACATCACATGACCAAAACCTGAAAACGTATGCCTGTGATGTCATTTTCAGTCAACAGTAAGTAGCAAAAGGTGGTTTTTAAGGTATACATTGTACATAACTGAAAATGATAGAGCATCACTTTGTGACGCTGTGTCTGGTATGACCATGTTAGGGCTAGTGGTGAATGAAGAACCAACGCTCACAGGGCGAGCAGCTATTCTCACCACAACCAGCGTATTTCCATACTCTTGGACTCCCACGGACAAATGAAGTTGGTGTTGCAGGTTTGTCCCATCATAAGCCCCATTAGAATAGAATAGAATAGAATAGAATAGAATAGAATAGAATAGAATAGAATAGAATAGAATAGAAGTTATTGCTACCGAAGGATGGTACTAATATGGGCAAGGCCGAAAGGGGACATTTTTTTCTTTGGTCTCAGTTATAATGGAACAAAAAACATTAGTAATAATGACAATTATTTGTGAACGTGTGCGTTTTTGCCATTTCCGTTTACACTCTGCCAGGTGCCACCAACACACCAGGGAGGTCCCAGGGACCAAATGAGACAACTGGGGGCCAGTTCTAAAAATGGCACATCCCTGATGAAACAATGTGATTTTGTGGACTGCTATTATATGTTAAGCAAATACTTAAAGAACCTTTTGGTCATGGTAAAAAAAAAAAAAAAAAAAAAAAAAGACAAATTGCAAACATGGGAGGCAAACCATTATTAAAGGGACAATGTGTAAGATTTAGACCGTTTTTCATTATGGACAGCAGGAGGTGCTGAAATGACTATTGTCCATAGCGTGGCGGTCGGAGGAGTACCACCCCCCATGTAATATAATTTAATAATAACTAGACCTACGGTTATATTTATAACATACGGTTGGTCATTAAAACACATTTATTTTTAAGTTAAATCTTACACATTGTCCCTTCAAGCGACACTGGACCAGAGCAGAGGTCAGAAAACTATGAAGCCCAGAGACTCGATACCCTACTTGGAATATCCACATTTAACAATAGAATTGTAGAATGTTTCTACCAGTTGCAGTATTCTCTAATTTTTCCAGTGATATTGAGCTGTAAAAGCTTAACAATTATTACGTCAATATATAGTGCCAATACATACTGCTTAATCATTGTAAAAACGATTATTAGTCTTATTGTTGATACAATTAATATTATCACTTATATTCACTCTTACAGTGATGCGAGGTGTTTATATTGACAGAAAGGTACTGTACAGTAACCCGATTACTGGTGAGGACTGATTGGATGCTATGGTCATGTATTTGTAATCGTCATCTTTTCTCTTAATGATAAATAATTTGTCAAGTCAAGTTAATATCTTTATCACCTTTGTCACATAACTTGAACTTGTGACCGTTTCCTTTAAAAAAAAAAAATCCCCTTGAAGTAATTTGATTGATTGATGTATCAGTTTCTATGCAGTTGCTATGGTCCTTTAGTTTGCTTTATTTGTTATACAACACCTGCCCAGTTATAATAATAATAATAATAATAATATGATGATGATGATGATGAATTATGATGACGTGTTTTTGTTGATATGACATTAATTATGAACATGAATTACTGCCTTTTAACTATCAAATAGCAAATACTGAAGTTGCAAGGAGCTGCGTTGAGAATGGAATTAATGTTACTAACGGTACAGTGGGTGCTGCATTTATCTATTTTTTTTATTGTATACGGTGCTGTTTATGAGAAAACTTGTAATTTGCAAAATAGAATAAACCAGGGGTGGCTTGGTGGCATGGTTAGAACGTCCGCCTCACAGTTCAGAGTCCCAAGTTCAATTTCAGCTTGCTCCGGCCTCCCTGTGGGAAGTTTGCATGTTTTCCCCGAGCCTGCGTGGGTTCTCTTCGGGCACTCCGGCTTCCTCCCACATTCAAAAAACATGCATGATTATTGGACAATCCAACTCGCCCTTAGGTGTGTTTGTGAGTGTGAATGGTTGTTTATCTCGGTGTGCCCTGTGATTGGCTGTCAAGCAGTCCAGAGTGTCCCCCGCTTACTGCCCATAGACAGTTGGGATATGCACCAGCAAACCAGCGACCCAATAGTGAGGATAAGCGGCTGTAGAAAATGAAAAAAAAGGAAAATTAAACCTTCTAATACACCACTAATATAATTATATCAGTGAAGGAATGTTCTAAAAGCATGCAGACATTGGGGTTGCAGTGGAGTTGTCAATCATGTGAGGGGAAGTGTGCAGAATAAGTCAACAATTCTGGGTGGATGTGTTGGTGTTGGGGGTGGAGGGCAGCACGGCTCCCTGGGACGGCTCTCATAATTGGGAGGAACATCTGACTTTGTCCCGCACTGGCGGCAGATGGTGGGCTGCGGCGGGACCCAAAAGAGGGGGGGGGTTACACTGTCATTGTGTCCCGGCCACTGAGACAATAGGCTGAGGGGGAAGGAATCAGGGTTGGGCAAAACTTAACGAGAGGAAAAGGAGGAAATGAGACGGTCAGGGAGTGCTGTTATCTTGTAGTTTTTATTTCTTATTTTAACTCACATAAACACTTGCGTAAAATAAGTAGTAAGACTTTTGGACGTATTTTCAGCGTGTGGTGATCTGTTTTTTTTTTCTTTTCTTTCGTGTGAAAAGTATTATTGCACGGAATCAAGCGCATTTGTTCATGCATTTTGACCAATATTGTGCGTCTGGAGGTGTTTTGAGTGCGCAAAGTTACAAGGCTGACGGCGTGGATGCTGAATGTGGCCGCGGTCCAAATAACGGGACGCACTTTACACCAATGAAAGCATCCATCGCAACATATGGCACAGAGGCCCCTCCTTCTCCACGCTGCATCCTCGCTCATTCATGCTTCACGACAGTGGTTCACTGCAAGCCTCCTGGCCCTCGGACCAACTGTTAGGATACAGGGTGCTCGTTTGCACTGACAACCAAAAAAAAAAACTTGCACAGCAGATTGTGTCGCTGGAGTTTAGTTGCACCGAGCAGATTTTTTTCTGCATGGCGCTCTACTTGGATCATGATTGAGAACTGTGACGGAATCTATTTATTCACATCTTTGCACTTTTAAACTCAAGTGCGAGTGGATTCATATCGTGACACGCTCCAAAACATCACACTTTATTAGCAACTCGATCTCCCACAGCTCTTTTCCCCCCTTTCTTGCGGCGTGCGCCTCGGAGGAGCGCAGCCCCTATTTCGGGTTGTGTTTGCTCTAGCGCTTTGGCTCCCCGGCTGACTTTCTGAGTTTCCAAAAGTGCACCCGCCACTCAGGAGAGGGGTTAAATGTTCGGGATCCAGGAGCATTTGATGCGAGAAGTGAGCGGATTAAAAGAGAGAAGTCTTGGAGAGGAGATGGATCCAGTCCGCTCTTGGGTGCGAAACGTCGGCGTGGTGGATGCCAACGTCGCTGCGCAAAGGTAGGCATATTTTACATCATACATCATTATTTGTATTTGAATTATTGTTAGTTGGAGTAAAACGTCTTGCCTTATTTCTTTCACGGCAAGAGCCGTGAAAATCATGTTTTAAAATATAACCCATATCTTCTCTAAAAATTATGGGCCAAAATCCTGAAGATTTTTTTTTCAGAACAAGAAATACTTTTTGAATAATGGCAGCGTATGATAAATGTGCAACGGCAACTGATGAACACAAACGTATAGCTGCCAATATGACAGAAAAACGAAAAGTCGACTAGCTCTACAAACTGGAATATGAAACTCAAACGGCCTGCATATCTTTTTGGAACTTTTTATTCCTTACGGAAAAACGCGTTTTGACGCACCCCGTTGGAGGTAAAACAAATACATATAATCATAAAACAACAGAAACAACATTTTGATTCGGGGGGAAAAAAAACAAAACAGCTTTTCTTTGGTTTATATTCATCTTTTTCTCGTTCTATGTTTTAACACTTAATTTAGAGTAATATGAGTTTCTCTCCAAAATATTGAATAGAGGTGAAGAAAATGCATTTAAAGCAAAATCAAGCAAATTAAAGCAAATTAAATGCACGGTATAAAAAATGTTTACGGTAAAAATGATAACATATTTTTTAACCTTCATGTATTAAATGTTTTTAGACGTTAAAGGTTAAAACGAATATATTGTTAAATTGTTGCAGGAAAATGTATTTGTGTGAAATAAATCAAACAGAAGTATGCATTTTTCTTAAGGTTTATTTGGCAAATTATCATTATTTCACATTATTTTAATAAGATAACTAAAATATTGGATGCATTTGAATTCTGCAAGTTGAAAATTAGTTTTACTTTCTCCCCTCTTCCATGTTATTATATTTAACATATTTTATTATTTGTTATGTTTCACTTTGAGTTGGGAAAATCCGTTTTTAGAAAATTGACAATTTTGAATTCCTAAAAATATGATTTGGAAAAAATATGCGTTCATAAGTGAGAGCTGAATTTCTAATTTTGGAACTTCTTTATGAATGGCATATTGTGATGACTGAATATTAACATTTCTAAAGATTTGTTACTCACATCGACAGAAACTTCTATATGGAAGTAGAAGCTGTTTATAGACTAATGTTTGTGTGATATTTTAAGAATAATACTATAGGAAATCTTGGCTTTTATTTAAATTTAAAGTCCATCTTAGGCTTCATTTAAACACCTCTTAGTGTGACATAACTCGGATTAAAATTTCCTGTCAGTCTAATGGCTTGCACCTGCATGTATGTCCCATGCAGTGGAGTGGCCCTGTCCAGAGCTCACTTTGAGAAGCAACCTCCTTCCAATCTACGCAAGTCCAACTTCTTCCACTTTGTGCTGGCGCTCTATGACAGGCACGGGCAGCCCGTGGAAGTGGAGAGGACGGCCTTTGTGGACTTTGTGGAACACGACAAGGTGTGTGAGGGCTTCGTTCTTCAAGCATACTTACATGACAAGACACACGGACCCCTCAAGTGGCAACAAGAATACACCATAACAGATTTTATCCATACAAACCAGTTGCTCCTCTCGAGCTTCAGTGCCTGCATAAAACAGCTGACGGCTTCATGCTTACACCAACCTCTGTATACCCTCGGTGAGCTGATGATGTGGGATTGAAAAAGAATATCTAATGACTAATTAGCAGCTTGCCTCATTAGAAGGCCGGGGCCACCTCAATTTTTTTTTTATTTTTTCGTAAATGCAAATGATTCCCACTCCTGTTGAGTTATCCATAGAGAGCTAATCATCAAAGTCTCTTCTGAAAGCAACACTGTGGGGCAGAGGGCGAATTCTTCAGGTTGGCCAAGTAGGACATGGACGTGTGCAATTGGGTAAATTTGAAAATGGACTCTGCATGGCCTCATGTCCACCGTTGACAGACACTTGTGCCGCGTGTGAGCCCGTCATAGCTTCCGAGATCTTGTCGAGTCAAGTTTGCTGGGAATGTCAGGGATGGTGTGTGAGTTAATGCCAGGGTTGAAAGCTGTCAGTGTGTGCCAGTGGGTTCATTTTCTGCATGGTTACCCTGGCATCTGTTTTGACTTTGTAATTATGCAGAAGTAGAGGTGCCATGACAAAATCAACAACCCTCTGTTTATATTGAGAAAACCTAGAAAGGCAGTCGTCAATCTATCTGCCGATATTACACATTTGAGCCACCTCACTTGGCCAACTTATCTTCATGCATCTTAATTTGCCCTCTTCCTCTTTCTCTTTTTCCCAGTTGCTCTGCTCCCCCAGCTTTCTTGTTCTTCTCCCCTCGCTCTCATCTTTGAGATGCCTCCTGGGTTATTGGACCAGAGAGCATTCCTTTGAGACCACTTAGAAAGACCAGTAGAGGTAGAAGATGAGAAAGAAAGGGGGAGTAAGAGCGGAGGTGGGGGCTGGAGGCTGAAGTAGAAGCAGCGCGCAAAAGGAAGTTTTGCCGTCAAGGTCGACCGCTGCTCATTCTTACATGCACGATGGTCAAACACACTTGTCGCACACAGAACTTCTCCGGCAGCCAATCTCAGGACTACCGGAGTTTCTATGAGGCACGATAGCTCAGCCTCTCTTATGGGCCATGGTTAAGCGTTGAGCTTATGACAACAACACACACAATGTTGAGCCTTGTGATCTCAATGCCGCTCCCGGAGAAGGTCGAACTGCGGGATTTGGAGAGATTGGCTTTGTGTTTAATGGTGTCCCTAACGTGCTTAACTACATCCTCTGTGTTGTGTGGCTGTGGCGTGTGTATTTCCAAGGAGCAGACCGGGGAAAAGACTAACAACGGCACTCACTACAAACTCCAGCTCCTCTACAGCAACGGTAAGCGGCAGTGAGCACGGACCTTTAAATTGATCAGATGGGAATGTTTAAACGGTGAAGGTTAGTGTCGACTGTCGGAAATGGAAGCAGGCTCGGAGACCGTTTTCATCCCTCGACGTACAAGCCACATTATTGTACTCCGACTATGTTGCCCAAGTTCAAAAAATATGCCTTGCAGGGACTAAGTATGCACCCGTGAGATGGCCAGCCAAGTGACGAATGATTGTAGGCCTACGCACTTAAGTAAAATAAATGAAAGTGACTTTTTCTCCAAGTATGCTATTTCTTATTTCTTCCTATTTCTTCCAATAAGACTGGATAGGTATACAGTAGGCACAAGAACCCAAAATGCATTTAACTGTTTCATCACTTCCTATACAGGGTATACTAACCCAGTGATTAAAAATCAAAAAGGACTGCTTCACTTTGGCTTAATATTTTGGCAACAGCATGATAGCATCATTTGCCTTAAATACACGCTCACAAATTGCGGTGGAGTGTAGATCTCGTTGTTCACAGGGATAAGGGGTCACAGAGAGTGAAAAATTGCATATATACGTACATTCATTGAAAAATATAACTCCTCAAAATTATGAAAAAAAAAAAAAAAACTGCCAGTAAGCCCCTTCCAAGAAAAAAAAAATGTGAATCCACTTGCGTCAAACCAAGCCAAAGTAAGATCTACCCTGACTTACGACTGCTCCAACACAGAGGTTTTTCAAGTTATATGTGGTTGCTTGGTTAGTTTGTCAGGCCAAGTCCATGACGTCGCTCACTGAACTGTAAAAGAAGTTGTTTTTTTTCTAAATTGATTTTATTGAGATGACTGTAAAACCTTAATATGTATGAAGAAAATGCAAAGCTTAGTGTGGAAAATCAACACCATTTACAATCCACGGGCAAACGTTTACCCATTGAACACTTGTGTACGTACCTGACAGATCTCAGGGTTAAAATGATTGGATGTCTACTTGACTTTAATACCCTCCAGAGACATTTATCTCTTGAAATCAAATAATCACTAACCCCATGTGACATCAAATCTAAGAGGACTTATTTACAACCTGCCTGTCTGTTGCCATCGGCGGACCTTAACTCTGTGGAGCAGCGAACCGTCCGCCAACAAGGTGACACAGCCTTCAAATATACAAGTGTGTATGAAAAAAAAAATCTAGATTTGAACACCAAACTGCCTTGCCAGATTCGGCTAGTTTGAATGACACTTGTCCTAAAGGTTTCATACCGGTGTTTGTGAGCAAGAAAAGAAGCTTCATCTTTGTTGCCAAAATCTCTTTGTGAGAATTATTCACATCACTTGTCTTCTTTTCTTTCATAACAGTTGTCAGAGTAGAGCATACAGCTGCAAAAATGAGAATTAGCAAATTCATTTGCAAGTCCAACCTCAAAAAGCACAAGTAAAATAAATAACAGTAATACAGAGAATTGTTAGTTATTTTCGAGTCCGGTTACAACATGTTGCCATGCACGGACACTCCAGAACCCGGATATCTGATGATCTAATGACACCCTCAACCACACTCTCAATGTGTTTCCCACATCACATTAGAAATACATGTGGAAATTTGGCTCCCATGAGCCACCACTGCCCCTACTCTGCCATCGCAGTGGCACCCATGGGAGAGAAGATAAAAGGCATGTTCTCCAGCAACCCCCTTGTACAGCATCCGCACGCACGCACGCACACACACACACACGCACACACCAAGGGCACTTCCTCTTCATCCCCTTCCCCCATGTGATATCAAAGGCCTCTCAATAGCGACTACACATTTTGAAAGCGATACTCTCCAAAGTTGCTTAAATACAGTGTGTCTACTTCCCCATTAACCAATTTATTTTATTAGTCCTCTTTTTCATCTCTGGGATTTGCTGTCAAGATTTTTTTTTTTTTTTTTTTTTACAAAAGCAGCAGGTACGACTCTCAGGCTCCATTGACATGAACCTGGTCAAACTGGTTAGTGTTGTCCTACCTGATGTTGTGCACACTGCAGTTACATACTGCAAAGTCGCCAACGAGTCTTGGGAATATGTCATTGCACTTGATAAATTGTGAGAGCGCGGCTGTAAATTCTGTCCTCAAACAGAAGACAACTAATAATCATCAAACATGAAATAACTTCCAATCCCCTCAGAAACCATCGGAGAGAAAATATGAGATGCATGCCAATCGTATTTCTCCATGTTCCTTGGATGGAGTTCAATGTTGTGTAATTTTTTTATTTTTTTATTGCAGGGTTGACCATGGGGGATAAGATTTGAATCATAAATTGTTTCTTTCTAACTATCCCCAGTACAGTACAAAGAATGAGAGAGTTGATGTTTTATATCACTGTTTGGGTCAAGACAAATCTTCAATTATTATCTGGTGGTACACAGATTATTAGAGCAAAAATAAACATGTTTGTGTAGCTGTTTTAATTCCCCTTCCAATTTCCATTTCATTACATTTTCAACCGAAACAGTTTTCCTTAATTATTTTTGTACGCTTGGGATCAACTAGAGGAAGCTGTGTATATTGTCATCTTATGAAAGCTATATTGAAACAAGCGAATTGCGCCATTACATATTGAAAAAGATTCACAGTTGTTTTCCTGTACATGTATTGAGAACATAAGGAACATCTGAATGATCATTTTCTGTGCTGGCTACATAAATGTCACACTTTTTAAAAACGGCGTCTATAGTTATGAGTAAAAAAGGTCCGCTGCACCAAGATGTCAAACATCAACATCTGTTTTTGTGCAGGGGTCCGTACAGAGCAAGATCTCTACGCACGACTTATCGACTCAGTCACAAAACAGGTAAGTAAGCTTTGCTTTCCTGACGGAATTTAGTTTTCAAGGAAAGTACGCTAAAATGATTTTACATGAAACTGACATATCCTGTTGCTGGTTCCCCTTTTGTGTAGCCAATATCGTACGAGGGCCAAAACAAGAATCCCGAAATGTGCAGAGTTCTGCTCACGCATGAGGTCATGTGCAGGTGGGTGGTATGAACCTCTACCTATATCCCCTACACATATGCACACACATACTCAAATTTATAGAGAGCGGGATGTTTTGGGGATCTTCGGAGTTCAAAGGTTTTGAATGTCATGCCACGCAAAGCCCATTGGTGGGAAAAGCTGATCTTGAAATAAAATTTCAGAAACACAACTAAAAACGTCTTGCAGATTTGAAAACAGCACCGACGTATACTGTGTCCTATTTATCCTCAGTGAAGTGAAGTATCCTTGTAATATGCCCTTAATTTATTACTGAACTCTTATTTGTAAATTTATGAACATTTAATATCCCATTTGCCCTCAAACAATTAACGCTTATGTATTCATCCTTTTTGTTGACTGATTTTTACCATAGTAAAAATCATCCTCTTATCTCACGAGGGGCGAAAGTTGGGGAGTGTTTGCAAAAATGTCGCCAGAGGTCATCACAATGTCAACAGAGGTGGCCAATTATTCACCAAGAGTGTTTTAGTTGCAAGAGCGGAAAAAACAAAACAAAACACTTAATTAAAACTGTTTGTAAATGTTTGGCTACCTTTTGGCAACTTTTGGCAACCATTGGCAACACTTTGGCAAATGTTGGCAAACTTGAACACACCCTAATGAGATGTAAAGCGCCACTATGCTCAACTACACTCACCAAAGTTTGCCCCTCAGTGGAATAGTGGCTTTATGGTAATGTCAAACATCTTATTTACACTGATATATGTAGGTTTAATTTTTTTTTTTTTTTTTACAATGATATCCTCTACTGCATGTGGCCCCACTAGTCTGAACACGCTTTTGTGATTCATATTGCATTTGTGGAATATGATTAAGAAGAAATATGGACCTGTTTTTATCCATCGCAGTGGCGGCCATTTTACCACTTGCTGACAACTTCAAATGACATCACAGTTGTTCAGGGCTAAGGTGATAACCAATCAAAGCTCAACTTGTGAATATCGCATGACCAAACTCATAAAACAGGTAATCCATGATTGGTAGTTGACCTAAGTAACTCTGACGTCATTTTCAGCTGGCAGCCAGTGGCAAAATAGCTGGCACTGAAATGGATAAAAAATGGATGGACTTCATTTTCCAAAAAGGCAATATCCATGGGAACTCTGTGTTCAGACTGGTGGAGATGCAGAAAATGCATTTCCGTAAGGAAACCCTTTGACTTGATTTCCCCTTTAAAAATACTCACGCAAAATCAAGTATGACGCTCTAAATACAGTATCTTCATATATGTCCTAATGGATTTGCCTTGCCATCGGCCCATATCTGCAATTTTACCGTCTTGTATTTTTCACACGCTGCCAACAAATGGAAACCAGTAATATCTACCCTTTCGCTATAACCCTAAAGCAGTATGCCGCAACCAGCGCACTATGGTTGCGAGGGCGAGACGACAGCTGACATAACCAGAAGCGCTCAAGTGAACTGTTATCACAATTCCTTCATCAAATCGACACCCCGGGAACGAGCCGAGACAGCGTGTTTGAACTTGCTTGGCGTGCGATGAGTGACACATTCCGCAGATGTAGAGCCGCGATATAAGAAGTGTCAGCTTGACGACCCCACGTGTTATAGATAACAGGCTTTGGATAATCATGATATAATAATAGCGTGGTTTATAGAGGTAAATGGGTAAACATGGGTGTGCGCAGGGAGAGGAAGAGGAGAGATGAGTGGGCCGGTGACCCGGAGGTGGAGGGCAGCAGCAGGGAAAGGATGGGGGGCCGAGATGGAGTGGGCTCTGCCATTGTGCAGCCAGCAGATGCCCGAATGTGACTCACAGCTGGCTAATAACAGAGCCGAAGAGGCGGAGGGCAAGCGTCACAGCTGGGGAGTGAGGCCGTCTGACAGGGGGGCGGAGGGGGGCAGGGCAGGGCCAAGCTGGGACACGAGAGGGGTGAGGCGAGGTGTAGGGGTGGCAGATGGTAAAGGGTGGGGGCACTTTTGTTATGCAGCGAAGGGGACGTCGGGGGGGGGGACCAGCAGGCTCCTCGGACAGGGCTGCTGACGAATGGTCGTATGTGCATGTGTGTGCGTGCTCGAGGGGTGGGGTGGGGGGGCGTGAATTTGATTTCGGAATCAATGTGACAGATTGGTTGGCTGCCTTTTCACTTTTGAATGGTCTCTCACTGTTTGTAGGGTGTGTTGTTGTACCTTTTCTTCCTCTTCTATTCTTTTGTCCCCTCCTCCCCTCCCCTCTCATGCCTCTTTTGTGTTCTGTTGGATGTTGCTGGACTGCGGAGTCTGGGTCTGTGGACAAATGACGGCTCCCCCTGTTTAAATTGCTTATTTTCCTGCCTGACTTTTCCCTCTTGTTGTCTTTTCTGTCCCTTTAATTGCCCACTCAGCCGCTGTTGTGAGAAGAAGAGTTGTGGTAACCGAAATGAGACGCCCTCTGACCCAGTCATCATTGACAGGTAAGGAGCTCCAATACAGTACACAAAGCACTGACTCATACTTAAAAGCACATAGATTGTGCTTTTGTGTAGATATGGCTGCTCACAACCCGCTGTTGCATTTCCACGCTGTAAAACTTCATCAGGTTTGGGCCCTGTGTATGGTTGCGATGGCTAGAAGTTGACGTATTTGCTCAGGTTTATTTGTCATACTCGAAGAAGTGCATTGGCCGTGTTACTCAGAGCCAATACGAAGTGACGATTGCTTTGTGACTATAAAAACAGATCCGGTACAAGGCCGTTACAAAGATCAAAACCGCTCCTCAAGAATATTGAGCGACACAGTGTTCAAGGTATCCAATCAAAAATTTGTTTACTATTGCTGGCGGTAATTTTCAGTGGCGGAATTTGCGCTTTATCATTCTTTGTAGTGCACTGATAAAAAAATGATACATTGCAGGTCTAATTTTCTTAGCTCATATCTAATCCTAATGTAATGTTTCAATCTTTTAGTGAACTAACTAGAAAAAACTTTGTAGCTGAAAATTTTTACCGGTTGGGAGAACAGTATGATTGTAATTACGTGGTGCCTTGAGATACAAAAAAAACTTGTCGCTTGGTCGAATTATTTGCTTTGACTTATGAGCACAGACTTGATACCTGCTGTACTGCGGCAGTGAACTTACCGTAACTCACTTTACAGAAAAACACAGTTTGGCAAATCGGGAATGATTTTCCAAAAGGAGTTTGTTCAATTTATTGCTGCTATCAGTTAATTTTTTTCCGTCAAAGTAAACAACACGGGAGACGATTACTTTTTGTGTATTTAAAACAACCACAAATCTCAGCCTTTTGGTCAGCTAGCTAAATGCTCAAAATATGGTAGCATCTATGGTGCAGAGTTTTAACCCTTTAAGCAATGAATTGAAAACAAATGATGTACAGTAGCAATGCATGTTGACAGAAACTGAACAGTACCCACAATCATATTTTACCCTCTGTAAAGAGCCACTAATTAGAGTGCCATATCCTTGAGAAGGATTGCAACATTTCAATAAACAATATGTCCATCTGTCTTATCCTACCCCAGTTGGCTAAAGCGGTCATGCAAGAAAGAACAAACGAACAAAAAAAATAGCCATTCATTTGATGCAGTATGACAAAACTGTTTTGTTTTTACATCACCCTGATTATGCCACTACAGTACCTTTTTATAAAGTCAAATATTTTGAAATCTTTGTTTTCTTTATTAAACCACTTTTTTAACAGATTAATGCACATTCATTTAAACTGGAATAGGTGATTTAAAATTCCTATCTAAAACAAACTGTATTAAATGTCTTAATTCCAAGAAGAGCGTGAAATACCTTTCTGGCTTGTGCCAATCCAGAAGAGCCTTTTTCATAAAGCACTTGCATTGGAGCCTATTAGATTATGCAGGCGTGCCTAATAAAGTGTCCAGCGAGTGTGGAATTATGCTCAGTTCTCAACCTCCTTAGGAGCAGTTGCACCTGAGACCCCCCCCCCCCCCCCCCCCCCCCCATCCCCCCAACAAACATTAATCTTCACATGAGAAGCATGTGTATGTTTCATATCACGGCGCAGACTCACACATGCAGTCAATGTTCACCCTGACCACCACTTATCACACTTTAACCGCCGAGTAATCAGAGTGTGTGAAGGCCCTCACATCCGAGCGATTTGGACTTTTCACGCAGTCTGTCAGCGCAGTGATGAATGGTCATAAGCAGCAATACTTTGGTTGTGATGTCATCGACGCAACCTCCATCGGCTTTCCCTCCTGCTGCACCTCCTCTCCTTCCGTCTTTCCTTCATTCCCGCTTTCTCAAGAATTGTGGAGAAAACACTTACTTCATTTATGTCAAGGACCCTTTTCTTCCCCTTCTCAGTTCAAGCTGGCTGCCTGTTGACAGTATGTCTCATAGGAGTTCTGCTCAGGATATTTTTCATATCGTGGAAAAACTAGGCTGTTGTCTTTTCAATGTTCCCAGAATGCCTCAGAGCAGCTGCTTTTCTCATTTGCACATTATTCTCCCCATGTCCCATCCCATATACACTTCCCCCTTACATGTCTTAAACCTCAATTTTAAGTAACTTCACAGCTTGCTGCGGAGAGAGGGAACCAATCATGTATACAGTATTTCCATTGCGAGCGTTGCGGGATTTCAAGACGGATTTAAACTGAATCGTTGACCTCTGCTCCTTTCTAATCGCACAGGGAACATCCCATCCTGGTGGGGGTCTCTCCCTCTTGACTACCCCGCAAAATCCTCTCCTCTGGGAGCAGCCCATTAGGAGCTAGTTAATTTCTGATAAGACAAGAGAATATGGTGTGGTGTGTTTTATTTCCCCTCGTGCACATTCTCATTCCGCTGTATGTCTGGACGCCGCATGCTTGGTTGAAAACCAAAAAAAAAAAAAAAAAGAAAAGAAAAAAGAAAAGGAAAATGTTGGGAGTGTTTGAAGGCACAGAAATAGAGGTATGTTTCCACGTGAGTGTTTTTGGAACCTCAGCCATTTATTTACGCATATGAATGTATGTGGAATTGTATATGTGTCTCGGTGACCCCTACTCTGACCTTTTCCTCCAGTCACCGCTTGGATCTTAAATTATTCATGTGTGTGTGTTTGCGTGCATGTGTGTGGTGGACTGGTGGTGGTGCTGTGTGTGTGTGTGCAGAGGGTGCGGGGGTAAGTCTGTTTCTGTGGTTCCAGTAATCAGCCTCCTGCTTCCAGCCCCAACACCTGTTCTCCAATTAACATGCAATGCGTGGGGGCCGACTCGCGTCCATCGCCCCTGATGCTTTCGGCCCTTTTCTTCCTCCTTTTCCCTTGTCCCGTTCCCGCTTCTTATCTCCTGGACCCCAATATGTTCTTGTATATCAGTTCACCCCACTACCTAACTCCCTTTCTTTTTTTCCATTGAGTAAGCATCTCGGTAAACACCGCTCCCTTTTCTGTCGGCCTGTCTAATTTTGCCATAATTAGGCAGTGTCATTAGGACACCTACCCAAGCGCAAGGTAGTTTGCAATTCCCCAAATGGCCCAAACCCCCACTTTTTCTAATCTCCTTTCCATATTGTTTCAGTTTTCCCCTCTCCCCCTTCTCTTGCCGCCGCCGCCACCACACCTCCCGCCCCCTTCTCTCCCTAATCCCGAGTTGAGTGAAAGGAGAAAGAGATCACAGCCGATACACGAGGAGGGGTGAAAGGAAGGATAGAGGACGGAGGGAAGATGAGGGCACAAAGAGATGACTCTCGAGTTGTCCAAGGGAGAAGATGATTTAATAGGCCGCTGCCTGCTGTGTCTAATAGTTTTACATTTGTCTAATCTTAACTCGGGCCAACTCTTCTACACGCTTGTAAGTCCGCTATGACGTCTCTGTTTGGAGAGCAGCGCTTGTCTTTGACTGATAGACAGCGTCGCTCACTGATTGGTCCGAGGGCTGATCGATAGACAGATAGATAGACCGACTCCTTTGAACACATCACCATAAATCTTGCTAATTGTTCTCTCTGTGTTCTAAAAATGAATCATTCCTCACATCTTTTCTTTCTTAATTGAATTTGAGCCCCTTATGTAAGAAACTGTACATGCGGCGGTTACAGAAACAGAACAGATGCTTGCTAAAATGCCTGATTGTTCTAATATGTATCAAATACAGAGGGGGAAAATTAATGATGTAATGGGGCCACATCAGAAAGCAGAATGCGGACGTAGCGTAGATATGGCATCTATTCTTCTAATCGGAAGATACAAAATTAAAAGTGGTTAATGAAAATTCTAATATTAATTTTGCGCACCACACAGCACTGCATATTAGCTGTTCCTTCTCGGGACTCTTAATTCACACTATGTACAGAATACTTGTATGACTCTGTAGATGTGCATCCAGTATTATCAGGTTAAATGTTGATGCTCTTCCCTCCGCTGTGTAGGAAATGAGAATGGTGTTAACATGAGGACTTGTTTTTGCAAGTCTCTTTTTGGAAGAGTTTATAAAAGTTGCTAAATATGGCAAAAACTCTTGCCAAGTTGGAAAAACTGTGGACACAAGTTGTAGCTTTTGCTTGCTACCTTGCTTTCATAATAAAAGCACAATATAGTTCATGTCTTACTTTTCTACATGGTCACATTCTATAGGCGGACCAAACGTGACCCTCGGCCCATACTCTGCCCACATCTGATCTATCATGAGACTATTATGAATTATTCCTTTCTTTTTTTTTTAAAAGTAATGACATAAATCATCAAGTAAAAATAGGAAAATCCCTCTGGGGTCCAAGGCTTAAAAATAGTTTTCACCCCACCTTTGCGAAGCAGTGTTGCCAAACAAGGAGGGGTGCATTTCGGATTCCTTGCAAGTTAATCCCGGAGACTTGATGGAAGAGTATTTATTAAACAATAATCAATGTTGAAATCTTATATTTATCTATTTATTTCAAATATGTAATCAGCTGTTTTTATTACTTCAACTCATATTGTGTATTACAGCACAGTAAAATGTATTTCCTTCTCCAAAAACATTTTCAACGATGGAACAACAACGGGAGATGGTGCATCTTGCCCGTTAAACCTTTTGCGATGTCGCAGAAGTTGAGTCTCAGTTTTGCTATTCAATGTGTTCTGATGAGGTGCAAAATGCAATTTTTTGCCTTGCAAAGTGCAATGCAAATCGTTTTTATTCTGATGACCTGTCAGGGGGAGAATATAACACATTGAAAAGGTAAAAAATGATAACATTTCCAGTGTACAAAAAAAAAAAAACATTGTGAAAGCATTTTTTTGAATGGCAATTGTTATTTTTTAAACTCATATTCTTGCAAAACTCTTCGATTGTAAGGGATCACCGATCGACACAGCCCGATTCAGACCCCCTCACCCCTGGTCTGGACTTTGACTGTTCAAAACGTTTTTTCTTTTGCGGATGATGTGAATGCATCTTGGGATAAAATTCATCTTCGTTTTTAACGAGCAGACATTTGATTGCTCAGGGCCAGAATTGACTGGTATTTGGAAGTGTTCACAATCTCTCCCAGTCCCACTCCCAAGTCCCAGTTGCAGGTGAAGAAAAAAAATGTCTCAGACTTTCCTTAAAAGGAAAACATCTACATAGCCGTCAAAATTTAGTCCAAATTCATGGGTTTCCTCAAAGCATCTGTAATGCAAATATATCATAAGGGGCAATTAAACAAAAGCTCAACTTTTGGCCAAAACTCCAAAAGGTGTTTTTCGCATGAAACCTAACATTTAATAGTTTTTAACGAACTTCGTAAAATCAGCATAGTGTCACATTAACCAAAATCAATGCTGGAGCCTAAATGAATGAACACCAGTTACTTTTAAATTGAACCTTTGAAAGTTTGATAGCCAAAAGCTGTTTCTTTTTTTTTTTTTTTTTTTACCCAATTTGGCCACTTTTTATTTACAGTAGCCAAAACGTAAGGTCTCCCTTGCAGTTATTTTACACACACACTCACACATATACCTATATATCTATATATCTATTTATCTCTCTCTCTCTCTCTCTCTCTCTCTCTCTCTCTCTCTATATATATATATATATATATATATATATATATATATATATATATATATATATATATATATATATATATATATATATATATATATATATATATATATATATATTTGCATGTCCTCCTGTCAAAGGCTCCTTGGAATGAACCCGCCAGGATTTTTTTTAATGGCTGTATTATTGGCGCGATGACCTCTGAGCTCAAAGTTATATTGGTTGTGAGCCTAAGCTGACCTTTGTATTTATGAGTGCTGCGCTGGCTTCACAATGGAGACAAACAGATGTCAGTATTAGTATTAGTAAGAATGGCCTGTGTGCTTTGGATTGGAGAGGTCAGCATTCACTGGGAGGGCATGTGTGCTTTTATATTGGGCTAAAAAGCGGAGATCAATAGTTGGTCATAAGGAGTGTGTGCAGGGATCCATTGCGAGGCACCGGCCTTGTGTTGTGGGGGTAGGCGGGTGATCAATGGCAAGCACTATCTCGCTAATTGATCGTGTTTCTAAGAGCGGTCTTTTTTAACAAGCCGGCACTCTGAGAAAAAAAAGAATAATCAATAGGAATTTTCCAATCCTGTCAATATTGTTGTAGCCTCCCCCAGTCTCAAAATGAGCTCACCAAAGCTCATGTAAGGTCAGCAAATCTTTAAGTCTTCATTTTAAAAGTAAGAAAAATAGTACACAACAGGAGACATTTGATGTGTGTGATTTTTACAGGCTTGGTTCTGCTTTATAAGAGTTTCGCTTGCCATGTTGAGCAGTCATTATGTGTTTCATGGCTTGACTTCGGACGCTGGATTGCCAGTGGAATCCATTAGTCTTAATCTTAGCTTGTGGGTTGTATTGATCCATTTGTTGTCTTCTAGTTCTAGTTATGTACACGCACCACCATGTGTGTTTTGGACCAGTCCGGCTCTCCTTCTCCACAAAATTCATCTCTCTGACAAAATACCCCAGTGGACTGTTTATTAACGCCGATATTGTTTTCTAAATCATGGGTATATGCTCACAATGTGAATGTAAATCTGTTTTGGTTGGTGCGTAAATCTGCAGCCAACATTTCTTTCAATGGATTAACACTGTCTGGGTAGTTTGACAAAAAAGCTATTCAGATATCACTTATTGTTATATGTAAATGTCTTGCGGTGTCTCGGAGACCATCTGGTTCAATGACCGTGGCTCCACCTGCTTAAGCACGGCCGACGCGAACCAATTTAAGAAAACAAACTAGGCGTGATGAAGAGTGTTGCTTCTGAACTCTGATGTTTTCTCAGCAGTCATGATAGCGTACTCGTGGGCTTGAAACAGTGGGGCACACAGCTTCTTGACGCTTGCTTCAATCTCAAAGGAAAATACGATCATTCTTTGGGAAAGAACATTAAACTTTCATCCAAAGAATAAATGCAGCAACAGTTTTGGACTGTGTAGGAGGTCACATTCCTCCCATTTCCCAGATGTATACTGATGTACCACAATGCCCTGTAAGGTCAACATAGTACTAGCACTCCAAAGCTGAATGCGTGACACAACAATGTCATTGTGGGAGGTGGCGTGTCCTCTAGTCAAAGTAAAGTTTTTTTGTTTTTTTTTTAGCTTTCTCTACTGCAATCACTGTGGTAACGTCCAATTTGGAGAGACAGTACACCGTACAAAACTTTTAAATCTGTTCTGGATTTAAATATGCTGGTATGACAGTCCAACATTCCTCATGTACAAGTATACAAATCTAATGGTTTAACGCATCAAAACCACAATCTTTAAATATTTTCTTAACTTTAATGACCAATTAGCTGGCAATTCATCTTTAAGCACACAGTACATTTCCGTGTACATTTGACTCTAAAGTGATATAATTTGGTCCCAAACACAATAACATTCAAAAGTAAAAAGGTCTTTTTAAAAAAGGTAAAATTTTCAAGATACATTTAATTGTAAATTTTACCCTGTTTTAGACTGGTTGCAGTCTTTTTAGAGTTAAATTTGTAGGTGACTAATTCAAGGGGCCTGGATCAGCTGGGATCAGCCCCAACAAAGCCCAGCCCTGAATTCGCCAAGTAGGAGATTTTTGATTTTTGATTTTAATTTTTCAAGATAGGGCAATTGAGAACCGTTACTGGTTCGGAACCTTAAGATAGCATCAAACAACAGAGTGAAACAATAAAATAAATAGATGGGGTGGAACAAAAAACGTTTTAAAATAGATTTTTTGATGAAATAAAATAGATTCAAAGAAAGTGAGTGCATTGAATCCACTTGCTTTGAATTACTGCCGTTTGCAGTTGATCAAGATTTGTATCAAATCATTTTTTTATTGGAGAGACGAAAGAAGTAAGTGGTAAATACTAAATAATTTGTAGTTTCAAAACGTCAGGTATAAAAGTTTGTTAACCAGTAAAAAATAGTCAAAGAAAGAAACACACAATCGAGGAACAGTGGCATCTGTGGGTTTACCTTTGTGCTTATTGCTAGCAGTCACCCAACTGCCTTGACTTTCCAAAAATCATCTTTTTCTTCTCTTGATTCACACTTTCACATACACATTAATGGAACTTCTCCTTTGCATTTAATTCGTTGCAGTGATTAAACACACATAAAAGTCACAAAATTGAGAAATGTTATATCAGACGTTAGGATTGGTTGACTGCAAGACTTCTGTGTGCATAACCATCAATGCGCAATTCCATTTTGATTTTCTGAATATGAGCTCTTGACAAAGATTCAACTTTCAAATTGAAATTACAGCTGCTTCGAATGAACAAACATGTTTCCAAATCTCAGGTCTCATTGCTACAGTTTTTAGAATGGCCTCATAATCAATCAAGTGATGGATACTCTGTTGAATTTATGTCTGTTGTATATTTGGCATCTCAGCTATTCATTGTATTACTCACTGGAGAATTCAAAAATAGTTTGTGGAAAAAATATTTCTACCTCAACCATGGAGGTCTTGTTTTCACTATTATTAGTTTGCATGTGTCTTTATGATGGTTGGATGACATAAAACTTGCTGCTCTGATTCTCACCAAACATGGTGCGCAATACCTGGTATGAGTTAAGGGGAAAAAAAAATGTGTGTATATATATATATATATATATATATATATATATATATATATATATATATATTAAATTGTTGTTCAGTTTGCCTAAATAAAGTTTTTTAGTCAAATCCTTCTAATTATGTGCATACAGGAGCATTCTCTTACTTACAGTGTTGGTCGTCAAACAAAAACGCAGATACAGTATTTCTATGCACATATAAAGTCAGGTCCACCGGTCCCTCTGGTCCACTGTCACGGTGTCTCCCTGGTGGTCGAACCCCGGACTCTGTCTTCACACCCCCTGTCAGCAAGTCTATCAGACAAGGGTTGTGGGGTGGGGTGGGGTGGGGGGGGGGTTCAGCCTGGCGACAGGGCCCCGAGGCTCCAGTGCACACCACCTCACTCATACAGACTGGACCACTGAGCAGCTGGCACAGGACCATGGGATGCCTCCTCCCTGGGGGCGATGCAAAGGGAAGAAGGAGACAAAGACAGACAGGGAGAGACCATGCATAGTCCACAAAATCACTTTTCTCTTTGACAGGTACTGCCTGAGAGCGCCGGTCAGACTCAGACTGCTAAAAGTTTACGGACCTTTATGTCAGGCTCGAACAAGAGCGAAGGGAAGGTGTCGTCAGTGGTCTAATGTCAGAGTTAAGCTTCTCTGAAAATATGTGATTGTTGCAGTAGCAGTTTAGTAAATGTAGTGGTTTTGATGAAACCATGAAAAACTGGAGCCCTGTCATTGTTCTTATTTGCTCGCATATGCTCAGATTGGACACTACAACATGCACGTTTTATTGTTTACAATGGAAAAAAAATACAAAGAAAATACGAAAAAAAATCCATTTTGAGTGCTGATCATGTCATTACCCATTCAAAACTACAACAACAACAGCAAAAACTAATTCTATTCTTTACTTGAGTGGTTCTCAAATGGACATGTACATGTGCCTGAAGGCACTTCAAGGGGGTAAATCAGATTTTAGCAGGGTTTCCACTGCTATCAGCAAATCAAATTTAATGCTTTATTAATGCTGTGATAGTCGTGGTATATATTTTCTTCAAATTAAAAGCAAATTAATTGGAACATGAAGCAAATTATTGCTAAATTATATTAAAGTTACTCCTTTGCAAAACATTGTGAAGTTTTACATGGATGCGCTTTATCAACACTGACACACATTTCCAGCAAGATAAGTTAGTTGCTGAATAAAATATATAGGTCTAGAGCAGCGGTTGTTAATCTTGTACATACTGAACATGCACATTTTTTTTTTTTTTTTACGTAATATCTAGTTATCAACGCTAAAAAAAGATGAATTGAATATGATGAATTGAAAAACCGCATTTATAAGTTTTGTGTTTTTAGATATAAAGGATTTTTTTTTTAATGCTTACAGCTGTTTTTTTCTTTGACTGGCTCTTGACACAAATGATTATTGTCATCAACAAAAGTCAGTTTTCATATATAAGGCCATGAATGAAGAACACCTTACTCTCCCACTGTAATTTTTATGCTACTTGATTCATAGTGCTTCATGTTGCTGCATTTTTTGTGTGCGTTTACTTACATGTTGTTACAATTGCCATGCCAATTTTGACAAAGTACACTGATTCACTTGTAAACGTAGGGAGAAAAAGTAAAACGCTAGTAGAAAAATAAATACTGACCTAAAAAAACATAAACTTGTAAAACGTATTTAAATAGAGTTTAAAAAAAAATAGTGATGTTGTGTAAATATTCCATTAACTGTGTGTAGCTTCCCGAGAAGCAGGGGCAAGCACTCCCATTTATCTGACTCCTAATAGGGTTCACCTTTGCTTGAGCAGTGTGGAGATTAAAAGGGGGTGCTGAGAGGATCAGAAGAGGGCAGATTAGCATGATTTAGAGGGCACTTCAGATTGCAAGCAAGTGAGCGCTGTTGTTTTGCAGGCGTATATACTCTTCCGTTCTGTGGGTTTTGCGTTCAGGCAAAATTCTTAGCCTCAACCTTTTTTTTTTTTCTTGCAAGCTGGTCTTGTCATATGTGTAGCATAATCAGCCTCTTGTGTGTGCTTGTGTGTGTGTGTGCTCTGCCAAGTCATAGGCCAGTTAGCCGTGGTATTTAGGAACAAGGGTTGTTTTCTTTAGTTGGACACACACACAAGTGTGGTTGGAGTGTGTGTGCGTGTCCGCGTGTATTTTTGTGTGTTTGATGGAGCCTGGTCATCCTCCTGTGTAAAGGTCTTAAATTTCACTAATGACTTAACAATGCCCCCTGGTGCTGCACGGACCCGACAAGCCTCCCAAGTTAGTTTGTTTGTCTGTTTAGCTGCAACCTGGACAGACTATCTCTCTCAGGAGTCGAATTTCACATTTTTAAGGAAAACATTCAGGAATGCAAATATTTACACTTTAAAAAAACCTAAAAGAGTTTTATCTTGAGATTCCTGTCGGTTAATGCCAGAACTGATTACTGATTGCCGCCCTTTGTGCATGAAAAAAAAAAACCCTCGTATATATATATGTATGTAAAACCCTAACCCTAACACATGTTAAACTAAATAATAACTAATTTTATTGTAAAAGCAAATGAAGATTAAGAAATACTTTGTGTTTAGTTAACAAAGTACTATGCAAAGCAAAATGTCTTTCCTGAAAAGGAAATTGATAAAAGCTCCGACTTTTTTTTCATATGTTCATTTCAACTGTGTCTACAAAAGTCAGTTAGGTTGCTGTTGCTTGAAGAAGCAGGAGGGGTTACTCGATGGGATACTAAACTTATTTAGTCATTTTCGGCAGCAAAAAATAAATATAAATTGTCCGGAATCTCAATTACTTTTCACGTACACTTAGCACCTTTAAAATATAACGATTCCATTTTCTGTCAACTGAAAATGATACCACGTGAACTCGAAGCTTGTGTAACAAACAATCATGGTTCAGCTTGAATGTCACGAGCCCAGAAAACAAGTGTGTCTTAATTGGTTGTTACCTGAGACTTGAGCACATGTCATTTTCATTCAACGGCAAGTGGAATTTTTTTTTGAAGGTATTAATTGTACACGAAAAACAATTTAGTAATCCAATTATTTACAGATAAAATATAACCTTGGGATAGGCTTCAGCAATCCAAAATGGATGGATAGAAATGGAGGATTCTTTTGAAGTCAAGCGTTTTTTACGTTTGTCTGTACTGAATTGTGTATTTCAAGTAACAAAGTCAAATGTGACTTTTGGTAATGACTTCAGTTTTTCTTTCGTCATCAGGCTGTCAATTTTTCTAAACAGACATCAGTTCAAAACGATCAGTTGTGCACACTAATGGTGTGCCTGTAGAATCATCCCTCACGCAGCAGATGTTGCGTAGTGCTCTTCAAGGAGGAGACGCAAAATAAGCGTCCGAATTGAACTATCTGAATGTCACAATAAACCTTTGGGCGTGTGCGTGTGTTGGTAGCAGCCCTGATGAATCTGTCAGCGCTGAGGGCAGGGGGGGCACGCTCCTGCTGACAGGCTCCCAGCAGGCCTGCTGTGAGCCCCAAAAGTTGGCGCGCCCCCCCCAACAAGACCCAGCAGGCCCGACCGGCGCTCGCCTCCTCTTTTCCTCTCACGGTCCCGGCACGGACCCGGCACATTTGCTGCGTATTAGCCACAGACAGTAAATTACAGCACCCTGGACCTCTGAGCGATTCCATTCTCGTCTCTTCACACGTTTCCTCACCTCCCGTAGGACCATTAACCAGCACACCTCCTCGTCCATCCACCTCCCCGTCTTTCCTCTCATTTTGATCTGTTTTCCTCTCCTCTGTCTGTCAAACTCATCCTGGCTTTTTAGACACTTTCAACCCTGTCAGATTCCTCTCCCCTGTCTGTCTGTCTTCCTCCTCATCCTCCGCTCTTCTATTGTGTCACGCTACACGGCATTCCCCCCCTCACGCGTCTCCCCCTTCACTTTCTTACAAGCAGGTCCCTGTTGTGGAGACTTCACAGGTTTCCCATCCGAGCCCCTCCTTCCCCCCTTCTCTGGCTTTCAGGAAACAGATGTTGTTTGTCAGATCTTATCATTACTGGCTAATTAAGAAGACATCTCTTCTTCTGTCGCTTCTCCTCTTCTCTTTCCTCTCCTCTCTCACTTGGCGGCACCCATCCCGGATCCGCGCTTCCTCTCAGAGAAATGTTTGGGTCGAGCTTTGATTTACGCGTGGCGGCGGGGAAACTGATTAGCGGCTGATTGATATTGAAAAAGCCCGACTAGTGTTAGCGTATTGCACATGACCTTCTGGCATGTTCAAATCTGTTCAGCTGTAAAGGAGGCTCCGTGTCACCGTTTGACAGTTATGAGAGTATATTTTGAATGCTTGTCCCTCAGGAGGAAGCAAACATTCTGGGAGAGGTCAGGCCACTGATGGGACTTCTATTCCCTGTCCTGGTTGTGAATTCACGTTCTCCCGACTCGGAATATCTTTTCCTATCCATCTATTTGGCAGACCGACCGCTGTCCCACGCGGTGACACTCTTGGTTAAGCTCGGGCGGCTTCAAAGTGAATCCAAGTCAAATTAAAAGCATATTTACAGCAAGTAAAAGCATGAAGCAACTCGACGAGACACCTCATGTTTATCCTTCTTTTCCTCTCTGCTACACGTGCAAGTTTTACAGCACCACCAAGCTCTATAAATCAGGACTTGTGCTTTTAAATGTATGCTTTTGTCACAGTTCTCAAGTTTAGAGGTGGGTCGGACAATTCTGGGCTAAATCTGGAGGGACGGGGTCGGGCCGGAGCTTCAAGAATGCCAAAGTCGTTCGGCTCGCTGACCTTTGATTTTTCAAACAAAGTGTCCGAAGTTCTCAAAATAAATGTTTTATCGGGTACTACGGTTCAGGTGGAGGCAGAGTAGATCCTAGATACGGTCCATTTCACACAAATGATTTTTGCGCAAGTCAAAATCAGTGGAGTGTTTAGGTTTTCACAAGTACCAAGGAATACAAAACAAACAAACTTCAATCAAACTGGACATCGCACTTCGCTGCAGGTCAGAAGAACGATGTCAAGCAATGGAAATATAATGCTAGAAAATATATTACACAGGTATATCATCGTTATAACTGTAATTTAAAAAAATGAGAACAAACAATGCAATTAAATATATTTGTAGTAAATAAACAATTACCAAACATTTCAAGTTATGAGGTCAAAACAACAATCAAGTATTTCAATAGAAAACAAGGTGCATTGAATATGTCCCGTGTATTTTTTTTTTCTTTTCTCATGAATTCTTCTACAATTGAGTGTTCATAGATTTGCACAGTCCAGAGTTCAGAACTTTTTCTGCTGGGATTTTCGCATGTTCTTCTTGTCGCCATTTGGGTCAGAACATGCGCATTTGATAAACCGGAGACTCCAAATTTCCCATAGGTGTGAATTAGAGTTTACATTGGTACAAGAGCCTTTGTAATTTGTTCAGGGCAACCCTCCTCAAGAGCTCGATGTCACAGGGCTCGAAAGGTCTCCGTTTTGGTGGTTTCAAGCATGGACAGCCTTGTCCAAGTCAATAAAACACACATTTGATTTTGTGCAGAGCCCATGTGAAATGAGGAAAGAAATAACAAGGAGTCCTGTTGGCTGTGAGAAGCCGATGCCAGTGATATGGCTGTATGTTTTAAGAGGGGAGGTGTGTGTGTCGGAGGGGAGGTTGACTGGAAGGCTGGTGTGAAAGGTCCTGTGGTGGTATGCGACAGAGGGTGTATCAGTTCATTGAGGGTTTTCTGTGCCCCATTAGCAGTGTCAAAGGTCATGTGCCCCGGGTGTTAACCCTGGTGACCAGTCTAGCTTCCAGTCTGCCAGGGGACTCAGGTCCAGGGGTATTTATTACGGTGCCCCTCCTTCACCCCCCCAAACATAGCTCTCCACACAGAAGAAAACAAAACATCTCCAACCCTCCCCCTTGGCCGGTCCTCAGCCTGGGCACATGTACTAATTGGATGCATATACATACACTGATGCATGACGAGCCATCTGTAGACTTGTGTCTTTGCGTGAAACGAATCCCAGGTCAACATAGCGTTATCATGATTTACACCCAAAGTCATTGCTTGCAAAATAATTTGGGTCTGTTATCCACAACATTTCCACATGTATTGTGTAATTGTCACAAATGCGTCATGAATAGCGTGTACATTTATTGCTTGCAAGCCTATCTTGGTCTTGCATATTTTTCGGACTAACACACACATGTAGGTGGTCTATGTGGCCTTTGCTCATGTGATGCATGCGTATATATTTGTGGGCCTGCTAGATGACTTAGTGCTCCCTGTGTGTGAGTGTGGCAGAGGAAGGCCCACAGCATGTCAGTATGTTTTAATGCTTCACATCTGGTTTCCTAATTTCTCCCTCACCATGTCAGGACACCGCTTTTTTTTGTTTTTTTCTTGGTGGTGTGTAGGTTTGTGCGTGCATTTTTGTGTGCATTGAAGGTGGATATTGAATGAGTGATAACCTCGAGTACAAGACATTAAGAAATCTTCATTTTTTTCTGCTTTTTTCTGCATTATTTCTCTGCTATTTCATTTCTCTCTCTTCATTTACAGTGTTCCCTCACCACTTTGTGCTTCATGTTTCACGCCCTTGGTGCTTTGCGTTTTTTTTTTTTTTTCATTAAAAAAAAAAAAAAACTCTATTGTGGAGTAATGCAATGTGAAGGTTTCCTGCATGTCAATATGACACAAATGACCCCAGGGAAAATGCTTTGTTTTTGTTATGTGCAGTGAAATTGCACTAAAATAGAAATGTTCCTCTTTTTTCACTCTTTTTCTTTCAGGCACTTTGAAGCACTTGGTTATTTTTTTCTGTTTTAGACTAAGCTGTAACCCATACAAACGCTGTAATAAAATAATGATCAGTTTTTGAAAGTGGATTTATATTGTTATAATACAGGTTTAGGTATACCTATTCTATTTCTATAGATAATAATCTTATTAATAGTCTGCACGTTGAGTGGGGGGGTGTCTCTTTCCTTCAGGGGGCCTTGGTAAAATTTAATTGAGAAGCACTGCTCTAGAATGATATATAATACAGGGAGTTAACCGCAAAAATGGGCTGTTACAGCAAAATGAATGTTGTCTTCTTTTGAGAAAAAGAAGTCCCAGTAAAATTTGATTGAAGAATTTTGTGTCACAAAATAGTTTGCCATTTGAGTTTATTAATATTTTATCATGAATATCTCAAATGTATCTGACTACAAAAATAAAAATTAAAATGCTTTGATGGTGCAAAACTTCAACTCAGTACAAAAGGAGCACCTTAAGTAATTTCAATTGCAATTCACGCCTTATGGGGCTGTGGTAGGACAAAATCATCACTCATCAATCATCAATGATCTTTTTGTCTTGGAGGTTAACAGTGTTAGGATTAGATTTTATTTTCATCCCACTTAGTACAGCATAAAGTGGCCTTGTTACAGTTGTGTGCCTTGGACAGTTCATTTGTCACTGATGTAGGTGGCCATGTCACGAGAAAAAGTTACATGAAATGACTAAATCAAAATGTGATCAAAATATTAAGTTATTTACATTTTTACATGGTATCACCACATACATTTAGACAGTTTTTCACATACTCTAACAACATACTGTTGCTATATCTTTTTAATAGGAGGTTCTCTGCTCACATAAACACATAAACACAAGAGAGGAGCTTCCTTCTCATGTTTGTGACATAAGTTCCAATAAATACATTGAATTGACAGTATAAATAGACTTACAGAAAGAAATCCTGGATGATGAATAACTATATTTCGTGAGGAGGAGTGGTCATTTATGTTCATGGATTGCATTTGTCAGTGTCCAGCTCCTGTGACGACGTTGTAAACATATGTAAACATATTGAGCAACACAGTCATACCTAAATTTCTCACTTTCATGGTGAACCTGGTACACAATGACAATAAAGGCATACTTTCGCGTTCTATTCTACATCAGTCTTTCGGTTGATTTCGTGCTGGAAGGTAGTATTATGGTTTAGATTTTAAACTTTTTTGCAAAGCATTGTGCATTTATGTAAAGAAATCAAATTTGAGGTGAGGACCTCGGGCTTACTTGTTGATATCTTTACTGGGATGAGTTTGCTTCCTAGTCAGATGAAAAATTTAACTAATCTTTTATTTTGATATACTTTGATTACAATTTTAACCCTTTTGCTGTCGAGACATGAAAATATATACCATATTGGTATTCAAAATCTCAAAATCGATACTTTTGTCCCAAAAATTTAAAACTGCAATTTAGGCAAAACTTTAGCTGCCAACATGTGGACCCTTTGGCCAGAGTGGGCAACATATGTATTTATGAGTACTCTTATAGAAAAAAAAAAGTGAATAACATGTATTGTTATTCAAAACTAAATACATGTAAGAGGAATTTATGATTTATTTTTCTGATTCTAATCTTAATGCATCTTTCATAAATCAGGAAGTGCACTAGCTAACCTGGAGCACAATTTACTTGGATACATTTTTTTCACCTTATGGCCTATAGAATTAAAAAAAAAAAAAATGTCAGGCCCTATCTGTCCATTTACAACAGCTCCAGCTGTTGTGTCGTGCTTCAGGATTTTGTTAGCACTTCACAGACCAACCTGCCTGGTGTTCTATTTTTTTCTTTGGTCCATGTTAACACAAGTGGGGATTGCAAACCAAGGAACGAAGACCCCGGTGAGTAGAATAAAGTAAGGCTCCTATAATTCTTTGCATCACATGCCTCAACAGTTGCTCCAACTTGTAAACTTTCATTTACAATGAACAAAGAGGATGATTAGACTTTTATGTGAAAATGCAGTTATGTCAACAACCTTTAGTGTTGATGAATACCTATGAAAACTTTGTTGGAGGTCATGTGATGCTTAGGTGCACCGCTATTAAGGCCATATGGAATACATAGTAGGTTGCCAATATGTGCAACAGATGCGGCAATGGATGGGAATGTAAAACAGAAATGAGGAGAAAAATAGCAAATTCACACTTACACTTCTATTGGGTGATTGTTAGAATTTAAGATGATCAAGCAGTGAGCATGTGGATCGCGACTGCATGCTGCGAAGCTCATGTTTAGTCTTGGGAACTGAAACAGATGCAGACAAAAGGGGTTAACAGAGATGTAGAAGTGAAGACAGAAAAGAAAAAAAAAACAGACTCCCCATGGCTCCAGAGTGGAACATGAACCCTCGGTTTAAGACTTTTGTCTTTGCTTTGTTTGTGTCCACTGGTCTAGGTCCGTCTGCGCAGAGACGGATAATAAAGAAGAATAGAATAACAATAATAGAAGAATAAAGAAGATAGGACTTGGTTCCATTGATTGATTTCCTTGCATTAAGAGGTTTTCCGTTTTCCTCATTGGCTTTTACTTTTGTCACTCTTTTCACCATACCATAGATCCTTAGTCTCCTCACAGTGACACAAACTGTAGTCCACTGTAGGCCTGCTATATAATTACTATAATATCTAAGGCTAAAACGGATCATCAGCAGACAAATATACAGAAAATATCCTTTCTCTAAAATCCCCCCACGGCACGAAGATCACTTCCACTTCTTTGTATGTTCTCCGCTTCATCTCTTCTTTGAGGATGGGGAGGTGTGTGGGTGTATTACATTAGCAAAACAAAAACAAACAACAGCAATATTAAACTTTTGAAACCACAATAGAGGAGGGGATATAAAAAAACAGAGGGTCCTCGACTTCTTATTAATTATGCAAGATTAGTCTAATTATAATTCAGCAAATGAATGTGTGGCAGAAGGTGCGAGGCGAATGGGCTGGGAGATTTGCATGTTAAGTGGGCAGGGGAAAGCAGCTAATACATGCTAATATATGCGTCAATGTCTCGCTTTAATTTCAGCATTTGCAGCTGTGTGCGTCCGAACCGAGGGGGGTGAAAAGTTGACTCAATGGTTTTTTTTGTTTGTTTTTTTTTTTTTTTCGAGGAAGGGTTCTGGGGGGCGAGACAATGGTGGGGGTGTCAATGAATTAGAGTGTGCATGCACGCATGTGAATATGTGTTTGTGTGTGAGGCATCTGGTGTCATACAAACAATGAATGATGAGAAGAAGTCAACAAACAAGGTCAAGGGCCCTCTCAAAGTGTGCAAAGCCCAACGTTGTAGACGATCTTTCCTTCAGTGACTGGACTGGCTGAGTTGACGCCATGAGTGACAGTACCCACTTGAGTAAACCGTACAAGTTTTTTTTTTGTTTCAGAGCGGTCCTAATGCTGCTTTTTGACAATTGACGACACACTTTGCCGCAGGCTGGGCTGACAGGATATCTCATGCTCAGGACAAATAAAGTTACCAACCAGTGAGTTTAGCGCTCAGCCCAATCCATTAGTCCAATTCACCAGTATGCTGCTCTCAAATTGGATGGCCAAACTTATAATATTCACTCCCAACAACGACATTGATTGTCCTCTGATGTAACAGCTCAAATGAAGATGTTGTGGATACACAATTGGAGCTGGAGATATGCAAACCAGGCAGTTCTCACAAAGGAGGAAGTTGGAGAGAGTCATTGAAGAATTCTTTGTAAAAGACGACCATATGAAGGAGAGATTAGAGTTTGATGGGTGTGTTTGAAGCTCAGGGACTAAAATGAAGTTCCTCCACGCTCCCTGAAGAAGACTTTTATTTGCACAGAGCACAGTGTGGGTGGGGGAAAAAACACTCTTCAGCATTGCCGTTGGTTTTATTGGAAGACTAATGGTGGTGTTTTTCATCGGCAAGTTGTTCCGTGAAAGGAATGGACTTTTGAAGGGTATTTTTATTTGACAATTGCCATTTCAAAGAATTTTATTTTGATTTGGCTCACATAATGTGACTAATTGCCGTGAGACTAATGTGTTCTAACCCCCCTCTCCTCCACATACACCCAAATTTCCCCGCATCTCACCTTGCAAAGCATCTCTTTTTCTGTGTTGGAGTGGTACAGGATGCGTTCATGTTGTTAGCTTCTCTCTCGCATCGCTGTCTTCGCCTCTCAGCGTGGGGACTTTGGGATTGCGGCAGAGCCGGGTTGCCATGGTAGCGGGCTATGTTGCCGAACTGCGTACACCTGGGATTTGGAGTCTCTGCGTAGTCACCCTCTCGCCTATTTATCCTGTCTTTTTCTCTGCTTTTCTTTGGTGGAGAGGCTATCAGCAGTCTTCTCTTTGCCTTCATGCAGCCTTTTTCCCTCTCCAAATAAACTCACATACATAATGAAACGCATGCACCTGCCAGCAAAATTCATGTCCATGCCACTGCTACGGTCTCCGTCACTACCTTCCTCTTTCTCTGTACTTCGTATCCCAGTTCATTCCCATGTGGCGGTTCAAATATGGCATTGTGGGATAGGGCTCTCCCTTGGGTCTGCAGGCATACATCACTGACTGTAGTTGACTTTGAAATACAACAAAGCTTTTGGCCGGACTCGACTTCTCATTTTCATCACTTGGTTTTGACTTTAATAGCATTGACTTAACAGACTATAAACTTAACTGCTGGGATTGATGTCGGAGCTATAATCAGTTAGATTTGCATCGACACCTACGCAAAGCTGCACCCAACCACGACTGTCTCTGAAATTAATGAACGTCTCCTTTGACTCTTCAAGTGTTGTTTGTGAGAGCAAAGTAATCATATACGTGATCTTTTTCATGTTACTCCTTACTTGCTGTAGTTCTGCAAACACATGTCCTCTTATTTACCTCTGCAGGTTCTTCTTGAAGTTTTTCTTGAAATGCAACCAGAATTGTCTGAAGACGGCAGGAAACCCCAGGGACATGAGGAGATTTCAGGTACCGGCAGATGAAAAACAAATGCATGTTTGTAGGATGAGGGCTGGGATGCAGAATAGAGCATGTTTGGAAAGCATCTCATTCAACGCATAATTCAGAGCATAACTTTAATGAGTTGTTTTCTTTCTTTTTTTAAATATACGTTCAGTTGATTGTTGGCGTTTGGTAAAACATAAATCACAATCAAGTATTTGTAAAAAGTCTATCAAGAGGGAATTGAACCGAAATCGATAAGGACAACTCCTCCAGACGAAAGAAAGTATTTATATATTTAAGAGAGGCTTCTGGGATGCAGGAAATAGGTTGAGGTGTTTCAGGAAGTTGTCAAGAATTGAGTGATTGGCTCCAGATGGAAAAGGTCACACTCCGTGACCCAGGAAGTGGTCACCGGGGACACTCCTGCCTCACTTGCATTGCCATCTTTCAGCACCAGCGGCCCCTGTCTGGCATTTTCTTTCTCCCTGCTAACCCCGTCCCCTTTTCAGTTTTGCACGTTCCTGCGTGTTTGCTTTAACTCCCGGGATGTGACACATGCTGAGAAGTTATGAGCCCGCAAAGACGCTCATCTCTGGGTTAAAAGGTGCTGGACACAAGTCAGCTGCTTGATCGATAATTTACAGTTATTTTTCTAAGAGCTACCCTCCCTTTCTACCACCTAAAGCATGTGCTTTTCCCCCTCTTTTTTCTTTCCGTTGCTTTTTCATGTGCAAAATTATTACCATGTGTTTATTTTCAAACAGTGGTGTGATTTTCTAAAAACCATCGAAAGATCAATGTGTGTACTAAATACACAAACAATATATTGAGCTAAAATCCACCCCTTACGTAAGCTCTTTTTCTTTTTAATGTTTATCATTTTTTAATAAACACATTCCCAAAGTGATTAGCACTTAGACACGCCACAAGTGTCCTCTCATTAATTATGTCCGTGTCAATCTTGCATGGCAGATGTGTGATAGAACCCACACATGGTGTGTCCAGATCAAATTAGGGACACAATATATCATGGCCTGATTTAACATCCAGAGAGGTAGGAGATTTGCTCCATATGTTTGCTGTCATTGAAGGATCACGCAGAGATGATGAGCCGGCTGCATGCTATATGAATCACAAAGTTAGCTGAGGCCATATGGAAACCCAAAAGAGGAGAAGAGGGGTGCACGAACGCCAATATATTATCAAGTTCCCACAAATGTCACACTGCAGACTGAGAAATCATATAGCATCGGCCCTGCGCCGAAACAAATTGTTTCACTTGAGGCATTTGCCGCCTGAAACCAGAGCTCGAAACTCCCAGCACGCTGTCCAAGTCATGCACAGAGGCTCATGCTTCATTTCCTCCGTGTCAGGTGGTCCTGTCCAGCACCGTGAGCGTGGATGGCCACGTCCTAGCTGTGTCTGACAACATGTTCGTCCACAACAACTCCAAACATGGTCGGAGGGCCCGCAGACTGGAGCCAGGCGAGTCCGCTGAGAATACCATGGAGTATGGTGAGAAAACACTATGCTATGTTAACATCTACTTCTGCATTTGTGTCCAGGAACATACAGCGTATTAGCATGTCCTCGGGTTATGCAGCTGTCATTCCTAATTATGTAGGAAATTGATTCGTTTTGACACTGACTTGAGTCATTGGGCAATTAATATACTGCTAATGCTTTGATTCCTATAATAAAGTTATTTAGCTGTTATTTTTATGCAACATTTTGCCAGTTTATTCAACACAAGTACTAATGTGACCGTTTATAAAGTGAAGAGCCATATTTGCTTGCTAAAACATGTTCAAATGAATGTCAGATTTACTTTTAAGGCCAGGGATCCATAACCAAAACTTACTATAAATACACAAGTTAGAGTCTATATTTCTACCATAACATAACATAACATAACATAACATAACATAACATAACATAACATAACATAACATAACATAACATAACATACTGTAATATAATATTATGTGGCATTATACTGTTAATTGTGTTCACTCTATGCAAATGTGTATTTACAATTTAGACATTTTTTCCCAAAAGTTTCCACCGCCACATCTCAAAGTAAATTCCTTTTTTGCCTTTCTTTTCAGCCACTCCTTGCATCAAAGCAATCAGTCCGAGTGAGGGCTGGACAACAGGCGGGGCCATGGTTATTGTCATTGGGGAGAACTTTTTTGATGGGCTGCAGGTGGTGTTTGGCAGCATGTTAGTTTGGAGCGAGGTTAGAATGAACATTTCTCATTTCATTACCGTGGCTGACGTTTCACATATCCATCCGGTCTACATGTATTCCTATTTCTACTGACATAAATTTGTGATATTCCCACAGCTAATAACGCCGCACGCTATCCGTGTCCAGACTCCACCTCGTCACATCCCAGGGGTGGTGGAGGTCACTTTGTCTTATAAATCAAAACAATTCTGCAAGGGAGCTCCCGGACGCTTCATCTACACAGGTGATCATGCAACTGATTGGGCCTTTTGCCAATTAGAGGCGGTGTTGTTCATAGCTGGAACTTGTGAGCGATGTTTAAAGCGGCCTGTCTATTTTAGCCCTGAATGAGCCGACAATAGACTATGGTTTCCAGCGGCTTCAGAAAGTAATTCCACGGCATCCGGGTGACCCTGAAAAAATGGCTAAGGTGAGACTGTCACAATTTCAAATGTACGGTCACGACAGTATTGCAAATACAGATGTCCCAGTACAACCTTTTCATTTCTGATATAATGCTGATATTGCAGTCTAGAGCACTGTTCAATACTGCTATCGATCCGATTAGATATCAGCTGGAATAATGCATGCTTCAAAAAAAAAAAAAAAGGATGAAGAAGAGGCTTTTCAAACAAATAACAATTGCCAGTAATAGTAGTTAGGAGATATGATCCATTGACTCCAAAAAATTGGATTGTATAAATTTAACCTCAAATATGTACTGAACTTGAATAAAATAACGTAAAGGACCCTCATACATAACACTAATAAAGTCAATAAAACATATTATAGTTTTTGAAGTGTAAGATAACCATTCAAGCTTGCTTCAGTACATTCGATTGTTTTTAATATATTTTTGGACTGATATCAGACTGGTATCCTAGATCGGTATCGGATCAGGACACCCTAATTGCAAAGAAAGAACACATTTAATACATCTTTTAAAATGTATTTAAAACAATTCTTGAGCACAATCTGAAATATTAATATGAGCAACTATTTGCAGGAAATTCTGCTTAAAAGAGCGGCGGATCTTGTGGAGGCACTGTATGGGAATCCACACAGTAATCAGGTAAGAAGCCAAAAACAAACAAAAAAATGAGTCTACTTCTGTGGAAAATGACTTGACTTTCAGGCACTGTGGCCAAAATCTTAACCACAAACAAAAATGCCTTTCACATGCTCCTTGCATTTTTGGATCATTTAACATCCACTAATTATGCTCCCAATTATTGCCGGCATACAAATCCGAGACGTGAAAGTCCTCGTTGTGGTGTGCGCCTCCTGTAGGACATGTTGCTAAAACGAGCAGCCGACATCGCGGAGGCCCTCTACAGTGTTCCCCGTCCTCACAGTCAGCTGCAAGCACTGCCCAGCTCACCGGCCCATGGCAGCGTCATGGGCTTGGGTTCCTACCCTTCCCAATTAGGAGTCAGCATCGGTGAGCCTGGACAGAGCAGCCAAGGTGAGTGGAACAGCTTGTAATGTGAGTACAGCGAAAAAACAAAACAAAACAAAACAAAAAAACAGCTCATACCGCCCAAACTCTGAATATTTTCTCCAGGTTACATTCGCAACTCAAGCAGCTTATCGCCAAGAGGTTACCCCTCAGCTTCCACACCTCAACAGTCAAGCTACGGAGGCAGCGGGGGTATGACGGGGGGCTACGGAACCGTTCCTATGACCAGTCTCGGGGTTCCCGGCTCACCTGGCTTCAGCAGCGCTTCCCCCACGGGATCACCCTACAGTAAGACGCCCGCGACTTTCCAACACGCTATCGTGGCGTCGAGACTCGCGAGTGACGTCGGGCTCTCGTCCACAGTAATGCCCTCCAGCCCGACCATACCCGGAAGCTCCAGCTCCTCGTCGTCTCTGTTGCCTTTCTCCTCTTTCCCGTCCGCCGCTAAACAGAAGAGTGCTTTCGCTCCCGTGCTCAGGCCCCAGGGCTCCCCATCCCCCGCCTGCCCCGCCTCAGGGGGGAACAGCTTCAGAGGTAGCCATCCCACTCACTATCTGACCCCGCTCTCTGAACTTACCAATGCAGTCTAACCCCTTCCTCTAACCGTGACCAGCTTTGACTGAGCGAGATAAGCAACGTTGCTGGATGCGCAGTACATGAATGCAAAATTAGAATGATAGGTTTTGCATATTTTTTTCTCTCCAGCGATGACGGGCCTGGTTGTCCCTCCGATGTAGCAAATCTACCCCCGACCACTGCTTCACTTAGCCCCTCTTTTTGGCACTAAGAGGGCAGGGAGGATGGAAATTTGATCGATAGCAACCGTGACTAACTTTGCTACCTGAGCCCATCCCGCCCTTTCTTAGTCCTCTTTTACGCAGGTGGATGAACAGGCAAACCTTAGAAATGATCCAAAGACAAGACATTTTGTTCCAGAGGTGTAGGAGATCACTTCAACTTTACTACAGGCGGGCAACGTTTCTTGGCGAGCCAGACTGGACCATACCACACTGTGACATGAAGAGAACCACGTGGTCCTAATTGAGCCGCGAGCTTCAAAAGCTACGGTTTGCTCTGGCGTACTCACCCGTGCCAGATTCTCCACTCATCCGTCACCTGCCCGATATTTTGCCAGAGATGTATACATGAGCACTGAACATTTTGGAATGATGAACAGCTCTGATGAAAGCAGGGTGCTATTCGTCTGTGTATGGACACTTTAAACAGCATGTGTGTACACTGTCTGTGAGTTAGCAACATGTTTTTGTAGTAGACCTTTTGAAGACAATTTACATTCCAGAAAAAAAAAAAAAAACATAGACCCTTTATTTTTTGTTCCGATCGCTAAGATTTTACAAGTGAGAATTCTTCGTCTCAAGGGTTATTACTAAAGGAATTCATATATTGATTTATTTAAGTACAAGCAATTTAACTTATTATAGCTAGTTTAGGGAATAATATAAACGCGTTTTATAAAAGTGATCCTTTTTCAACCGTTAACTGGTCAACAATTCCATTCAATTCTTAGTTGTTTTTTTTTTTTTTTTTACAGCGTGCGGATATCAGCAAACAATCGGAATTGCATATCTGCAGTGTGCAAGCTCTTTGCATACCTAGGATTAATTGGCTGCATTATGAGTCATGCCATTAAAGGTTATTGTCCTTGTAAAGAAGGAAAAACGTTAGTTAGCCTTATTTCACGTGTAATGCATGCTTTGTTGAATCAATGCGACGCTGTAATTATGTCATCCTACATTGCGAATTTGGCACGATAGCATAACATTGAGATTTTCAGCTTCATTCAACCCGTTTCTGCAGAGCACATGTTAGTTACTATGCAGTACAGTAAATAAAAGCACAATAAAAGACATATGATATTTAGTTACAGATATAAGACCATAATCCAAATGCCAAATTCTCAGGATGCGAAAAAAAGAACACACAGAGTTGAGGACATTTATAAATTTGTTTTTACCGTTTGGTTAACATTATTTATTTAAAAAAATAACAATTTTAATATTGTGTTTTGAACCCATCTTCCTTTAAAACGGTACAAACATGGTGCAAATGTGATTTGTATATCGCAAGGTGTAATATTTTGTGCTCCAAATAAAACAATGAAACAAATCGGCATCTTTGGTTTGGATTTGTGTTAGTTCTTACTGCATGAATTTGAATTGATCAATGACCAAAGAACACTTTGAGCGCCGTTGACGCCAAAAGACGCTTATTCTAGTGAGAAGTATCATCTGTTATGTTTTGGGGAGGTGTGGCTGTTTTTTTTTCTTTCATTTTATGTTGTTTTTTTGAGTTATAGTTTTCCTTTCATGTTCTGGGTTTGTGTTTATTTTTGTTCCTAGTTGTTCATGTTTTCCATCGTTGGTTTGCTTTTATTCACCTGTGCTCGTCTGCTCATTTCCCCCTATTACCCAATCACCTCCCCGCACCACTTGTCTCTTGGCCAGGTGTCCCTCGTCGATTAATCAGTGTATCGCGCATGTAGTTCGCAGCATGTCCTTCAGTTCTTGTCCAGTCATTGTTGGTGTTTTACTGTTGTTGTGTCCGTTACATTTCTCTTTTCTTCCCCAGTCTGTCATCAAAGATTTTAAATGTATTTGGGGTATTTTTGCTGTGACTGTCAATGTTATTTTTTATTCTGTTTTATTGACCCAGGGGTCCCTAGTTAAATTATAATTCTGAGTGTACCACGCTTCTCGGCCTCCCTGCCTCTTGGGTCTGCACCCTCTCCTACCATGTCCGATCATGACATCATCGACATCCATTAACGTCACTTTTTTGCAAGTGGAAAATAGGCTGCTCAGTCAGAATGCACAAAACTTGCAGGCGGGGTCTCTTTAAATACGACCGGCATTCAAAGAGTTAAACAGGCCATTAATAATTTCCTAAAGTGTGTTGCGGGATCTGTCTTTAATCGGTCGATCTGTCACCTGTTTGCTTGCGCAGCTTTTATTTTGTATACCTAGCTGATGAGCCGCAGCATCTTAATTGTGATGCGAGTGTTACAGACTGAGTGGAGCATGTCAAGATAAACAACAACACCCACCTCCATCCCCCATCGTTTTCCCTTTCTCCTCTCCAATAAGCTTGCTTGTCTCTGAGGACTCAGCCTCTGGGGGCCCCAAGTGAGCACCACATGAGTCTCCTCCAATGCGGCCTCCTTCTCACCATCTTAGCCCACCTCCATGCGTGGCGTGCTTTCCTTGCTTTTTCAAGTCTTTGTCTGGCACCACTACATCACCGCTTTGGTGCCTGTATCTGTTTTGTTCTCCTGGAATGGCCCTTGTTCGCTAATGTAATTAGCACTGGTAAAGGAGGGCAGTTAATTACCCACTCTATTTTGATCGTGTAATTAATGTAATGCCAGGAAACGGCAACTGTTTCATTAACATAGTGCTCAAAGCACTAAGGGGGCAGGGTAGCATCCGTGCCTTTATACACTATAATTTATTTATGAATAAACAATCAACTCTGGAATATACGGAGCTAACCCACCTGGCAGTCAGGTGACTCCACAGAAGCGCCACGTTTGCAACCAAAAAAAACGTCCTATTTGAGTCTTCCAAGCTGTGATGTGGCGTTAATTTGCTGAGTTAAAGTCATCTTTGTTCCCGATGCCACAGCATTCATCTTACTGAGTGCTCCTCCTGCCCAGCGGTGCGCGAGCCATATGCTCCTTCTCCACTCGACTGTTCTCACTGTTGCCGTTGTTGTGGCAGCAGCATCAGCGCCATTTATTGCCTTCTGATCACAGTTTGGATAAAGACAAGATGAGATGCCACCTGCTACAGAGGCGTTACACATCACACTGCTTGCACCGCTTGGGAGAAAACCCAGCATCTGCTCTAATGAGAGCGAAGACCATGTTATCTTTCATTATTGATACTGCATATGTATCGACGAGTTTCCAAGATGAAGCCACGGTAATGTCATGCTCACAAAAAAAAAAAAAAAAAAAGAAAAAACAGCAGACATCCACTCTTTAATCTCAGGGGAGGTGTTTGTGTTTATATACCCAATTAGCCCTCCGGCCACAGCATGGCCATGCATTAGGCTGACATTAGCCCCGGGTGTATGCAATATGCGTGTGTCTAAAATATGCAGCACCCCTTTCTCATTTCAGCCATGCCTTATTAGGCAGTATGAGCTAAGCCTGACAGGGGCGGCCTACTGTTTTGTCAAAAAGATTGGCTTCCACGCACAGCCAGTGTCCTTTGACTTGAGCCGGTCAGTAAAACCTGCATTGTTGCCCATTAGACCATTGGACCCCAATTCCTTTTTCTAAAATGAATCCCCTGCCCCTTATGCCATTCCCCTGGGTGTCAGTAGAGTGGGGTGGCAGATGGGACAGACACAGAGCTGCCCCATGAGACCTTCCCCGCTCTCCTCCACTAAATACACACATACACATACAAACACGTATAGGTGCACACACTCAGACATGCATGTATACACATATGCATAAGTAGCATGTGCGCGCACACACAACAGAGCGCTGGCAACGCACAACTTCCCTGCCCCCAGACACAAGCCTCATCTGTCAGCCTGCCTCTTTTGTCCCGAGCACAGGAGGATGTTCCGTGAACGCTGAGTAACGTCTCTGTCCCTACCTTTCAATCTGCGCTCTGCCCACTTATGCGTGTGTGAGCAGGGCTCAAAGAGCTGAAAGGTAATCATGTCTTTTGAATTACGGTCTAACGTGGTATTAAAGTAATTTATTACATCATCTTGCCCTTCTGACTGTTGGACCCATGTGTTGAAAAACGGGGCCGGCGGACCGCATGGCCTGTAGTAATGTTTGTGTGAGTACCTTTTCTTTGAAAGGATGATAATAAAAGAAACCTCGGCAGTGCGCAGTTAATACGGCCGAATGGTAGGTTGTGGACTGGTCCCAAGTCACCGCGAAGGAAGCAAAATAACTGACCAAGACCAAGTCAAGTATAAAGTTGTTCACAATAAGAGGGCCAAAGCGTCTGTCTGGAATCATTTCGGCCTTTAAAAGAGAAGGCCTGACAGCAGCATCATGGATAAAGTTGCTGTGTTTTCATTGAGAGCGTACTGTATGTGGTCCTTCAAGCGGTGAAGAACATAGTTGACAATGCACATGCCATGTCATCATCCAGCCACAACAAGCTCGTCCGAAGTGGAATCCAGCAAGGAAAACCGATAAGGAAATTTAAGGAAGTGCTACTAGCAGCAATCAACCGTCCATAACGGACTTGTGTTCAAACACTTTAACTAAGAAGTATGATAGAATGTCAGCAAATGCTCAGGCGCTGACCAAAAAGGTCAACAACATTTTCCCTTCCATAATTTCTATATGTATTTACTATCACAATTCTGGCAGTCAAAAGCATGCTTGAAATAAAAATAAAAAGTGGACATGCAGCTATTCTTGAAAAAATATTGTTTGAGTGCTCAGAGATTCCAATGATGTGCTGCTTCTGAAAAAGAATGTCATAAATAGAATTCCCCTACTCTATGAAAATGTCATTAATTCATATGCTATGTATGATATCTTTTTTTTTATTTATTTACCAACTGATATTTTGCAATGTTTCTGGAATATATCACAATGCACTTTTAAACCCCAATACCCAGCACTAGTTATAACTAATATTTTTATAGTGCGGCAATATTGGAAAAACATCAGATAAGCACTCTGGTTGTTGCATATTTCAATGTCAATATTATTGCAATGTTCAACATGGAACTAAATAAATTACATTTTTACTATCCACTGAAATATTTATTTCAAGCAGAAAAATAAGAAGGCCTGATGCATGTTCTTATTTCATTAAGTTATTTAATGTTAGAATGCACCTCGATACTGTTTCCCTTTTGGCTGCATTGAAGGTTGCACCTGATTGGTCAAAGTTAGATTAAAGCATACCATTCGATCCTGTATGAATTTATTGCGTCTCTTTTACTGCACTGCATGTGGCAATGATCAAAATGGCGATATTTTTCCAATAAAATTGGGAAGCGGCACCACGGTGGAAGAGTGGTTTGTACGTGGGCCTCACAGTTCAGAAGTCACGGGTTTGTTTCTGGCTCTGGCCTCTCTGTTTGCATATTCTCTCCATGCCTGCGTGTTTTCTTTTTTTCCGTTCCCTCCCACGTTCCTAAAAACATGCATGGTGGGTCTACTGGACACTCCAAATCGGGTGTGTTTGTGAGTGTGAAATAGTGGTCGTTCGTCTCTGTGTGCCCTGTGATTTGTTGGCAAGCGATTCAGCGCCTACTGCCCAAAGACAGCTGGGATAGGCTCCAGCCCTCCCGTTACCACTGAGGATAAACCGGCTGAGGAAATAGGTGGATAGATAATCTGGAGCCAAAATTTGAAATATGCCTCCTGTAAATGGGTACAAATAAAGAACAATTGATCTCTTTTGAAATCTTACTTTTTAGTTTTCTTCCTCATAATTGTCTTCTCTATTATTTGTTCCCAGGTCTCAGAAGGAATTTTGACAACTTTGCTAATGACCTCAGAGAGCATTTTTTGTGTTTTCCGTGCCCGTGTGAGCGTTTAGATCTTCCACTTTTATTAAACCCTGAAACTTAAACTTACGGGTTTTGCACTCTGTTAACTTGTTGGTGTGTCATCACTTTCCTCATCTCCGAAACATAATCGGGGGGCGAACTGAACATAGCTGTATTTGGATTGTCGAACTGGTACAGTAAACACACTTCTCGGTCCGGTGATTTCAACCGCAGCGGTCAAACATAAATGAATGAGCAAAAGGGATGACATGTTGCTTGCTTATTCAACTGGGGCTTTATTCCACCCCATTTCAGAAGCAAACTTTTTTTTTTTTTCATTGGCACTCACTCACTTTGTAAGCTGAGCGCCCCTGTTGCACGCACTCATCGAGGCCAATTCCAGTATCAGTCACCGTTGCAAGTACCAATACCGTAAAGCAGCGGTCCCCAACCTTTTTATCACCGCGGACCTTTCAACGCTTTGGATTTATATTGCGGACCGGGGGAGTGCTGACCACATCATCCTTCTCACTATGTATGTAATATCAACAGCGGCCAGAAGCGGCGCCCAAAAACAAAGATCAAGCACAAACGGATGAACTGTTAAACTACTAAATCATTTCCAAAACATAATTTTGGATGCAGCCCACACTGCCCGGTACCAGTTTATCTGCGGACCGGTGGTTGGGGACCGCTGCCGTAAAGCACGTCAAATAAATGTGATGTGTTTTGATGGACATTGGCATATGTTGGTGATATTAGTTTTGAGTTATTGACAAAAATATGAATTTTCCTCAGAAATGTCTATTTTTAGATTTAGGTCTGGACTCATTTCCCGGCAGCCAAAATTTTTATATTGTAAGCAAGTGTATGAACATAAGAGATTAGTAGACCATGCGCAGTGTTGCTATGGACTCTTTTAATCGGACAAAGTTGGATGAAGCTGCCACTGAATGACCCTGAGTCCCTTTCATGAGCACGTTTCATGAGTCACATTTCTATAATTTTAGGCTGCACAGAGGGCCTTTTGGGTCGTTCCTGTAGAATTTGAATTTTGCCTTCACCTCTCAGAGTTTCTTCCAAATTTGAGGTGTGGTTGGAAATAGAAGGAAAAGACTACACACAGTTTTGTTCTAAATTTTAACGGGGACTGATACAATCAGAGATACCTCTTGACTTTAAACATATTTGAAAGGCCAATAATTAATAATGGACTTAGTCTGCAAAAATTCTTATTTCTCTGAAAGCGTAAAAGTTCACTCTAATTTGAGTGTTTACAAAGCAGCCTTACCACATCATCAAGTATCTAAGTTGTGAGAAAAAAATGGCTTTTTTTGGGACTATGAAAGGTGTTTGAAATGATACAAAGCTCCCAAAGTTAGGGTTGCTTCAAAGATTATCGAGAGCTTATCTTCATGTTTATGAGCCTAAATCATTCCAATATAAAGGTTTAAAATTAATACGTTTTGTGATTTTCTTGGTTCTTGGCGTTTTGAGGGGGATTTACATAGAACAGGGGTTTCAAACTCATTCTTATCGAGGGCCACGTTGCAGTTACGGTTTCTGTCAGAGAGCCGGGATGACTGTGATAAAATACATTTTGGGTGTATTTGTCACACTTCCAACTAGTTTTGAAATCAGAGAGAGGGTGAGGGAAAAAAAGCCCTTGCTTTTTCTCCCAAACAATTTCAAATTGACTTACAAATGTGATATTTTGACCGGAAACTTGAATTGGAATGGGCTTTTAGCGGGCCGCATGAAATGATGTGGCGGGCCGGATCTGGCCCCCGGGCCTTGAGTTTGACGCCTGTGACATAGAATGACAATTTTGTTTTGATTTTGCCATCACTTGAGTTTGTTATTTACAAACTACTTGTTTACTAAAGGACCAAATAGCAAAGGTTCTAATGACTAAATATGCTTGCAAAGTATTTTTTTATGATTTTACTCTCACTGATTTTACTTTCTAATCACGTCAAATGTTTTGGTATTAATTAGGGCTTCTCTTTGTTTATAAAAATATTCTCTGAATTGTTACATTTACCTAATTGAGTAGGGTTTACATTAGTGAGTTCCTGGCTCAAGATATGTGAGGTATTATTTTGTTTTATTTTTATGTGTGGTCGGTTCACGTTTTGCTTTGTAAATGTCCTGGCAGGATATCTTTGTCATGGTTAGTTTTACAATATTTAGAAAATGGGCTAGTTAGGTAAGAGGGTTATGCATTATACATGCGGTCAGGGGCGCGTTTTGTTTGAGGGTGCGTGCCCGCGGCAGAGGTGAGGGGAGCCCGCGTGGCGTGGGTGGGTGATTAATTACAGACTCGGCGTGTGACAGAGGTGAACTCCGTGGTGGTACTGTCTGCTGCCGACATGGAGGGAAAGTCTGCCTGGCTAATTGACCTGGCTTCTGTAAGGCCATCCATCAAGCTTGGCCCGAGTGGCCCCGTAAGAAACACATTATTCAGAGGTAAGTTAGTTAACCGACGCCGCCATTCATTTCCCGTGTTAGCTTCTCTCCGTCTGTCTCGGCTAGCGGATTGTGAAACTCGCAACTCCAATTGAATCAGTTGGCGTCACAACACGCACATTTGAAAATCTCTCTCTCTCCCTGCCTCTCTCTCTCTCTCTCTCTTTACCTCTCTCGCTCTTTGAGGCTTATGATGCAGTTTCAAGTCATATTTCCCTCATGTAAACACCTAGTGGGAAATTCCAAGGCATTAACAAAAAAACAAAACCTCTCAAGTCAAAATTACTCTGGCCAAGACCTGAAAATAATATGACAGAAAGTCATTTCTACAAACACCAAACTTTTGTACGGGGAGTAATTGTCAATTATAGGTGCAATAGAGACAAAAAAACAAACAAACAAACAAAAAATCAAGGCCAATGTCACGGAAGAAGAAGAGCTCACAGTAGAGCTTTTAAAAAGAAAAACAATGTTTACTAGGGGTGTGCAGATAATTCAATACGGGTTTCAGTAAGTGGTTGGTGAAAAGATTTAAAGAATATTATTTTAAAATAGATTCAGGTCAACTCATTGGGATTGGAATGCAATTTGACAAGGTATGACTCAGTTCAAGAAGTTGTGCAACTAGCTGAAACAATTTCTGGTGGAATTGTGAGCAAAGGCTAAAAGTTGAAAGGAAAATTATGGAAGGATGTAATATGAAATGGTTTGGAATCATTGAATATGATAGATTTGGAATAATATGGAATAATAGTCAACAATGTGAAATCCTGGAAAAATAATGAAAAATACGAAATTATGAAAAATCTTTTTTTTTGTTTGTTTTACTTTCATTTAGAAATTTGGGGGAAACTGTGGTAGCAATAAATTGAACAGTTAAAAGTTAGAAGGATAGGAAGGAGTTAAAACAAACATCAAAACTGAGATTTTGACATTTTGACATTTTGAAAAAATATGGTACATATGAATTGAGCTTTTCAAATTTGGCCTCAAGCACTCCTCTCTCAATTGCATCATCGCATCATCTCATGGACACTCCCACAAAAAGCGTGATTGGCTTCCATCACAACATTAACTAAAGAGGCCAGGAGTTGTAATCCATTCTTGCCCTCGTTTGTTGATGTTGTGCTGGGAGCAAATCACACGCCTTGTAGGAGTGCTTGTGGCATGTGCAGTTACAGTCAAATTATTTTTCAGGAGGGAACAATGTATATATAACTGCGGAACGGATTAATCTCATAAACTGGGGCCCACACATACGCACACACACACATATATATATATATATATATATATATATATATATATATATATATATATATATATATATATATATATATATATATATATATATATATATATATATATATATATATTTGTGTGTGTGTGTGTGTGTGTGTGTGTGTGCGTGTGTATGTGTGTGTTTATGTACCTATTCTTCTTAAGAAACCTTTAATGTGATATAAAGCTGTATTGATCGTGATGAAAGAGGGTGAACAAACTAATTTTAGGTAGGACTGTTCAACTGTATGCAAACTTTCAGCTCTGTGGGTGGTGTGCTTTAGGCCCCCAAAAAGATGGAGTAGCGTGAAGTTGTAACTCCTAAACCTGGCCATGGCCCACATGTGCTTTCACTCCCCCACTGATAGGAAAATATATTAGCGTTTCGTGGAGGCAGACGAGAGAAAGGATTACTCATCCCCCAAAGATGACTTGTCATATGGTGTCTCCCTGCTATTGAAGCTCAAGGTTACAATGGATGCTTAGTCAGTAGAGATGAATCCGTTATTACAATGTTATGAATAAAAACCATCAACAAGTTCACCTTTATAAAAACTAATCCATTTCAAACTGAATAAAGTATCTTTAAAAAGATCAATTTAAGTTAGACTAAGTATGCAGGGGAAACTTAAAAACTGAACAGAATCTGATCAAGGATCCTGGTGATCTTATTTTTTTGCCCACAGAAAATACTGGATGAAATGTACTTCATTCATTTGTTAATCTTATTCAGAGTTGCCATAATAAATTCTATGTTGTTTGTTGAATTGAGGCTTAAGGAGGAAAATAAAATAACGTAATTTTTCAGGAGTTTGCGAACTTGCATCCAAATTGCTCTTAAGGTGTCCTCAAGCAAAACTGATCTTTGATTGGATTCAGAAGAAAAGGCTTTCTTGCCAGGGACAAATGGTAAAAGTCAAAGAACACCGTTTTTGAGCCTGACAACCTTGACAAGGTATGAAATGTAGGATAGAGTGTAAAGTCCTTCTAATCGCCTCCAAATCTGTCTTCTTGAGTCTTACAACACCAACTGCTCCCTTATGTCCTCCATGTAGTACCCACGCATCACAAAACTAAAGTTGATGGATTCGTCCGAGTCGGGAAAAAATGTGGAATAATCTCACCACTTCCCTCACACGGCTGCTGACTGGCTTTCATATTGATAGCTTTAAAATTGGATTTTTAGAATTAGACAGAAATATCCCATTAACATACAGGCTCAAAGGAAGATTATATAATTTAAATTGAATATACCACTTCTTAACACAATCCACTGCAGTTTGACTGGATCAGGAAAAAAAAGCAAACTTTGCGATATGGTGCAGTCCAGGTTACACAACGCAGACTGCACTCATAATTACGGTAAGTGTCGTTTCTGTTTGGCTCTGTGTTTTGAAATATCTTTTAATTCCTTCTTTTTGCGCATATGTATCTAATGTTACGGGCAGTTGAGAACAACTTTTGAGAGAAGGTTAGTGCAGGGGACCTGTGGCGATCAGCCTCAAAGCGCCACCTACCTGTGAGTTTGTTCTTTTCACCACCCCTTACGTTTGGTGGAAGCGTTTAATATTTTGTTACCACTATATATTTTTGTCAGGACACGTGAGTGAATTGATATTCCAACCGAACACAACATCATGAGCATTTGCAAAAATATACAAGAGCTGTATCTAATATATTGCCTTTACAGTGAATATATGCAGTTTAGATTAGAAAGTTTATTGAAAAAGCTGTTGTTTCCACTGTTGAAGAGTTGTACCTACTACATACTGTACGTACTACATACAAACCTCATACTTTTTTATCAACTAAAACCAACATATTAGTTTGCTTTCGTGTTGATGCAGGACAACTTTCACCTCTTTGAGGCAAAGCCACAATAACAAGCAAATTGTTTAAATAATACTACTTGGCCAAAGTCCATCAAAACAAAACATTATTTTATGTTTAAAGCTTATGTCAGCAGCATTTGTAATTAGCCCCCAGAAAAAGAGTCTCTAATACTTGGTACACAAGTATCTTGACGGGCTTTAATTAAAATTATATGTTTGACCCTAATATAAAAAAAAAATCATAACATAAATTTAACATATCATAACATAACATAACATAAATTTAGTTTTCTAAAAACACAAAGGAAAGCACACTCGTTCTGTATCGAAATTTCAACATTTGGTTATCACATACAGTATACACGTCACTTACATTCTTCAATTTGAAAACAATCATTTCAAAAAATAAAAGATTTGGGGATCGCTGAAAATAAAAGTGTGCTTGTTGATGCTATATTGGTCAGTTCTTGTGTTTTATGACAGTTGATGTTGGAGCCATTCTCACTGGATGGAGTTCATATTATTGTCTTCGCAAATAAAATGAATGGTTTCTGAGTGAGTTTTCATGTAGACAAATATATATGAAGATTGTCCCTTGGTTAAAATTCCTTTGTGTTGTTGACGTCGACCACTGCATTAAAATTTATTTTGGGTATGCCCCCCACAGGCTCAGTATAGCTACTGCATTTTGAGATATACACTCTATGCCAAGGACAAGGCGGCCACCTTAGTCATGTGAGTGTGTCTGGACAAGCAGGCCTCTTGGTTAGTTGAGGTTTTTCAAAGCATTATTTGAAAGCATCACTTGACATAATACGTCTTTTCAAGCTTAAAAGGTCATTATAGTTTAGTCAATGTCAACTCACTTTTGACCACTTCGCCTGAGCAAACAAATAGGTTGTGAATGCATCAAAGCAAGCCTCGCTTGAAAAATCTGCATGCCTTTGAATTGAGAACATTGAAACGTTGGAAAACTGGCACAAAAAGATACTTTTCAGCACCGTATATTCAGTGTAGATATATGCACATACAACACGTGTATAATGTGATTGCATGTTTGGAATGGTGTAATGAGCAGCGGTGTGGATGTGGCATACCAGAACTTGCAACACTGTGATGATAACCATTTGATATGTCCCCTGTATACCAACATGCTTGAATATGCAAGAGGATAACTAATCAAATAAATCCACTCATTACGAAGGCTGCCGGTATTTCTGCTTTTGCATTAATTATGTAGTCATTAGCATATCAATCAGAGAAATCAGAGATCATGTAATTAAGGTTTAACCAAAAGCACCTGCTGCCTGTGCGTTGTGGTGGGCTTTGTGTGTGCTGCGTGCATGCGTGCGTGCATGTGCTTCAGACCTAATCTAATCTGGCCTTTGACAAGATTCTCCCTCATCAATCCTGAGCTGTCGGAGTTTCAGTTTTTTGTTTTGTTTTTGTTTATAGGGTTGGGTGACGGCGTATGGCAGAGACATCCTGCAAACTGTTGTCATGGTGATCAAATTGATTGGCAGGGAAGCCTGATTAGAAAGGAAGAATAGAGGACAGGTGGAAGAAGGCGGGCTGTACATCGACTTGCACAGATTGGGACAAAGTGAGGACTTGGTGTCACCAGTGGATTTTGGCTCTGCTTACACCATGTAAAAGACGACCAGTAATTGCTCAAATGGTCTGCAGAGAACATTGATGTACTCTGAACCTTAAACAATATCACCAGATGTTCCGGTTCCTGGTTTGAACTAAAATTGAGAATCATGATCAATCAAGAATTGAGTATATTTGAACTTGCCAAAGTGACAGATGAATACATTTTATTTCTCCAACAGTAACTTTTGACAACCCCCTACAAATTCAATGTACAAAATTGCTTTTATTTGAAACTCCACCATTGTTGAGCCGCATCATAAGGAGCATCTCGTAACATTGTAATGCTGCCGTTAAGTATTACATAGTAAAGTGGCGGTTCTGATTCAGGGTGTGCTCGTTTGGGAGTGGAGCTTGACCACCTGTGGGGGGGGAAGATTGATGGAGCTGAAAGGAGGATGAAATAATTTGTGCAGAGGGAAATCCAGAGGAAGCCATTTGTAAGGAATCCATGGAAGAAAAAATACACAGAGGAAAAGAGACGGTACGGGAGAAGAGATGAGGAATGAGAGCAGGGAGGAGCGAGAGGAAGGGAATGGGACTCGGGGGACTGAGTCTCAACTGTTTGTGGTGACAGCCTCCGGCCTCTGGCCTCCTCCCCAACACTTCCTGCTCCATTTCCTCTTCTTTCGTTCCTCATTTTTGTCTTACTTTCTGAATTATTGCTGTTTGGCCTGCTTGTGGTCACGCCCAGGTTGTGTCACTTTCTCCCATTCTTGTTAAGAACAAACATATGGCCACTCCGCTTTAATTTTCACTATTAACTCTGCCCTTTTTTTTTGAGTAATCAAAGTAAGAAGTGCTGTTTATATCCCACAAGCTCATTGAGACGATTCAATGTATTGATTTTTTTTTTTTTTTTGCCTTACCAATCTGATAATATCACATACAGTAGATGATGCAGACTTTTCCACAATGTAAAACTTGAGTTCAAGCCCATCCCATGATTATATTGATCTCTAGTGAATGCATAGGCTAGTTTGCTGCTGTGAAGTCATTCTTTTTTCCAAGTTCAGGCTACAGCACATTTGCTTTGGGATGGTGTATCGCCAGATTTTCTCTATACATCACATTCCCAGCCTTAGTCTTATTTCAGAACGCTGGTTATCAACATTAAGTAGTATAAGGTTTTAACAGAAATGCTACACTACGCTACAAGTTGTGTTGGAAACGTTCCAGGGCTGTTGCCACAAAAGATATGTTTCTTATCTAAGGTTTTCACATAATACCCCTGGTGCCTTTTGGGTCACATCATGCAGTATTGGAAAGATTATTTCCAGATCCTATACATCCCACTTGTCATGCCATCTTGATGTCTTTCACATTTTCAAAACGATCGCTTCGACACCATTAAAATTTGGAAAAATGAAAGAAATGTTGGGTGAGTGTAGGTTGGAACACTTGGCAAGGGAGTGCCGTACATAGGCCCGCAGGCCTAAACATGGACATTTCTTCATAAATGTTTTTAAATAAGATGATTCTCCCTGGTTTTTTTTCTGTACGACATATTATATCAGCTTTTTTTTGCAATGCTTCCAGTGCTATTTATTTAAAAAGTTGGATCAAAACCTTTTATCCAATCGTTTTTCACCGACGATGCCAGGGGGTGTGGCGCAGATGACTCCAAGGAATTAAAAGTTAACATTTGCTGAGGGTTTATTTATATTGCTTTTTTTCATGTGTTAAAGTTAAAAAGAAACACATTTAGAGATATTTACTTTTTTTTGTAATAGGTAATGATCTTATTTATAGTCTCCACGGGTGGCGCGAAATGTTTTGTCACTCTGTGGGGGGAATGGAAAATTGAATTGCGAAGCACCGCCTCATACGGATGGAGAGATGAAAACTTGTTTCACGTCATACCCATATCCTACCACTAGAGAGCAGGAGCGAATTGGCTTTGAAATGGTATCACGTCATTTAAGTCAGTTTGTAAAAGATGCATCCATTATCTTTAGCCACTTATCATCACTTGGGTCACTGGTTTGTGGCGCCTATCCCAGTTGTCATCGGGCAGTAGAAAAAGAATCATAATCTAGATTTTAAGAATTTAATGTGCTTTTGTCTGTTTTCACCAGTGGGTAGATATATATATATATATATATATATATATATATATATATATATATATATATATATATATATATATATATATATATATATATATATATATATATATATATATATATATATAAACACATTCAAATGCACAATATCATACATATAATGAATGGCATTGCACAGCTAAGTGGATTCCAAGAAATCAAACTTTTTTTATAGTCAAGCTGTTTTTTATGATATTTGAATACACATTTTTACATTACATGCATGGATTCGTTTTCAAAGAGCTGTCAGCAGATCCTGTGCTGCACAATGAATTGAATACCGTTTAGTGACAGTGGTTGCTAAAATCACAGTTGTATTTGTAACGATTGGCCAAACGTTGAAAGGGTGACAAGGAGGTGGTCAATAAGCAATATCTTCTATGGACGCAGATTGTATACCTCTCAGCCTTAACGCCTACAAAATAGCAACAAACTTACTGTCCTCGCAACCTTCTGCCCTTCCCATACCACACAGGCACAAGTGCATCCTTAACTTGTACTATTGTGTCAATCAGATGATTCCTGCTCATGTTCACTGCTAACGCCGACACCAACAACTTTTCAGATGACTGAGCTGCAGACATGCCATTGCCATGCAATCTTTTCAGAGAATACAGAGTAAAACAGGCGATGTGGCAGCATGCCTGAGCTGTGCTACAGTTTGGACATGGAACCTGCCTTTGCTTTGTCATCTGCCTTATGGCTCATCTCTATCAGAACTCTCACTGTTGGCATTGCAGCGTAGATGGAGCAAGCGTCTTAACTGAGTGCCTGCAGACCAATTACCATCTTTGCATTCTGTCACAAGGCCTGTTCTGTCACAAAGGGGGTTCTGCCACAGGGCCTGCAATTCATAAAGCCCGTTTTCTGCCACAATGCCTGTCATCGGAAAAACTCACTTTAAAAAAAAAACAAAAAACAACCTTTTCCCCCGTTTTTTTTTTTTTTTTATGAACAATGCTTCTTAACCCCTCTGGTTCTGTAACCTACAGCAGCAATCTGTGATCCTGGTTCCTCTGTGTAGTACCGCTTATGCACCAGCAGAGAGCGCTTGTTGACCTTTTATCCAAACTAGCTATTTGTCAGAATTCCAACTGATCTCCTGCAAACGCTCAATGAATGTCAGTTTAACACGTCTAAAAGGTCCGCGTTGTGATCCTTTGAGCCACTGAGGATCTCTAAAAGTCCACAGGTTTAGCTACCCTGTGGTAGCAGAAACAGAAACAAGGCTCGTACAGTACATCATTTCCCAATGCTGCTATAAGAACTCTGCATCAAGCTGCACTTGATGGTGCAGAGGATGTTGCAGGCCCACACAGATATGTAGTAGGCCACCGTAGGTTGTGGCCCACTGCCAGCTAACGCACTGGAGACGTTTGCTATCAGAAAATGTCTTGGCTGATTCGACATGAGCAGCATAGTAAACATTTGGCTGAGTGCCTGCTGTTGTCCAATGCGCAACAACAAAATAAAGCATTTGTCTTTCACTTCACCCACGTGATCCATCTGTGACAGGACTAGATCCAGGGCAGCACACTGGAAAGTGGTTAACACTAATTCAATTATCCAATAATATTAAGTGGGAAAGGTGATTTGCCTACACTGTAGAAGGGTCCTGTTGGCCAAAGGAATAGACTCTAGCTAACCGGTGGTAATCCCAATGAGGGCAAGCAGTATGGGAAACAGATGAAGATTAGATCATGAATTTCAGAACCGCAGTGACAAGTTTATTTTTGCTTTCTTCATGTTAATGTACATAAAAACAAAATCTGATAACTCCAGTAGAATCCACTCAAAATGATACTCTGATTATTTGACATTAGATAGCTCTGTGTTACATTCAGTGGCACTGGATGTGTTTGGAGCAATCGCTTTTCAAAATGATTTATTTTACATATGTGCGGCTTTCATTTTATAGGCACACTGGAGCAGGTAATGGGCATCATGGTGCAAAACGTGTTGGCACATGCGCTTCACGGTTCCGAGGTCCGGGGTTCAATTCCAGATCGCCTGGCCTTCCTTTGTTGAGTTTGCATGTTCTCCTCGTGGTCATGTGGCTCTTCTTCAGGCACTCTTGTCTCCTCCCACATTCCAAAAACATGCATGGGAGATGAATGAGATGTATTGGACACTCCATATTGCCCTTAGGTGTGACCCTGAGTGTGATTGGTTATGTTTCTGTGTGCCCTGCGATTAGCTGGCAACCAATCCAGGGTGTCTGCTGCCTACTGCCCAAAGACAGCTGGGATAGACAGCAAATGAAGTGAGGATAAGTGGCAAAGGATGGAGCAGGTAATATGCTGGCAAGGAGCTTGACGTCACTCAAGTTAGCATGTGCATTACCGCATGTGCCCCCCGCCCATACCAACAGTTCAATCTGCCCCTTTCTGGTTGGACCAGCTCAGATCATTAACATTGTACAGTATTTTGAAAGCTGCACCTCCAAATGCAATTTAAAACTATCGCTCAGAGTGAAAACCTTACTCCAACTATACCCCAAAATGCCCTTAGATTTTCTGGGCCTAAGCAGATGAACTGGTGCAATTTGAAAAAATTATCTGCTGTCTGATGAGTGAAAATTTGAAATACTGTTTGGAAATTGTGAATGCCATGTCTTCTCGTAAAAAAGAGGGAATGGACCATTTGAATTGTAATTACTGCAAAGTTCAAAAGCTTGTCTCTGAAAATGTGAAGACCAAAATGCAATAACGGATGCCCTAGCAACCGCAATTGCGAGAAGCAAGAATGGAAAACAATTTCACCTAAAAAAAAAATTCAATAATTGGTGTATTCGGTTCCCAAACGCTTGAGTGCTGTGAAACAGGAAACATGCTGAATGAGCCCGTCCCGCCTTCAATGGAAAGTGTTACAGACATAAAATTTAAAATGAGTGACTATTTGAAAAAACAAAAACAAAAATAAGTTAGTATATTTTTGGGAAAATCAAAGTCCTAATCACATTTTTATGACTCTTGATTTCACAGTGATGTTTTTCATGGGATTATTGTGGAATGGCAAAATTATGTCAAAACTCACCTTCCTGTGGAATTTGAATCCCTTTGCTTGAAGCTTCCAGGCTTGTTTGTCTCTTGTCCTGTATTTCGAAGTTGAACAGTATTTCATTGCTTATTTGCAGTTCAAGATTCAGGTTTTATTGTCATTTGCATAGTAACACTACACAATGAAATTCTTATTCTGTTCACTTCCCTGAGCAGACTTACATTCCACACAATAGAGCAATTGATAAAGCGGACAATAGTAGGCAATAACAACAGTGCTAGGGCAATGAGAGCAGGGATAATGAGGTACAAATATAAGACTCACATTCTGAACATATGAAGTAGATGGAGTGGAAGAAACTACAGTATGTACATATGAGGATGAGAGTGCAAAATATTGTGTAGTGTTGTAATAATCTTTTATTTAGGGTTTTATTCAGTTGGAACGCAGACCACTCTGTAAATTCAGAGCTTCACCTTTCGCCTCAGCTCCTTTTATTTTTACCATGATAGACCAAAACAGAGTTGGGTATTGTTTGAATTTGACAGTTCCGATTCCGAATCAGGATCTTCTGTTCAATTCCAACTACTGTAGTTCTCTGTTGCAAGACTATTAAAAAAAAAGAAAAACTAACAAAAATAAGGAACTTGACACATTGCGGCATGGCGCTGTGAGGAGGTGCGGGGTGTGGGAAAGGTGAAACCCAAAATTGCAGAACTGAGAGGGATGACGCTCAAATAATATAGGTTAAATCACAGAAGGAGGCAGGAGGGGATGGAACAAAAAATATAGGACAAAGTACAATAAAAACCTGAACAAACTCACTGGGGCAACTAGGAAATTGAACAAGGGGGGTGAAGCTTCTCAGGAAACACAAAACAACTGGAGCGATGTGGTGGCTAGACAGCGAGAATAAGATAAAGCAATGACCCGACAAGATCCGAATGCAAAATGGGAACTTAAATAAACTTCACAATTAACGAGGAGACACGACACAGCTGGAGGGAGACGAAAGGCAGGGAAAGCTGATTGGATGACACGAGGAGGGCAGATAAACAGGCAGGTGGACAAGATAAAACTAAGGAGACACCGGAAGGAAAAGCAGATGCAAGGGAAACTTAAATATGAACTCAGGAACATGAACAAAACCCACACTATTTAAAAAAAAAAAAAAACAATCTCCAATCAAGCGTGACAGAAATAACTAGTTATTTTTTAAACAATTCATTAGCAGATTCACACTTTGAGTCTTGATCCGCAGAAGTTACTGTGGTGTCAGCCGAGGCAAACCGCCGAGAAAGACTGACCTCCCAAAGGATGACTGCTCTCACAGCAGGTCCGGGTCGCGGTTATTCAGGAGATCAGCAAAAAGGGCTCCGCACATGTCGTTTCTCTCTGCGGTAGAGCCCCTACGGTTCCGAGAGAACTTAGATCCTAGTTCTGGTTTCTATCAATATCCAAATCCCTGGTACCCAACCTTAACGATAGAGAGTCTGCATCTGAGCAGACACAGCCCCAATCTGCCTGTCAATCCCCTGCTCCATTCTGCCCTGACTTGTGAAGGCACCACGATACTTGAATTACTTCACTTGGGACAGGACCTCATTTTTGATCAGGAGAGACCGCTCCAATTTCTGACTGAGGACCATGTTCTCAGCATTTGAGGTGCTGATTTAAATTTCATTCGCTTCTGGAAGAAGCAGAGATGCAGTACTGAAGCCATCAAACTGAAGCCCCTCAATGTGTCTTCTGCGATTGGAAATTATGTCCAATTAAATTATGGGCAGAATTAGTGACAAAGAGCAGCCTTGGCGGAGTCCAATCCTCATCGAAAAGTAATCTGATGTATGTTCGGCACTGCAAAGCAAACTCTGACATCGGTATTACGAGGACCAAACAACACGTATAAGGGAATTCAGAACTACCGTCCAAAGATTTAATTGTGTGACAAATGTCTTCTCGAACTCCATAAAACACACTTCATGTGCCCTGAGGGATCCCGCATAAGGTGTATATCTGGTCACTGTCCTGTGACTGGAACAAAAACCAGTATCCTCCTACGGAAAGAGATTCCCCCTGGTCTGCCAAGCCAGAGGCACTGTCCCAGATTTCCATGCAATATTGTAGAAGCATGACAACCAGAACGACCCCACGACATTACCATAGCCCTTAGAAACTACGTCCGCATCCTGTATATCTCTGGCGCCTTGCCAGAGAAGAGCATTTTCACCCCAGAGTCAAATACCGTAGATGTATGTATGTTTCACAATTCGTATGAGTATGACTTTCACAAGACATGCGCATGTGTAGAGCAGAAAAAAAATGGGCAAATTAAACGTAAACTGAACGCCAAACCGAAGCTTTCAATCGGCCATCAGGCTTCAAATTTGGATTTTTTTTTTATTAATGCACAAATTAAGCTTTTATGGGCTATTTGTGGCCATTTAGGGCCATTTCTTTTTTTTTTTGGACAACATCTAACTGCTGGTGACCTCAGGGTTAGGGTTGGGGTTAACCCTAACCCAGAACCATTGATTTGGAAAAAGCCCTTAGAATTGGCCTTGATGAACACACGAACGCTGAAATGGAATTCAACTATGAATTAAGATTAATAAATTAATTACAAATAAAGATTGTTTACATATTTATTTACTTTTTATTGTCGTGGTTGTGAATTGTCTGTAAATTAATCTCTTACTAATTTATAATCATGATTTTCAAACAATATATGGATTTGGAGTTACAGGTCATAAGCCTGTCAGTCCAATTTCATGAAATAATTTACGAATAAAATGGACATTTATGTTGCAAACAATAAGCTGTTGATTTATGGAGTAAGATCGCTGTCAACAAGATGTATGCGTGTTGACTAATGAATGATTTACAGATCGACTGACTTTGCCTGATCGCTTGGCGTGACCTCATCTCAATTTGCATATTCAAATCAAACAAAGGATCAGACTCACGAATTTAAAGGAGAGATTCACGCAAAGACGTGAAGTCATGTCTCGCGAGAGTCGTACTTGTACAAATGGTGAAACATGAATACATCTTTTTGAAACATGGATATGAATGGTGAAATACGCAGTATTGATGGTGCTCTGCTTTGTCCACCTGAGACACACACTGGATGGTGGTTGTCCAGGAGTCATTTACCATGGTCTAGCTGAACTCGCTGAAATTGACTTGACTTGACCCCTTCACAAATTTTGCCTTGGCAACCATCAAAGCAGCATTCCACTTCACCACCTGGTACTTTTCAGCAGACTCCTGAGTCCAACGTTCTAAAGAGGCCCTTTAGGACTCCTTCAATTCCTTCAGTTTGACAGCAATTTTTACTGCTGATGCTCGACAAACACCAACCACCAACCAGCTAAGGGCCACAATTCCCATCAACCTCCTTAACAAAGGAGGCGCAGAATATGATCTACTCTGGTTCAATGTTGCCCTTGTGCCATGGGGGAAATTTTGACAGAGGTGGCAGTTGATACTGCTTCTGTCAGGCGACTATCAGATGTTCCCAGCAGACTCTTTCAAATACGTTTGGGTCTGCCAGGTCAGACTGGCATCTTCCCCAGCCATCGGAGCCAACACACCACCAGGTGGTGATCCGTTGATAGTTCTGCCCTTCTCTTTACCCAAATGTCCAAAACATGTGGCCGCTAATCTGATGACAAGATCACAAAGTCAATCATGAACCTAGAGCCTAGGGTGTACTGGTACTAAGCACACATACAGTGTTGTTTAAAAGTATTGGCACCCTTCCTGAATTCTGTGTTTTTTTTTTTACATGATCATCATTCGCAACAAATTCATTTCCTCAAATCAGTTTTAATCTAACATTAAGATATAACAAGGATATGGGCGGCTCGGTGGCGCAGTGAATAGCATGCCTGCCTCACAGTTAAAGGGACCCGATTTCAAATCCACCTTGCAGTGCCCTTCCAGTGTTGAGTTTGCGTGTTCTCCCCGAGCCCATGTGGGTTCTCTCCAGGCACGCCGGCTTCCTCCCACACTCCCAAAACACATCTTACGTGTATTGGACTTACGGAATTGTCCTTAGGTGTGATTGGATGCGTGAATGGTTGTTATTGGCTGGCAAACAGTTCAGGGTGTCCCCCGCCTACTGCCCAAAACCAGCTGGAATAGGCAGTAACAAGCCTGTGACACGTGTGAGGGTATGCAGCTCTAAAAAATGGCTGGGAGGCTATATAAAATGCAGTTTCTAGATGTCAGTTTTATTTAACAATGAGTGTGGCTGGGAGGAGGCCCTGGGGACAATCCCGGAAGAGCTGGACAAATGTATGGGGTCCCCTGCTGAAGGTGCACCACAACACAAAGCCTTTTCTCATATTTGCCAAATAGAATCTTGATGATCGTCAAGACTTTTGGAGGAACACTCTGTGGACTTCTTCTGCTGGCTCTTGATGGAGGTGGATACTTTCTGCTTTGCTCCTCTCCCTCCCTTCCCCTCTGCTTTTGCTGTTTTTGTCCCGTGCTGTGTGCTGTGTCAACTATCATTGCAGTCTCCTGCAATATCCTATTCCAAAAATCCAATTATGGAAATGGTCAGTTTGGCTCTCGACTCAATTGACGAAATTTTCTCTATGAAAAAAGGCTGTGGCGGAGCCTTCCCGGTCCTCCTGTATATCCGTTATGGATACACCACCACAGAAGGGGCGGTATGTCTATCGATCTCGTCCAAAGAGGACATGGGGAACACCTACTTAATTGGAAATTTAATAATTGACCTCCACCAAATTGGAGCTGGCAGATATCTGATTCATCGTCAAGTTTCCCAGATGATTGCAGCTGGATTGGACAACAAGCTGTTGGTCATTTTTGGAGGCGTTTGAGCGAGCGAACAACACTCAGACTCATGTGGCGAGTGGATCCAACCAAGCGATGGATACGCTTGTAGAATCCCTGTGTGGAATGGCTGTCATCGCGGAGAAATTGGCGTTTTGTCTCAAAGTCAGTGATTGATAATTCAGCTAGTTGAAGCCGCATTCAGATTCTCATGCTATGGACTCAGGGCTGACCACATTTTTTGTTGACCTGCTCCCAAAACAACTGTTAACAGGACTGGATAGATTTTTTACAGAGACTACAAGTCTATCGAACCTTCTCCTACAAATTGCCCTCGGACAGATAAACAGACTGCACCTTTTCCAACTGGGACAGTATGCTTGGTGTATCAGCTGAATTACACTCTTACACATACACAGACAGCACATTGACCATCACAACTCAACACCTCTAGCGTTTTTGAATTCACACCCGTGATGTGACTGCTGCTTAAGGAAGTGTTGCACTTGGCCGCTGCTGGCGGGGCCACGTCATGGCCCTTGTTCCCTCACCACCCCTCCCCGAGTCATCTACATGTTGTGTGAAACATGTTCTAGTGTCTTTGTGTTGGGGCATGTGCGGGGATTTTTTTTTTCCAGACTTGAGCCATGTCCTCTGTTTGGGGCATGGGTAAAGACCCAGTTTTTTTCCCACCTCCTCCATCACCCCCACATCCACATGTAACCTTATCTCTGCTAAATTCTCGGACCTCAGCGTAGTGCATCCCCACGGGCCTTGCTGTCTGTCTCCCCCTTGAATGACAGGGGGCGACAGACTGCAAGGCCCGTTAATGAGCTTGAACTTTCCAAGAAACATGGAGGGTTCAAGTTCCTTAGGTCAAAATTCCATTCCATTTGTGCAGGTATAATGATAATAAAATCTATCTATCTATCTATCTATCTATCTATCTAGCTAGATAGCTAGCTAATGAGTCAGAAATGAAATTTCTTGTAAGGTGTGCAACCCGTTACAGCATTTGATAAAAAGCACACAAAACTCAGGTGCTCTTGGATCATGGAGCAATCTGAAACACACAAGCATGTCTACCTCAGAATGTCTCAAAAAGAAGAAAATTAAGGTTTTGGCTTGGTCAAGTCAAATTCTGGATTTAAATCCAATTCATATGCTGTGGTGAGGTCTTAAACAGTCAGTTCATGCTAGAGAACCCTCCTATATGGCAGAGTTGAATTAATTCTGCAAAAATGAGCAGCCCCAAATTCCTTCACAGCAGTGTGAAAGACAGATCACCAATTATTGCAAACTTTATTGCTACCAAATGTGGCAAAACTCGCTACTAGGCTCAGAGAGTAAAAGAAATTACTTTTTCAAAGCGGGACAGATAGGTGTGTTGGGAAGCCGCCCTCTCATCCACCGGTGAATCCCAACTTACAGCCGCCAAGCCTGGAGTCTTTCGGAAAGCCTACATCTGCTCTGCACCTCACATCACGGAGGGCATCATGGAAAACAGTCCAAACCCTGAGAGGATTGCTACCAGAGCCCAAGCTTTGTGTGGGGGCATGTCCAACTGTCTAGTAGGAACACTGCTTCGCACACCAACTTCCCTGCCAGAGAGGTGACATTCCATGTGCGAAGAATTAGCTTCTGCAGCTGGGCGATCACACCCTGTTTTGTCCACTGGCCAGGTCACAAGGTATTTATTTAGTTAAATCTGGATTAGATTATTTGGAAAACAACCTTTGCTGAGTGAAGGTGCCTACTTTTTATGAAAAAAATCTAACAGTAGTCAGTAGACACAAGTCCCTGTGAAAACAAACATATGACTTTTCACTTGGAGTTTCAATTGGGGTCGTAACTTCATCACCAGCCACCATTTGGTGCATGTATTTGGTGCATGTATTTGGTGCATGGAGTGGACACGCCTAACTCAAAAGCTTCTCCCAAAACCCTGGAGGGTTCTCCTGTAAAGCATTATTTGTTAACTGCTTTTTTTTAGTGTGTATGAGGTGGGTGAGTTTTCTCAGTGGCTGTATGAGAAGCATCAGGAAAAACTGGCACTCCAATGGTTAAGCAGGAGTGTACTATCTAGTTGGCTAAGCAAAAATGTGTCATTTTCATTGCAGCTAGTCACAATGGTAATCGATTTGAGAACGTTTCCCAGGAGTTCGATATTGTGATGAATGGTATTGCCACAGAGCTGCCAGTTCTTCAGTATTTGTGTTTGACCGTGTGTCATAGCTTAGCTATACATGTGAGTGATTTATGTCGTGACATTGCAGAACTGAAGGCAAAATCATCACAAGTCAATTCATTAGTATGCTGCTGTGAGGATCTGCTATTGGATCGGGGGATGCCAGGAGAGTAGAAAGAAAAAGAGGGAGACTTGGCTGTAGTACACTAATTGTAGTGTAGGCATAGCAGAGATTGCTTGCAGGAAGACCATTTTTAATCCCCAAGCAGCCAAGAAATCATAGACTGCATTTCCAAATCGTTACAAAAAGACCACGTACCACGTTTCCTCTGTGTCCTGTAGCATGTTATAGCATATTTGTTAGCAGGCTCCGCATCTTCCATGTATGAGATATAACGAGCCAGGAAAAAAATATGTTTAAGGATTTCTTTTTTTATTTAACCTGCGTCAGCAGCGAGGGAGACACTCAACATGGGGAGATGGGAGTGAGAGTACCAGTATACATGTGCGCTCTTTCGAAACTTCTTTTCATTCATGCATTAATTCCTGACACAAACATACTGTAGCTAGCTTTGAGCAGATATAGAAAAAAATGTATTGAAAAAAAAGTGTTGTGCTGGCCATGACATTTGAGACACCAGATGAGAAAACAAAGAGAAAACAAATCCGAATCGCACTTTCGGTCCCCAATATAAACTATGTAAGTCAATTTTCTCAACAGACTGTGAGCGAAATACCACTGCATAGCTCCGAGACGTTGCATACACAAGCACGCTGCACCAACATCCTGACTGCTATCTGCTGCAGTGCTTCGCCAGAAGAGCGGGAAGAGAGAGTATGGAAAAGAGGAGTTAACGAGTCAAAGGCTGTTTTTTTTTTTCTTCCTCCCCTCATGCATATTTTAGGTTTCTTTTATTTCCTCCGGTATCCTTGTGTGTGTTAGTTATGCCCTGATTGGGTGAGGTTTCCCTGCGCAGGAGCACAACATACTGAGAAATCAAATATAGCTCTGGCAAATGACCCAAAATCAATGTAATGTGGGGAAGGAAAAAGTGCCTTAGATTTCAAGCTGCTTCGTCAGCTTTGATCTCAGTCATCGGGGTGGATGGACACAGACAACGCGGTGTCGTATAAATAAAGAATAGGGGAAGCTTTAATTTCACCTTCTGAAGAAAGGTTCTCTTGCAGATGGACACTAGTGGCGAAGGCTACAAAAAAAAAATGAATTGAGGGAAGTGTACATTAACGATTGAGAGAGCGCCGTGCTGCAATTGCATCCCACAGCAGACGGCTGAGGACTGCCGCTGTGTGTGAGCGCATGTGTGTATGTTTGTGTGACCGCACTGCTGAAGAAGAGGAGGAGTAAGAGGCAGAGGGAGAACGCTCAGACTCCACAGGACCAGAGAGGAACGCAGCAGCAGCAGCGCTAGTGTTGGCACGCGCCGGCGAGAGGTCCCAGAACCGTAAGACCTGGACACGCTGACAGCACCCAGACTCCCTCGAGCGCCATGGCACAAGCGGCCAAACACCTCCGCAAAAACAAGGATTTAGAAGCCCAAGCGGAGCAGGAGCGCAAAGAGAAAGAAGAGGAAAAGGTCAAGAAGAGGAGCCGCTCACGGGATAAAAAACGCAAGGTACTGGGCTGATACACAGGTGGCGTAGTCAGTCACGGGTGGGGTAGGATTTTGGGAGGGAGGGGCTTTTGGAAGCTTGAGATGCCCCCCTCTCTTCTTTGTGTCATGCTAAACTGAGTCTGGGGTGCCTGGGCACACATGGAAAGCCAGTCATGTTGTGTTTCCACTGTGTGTACACACATCCTCCCTGGCACACATGTACATTTGTCATGTACATATAAATAGGGGAAACCTTCCAGCACACTGCATGCTATCCTAATCCTTTCCACTTTATTGAGTATCCTCAATCAATTGTCTGCCAAGGAAGCACTGTTTACACTTTTTTTTAATCGACACTTTAATTTTCACTGTGATATTGCGAAATTTGATGTAAACACGACTCATCTAGTGGCCGTTATTTGGCTTTGAAAGTGCCACCGTGGTGGAATACCTGCAAGTTTCTGCCTGAGGATTCCCATGCAAAGCCAAAGCTCATTGTAAACAATAAATCTCTGCTCTCTCACACACCAACTGCAGGGTCTATACTTAAACGTGGTTTGTAAATCTGGTTCAACTTTTTGTGTTGAAATTAAAATGAGTCATCCTTGGGACTGTTTATTGAACATATCTCCTCAGCGACCCTAAATGCGCATAGTGCCAAGGTGGCAGAAAACCAATCTGGTGCTGATGCGGTGGTGTGTTGTGGCCAAACACAAGACTGCACCCTCCTGCGTGTCTGGGGATGCTTGCATTTTTCATTTGGTCGGTATGCTAAAAAACAAAGGAAGGGCAGTTTCTATTCAAGGGTTCCACAAGAACGTCACACCCAATATTGTGTGCCAGGTCCACATCAACCTGTACTGTTGATCTATGGCAAATGCACAAGTGTGAGAACAAGTCATTTGTGCACGTGTATGTGAGTCAGTCTTGAAAGGGGGGATGCAAGGAGGGAAAGCCTGCAGCGCTCTAACAGTATGCATGATCACGGATAAGGTTTTTGCTCAGGCTCATAATGCGGCCAAGTTTGACTCAACGTGCATCGTTTCAGGGGATCCTATATGAGTTACGAAACCATGGTGTTTACGTCTCTTAAGCAGCCTTTCCAACTCTCTTCCCAATCTCTCATCCGTATTTAAAAACCAGCCCTCTGTATGTCTGTGGTATAAGTTGTCAAACCAGCAGCGTTTTTGTACCTCTCACCTCACAATATATATATATATATATATATATATATATATATATATATATATATATATATATATATATATATATATATATATAATGTGTGTGTGTGTGTGTAACTTCCTGCTGTAAAAACATTACCACCTGCGACATGATTTTTCTACAATCAGAGCAGCTTCCTTTTCTTTTTTGGTTGCATTTTTGACCACTCAGAATGGGAAAACTTTCAACGCTTCTCTTTTAAAATGGTAACCATTATGGCTTGTGTTATAAAAACGAATACATTCTTTTTTTTAATGATGATAGTTGTCAAAGTGAGTGTCATTTTTGCCTTTGTGTCAAAAGTAAAAAAATAGACCGAATGCAAATTTTACTTGACATTAAGCACTCCATCCGATGGAGATGCATTAGGGTTGTATTTTCAAAAGGTCAATTTTATTGTAACTGTCTAGCGCAGATGTGACCAGGTATGGTCCTCGAGAGCCTTTTGTCCAGCATTTTTTCAATACAGTATTTCCTATTTAACCAACACACCTGATTCAAATGATTAGCTCATCGGCATGTTTCGCAGAAATTACCCTGATTTTAATCAGGTGAGTTGGTTGAAAGGAAACATCAAAAACTGTCTGGATTGTGGCTCTCAGGGATTGGACTCGGCCACCCTTGAAATGTATTTATTGCTCATTTCGGACATTGAAAGTTTGAAATATTAAGAGTTAAATCATTTAGTACGTTTCTGGATCCGTTTTTCCTATGGTGTCATGGTGAACGATTTTGAAATTAGACAACGTTGACACAAAACCAGTCAATGTCAACACTAATACACCTAAGTATATCATACTAACATTGTGCTAACATTGACATCTAAAAGCAATTTCGATGTCATGCGTTTGTACTCTGGCAAGAAGCCAAAACAAGCAAAGGTAGAACATGTAAAGCGCCAGAGAATCATTCAAGAGCTGAACCTGAAACATTCTACTCTGCAAAACATTCATCAACTCACTTTTGAATTGCTGATCTATGATAGGATTGCTATTCCAGCTGACTTTGAGTGACATAGTAAACACTGAACATCAGTCCCCAGCTAATTATTGTGTACAAAACATTCAAATTTATTTTGAGAGCAAGCATTAAAAGTTTTCATTGAGTAATTGTAACATTGTATATTGTATTGACCTTTGTGATCATTTACGGGTTTGCTTCTTCAAAAAAACAATTTCCTCTTTCCTGTGAACCTCCAAGATGTTAAAACATCCAACACTTCCATTCAATTTTGTCTCATCTACAAAAATTGACATAACATGGCGTGTTTTCCTACCGTTCCTAGTTTATTGTCATAGAGTCGTCTATGTCCATTCAGCGGCACGTTTGAGGGACAAAATAGCTGGCTGACTCTATCGTCTATTTAATTTTATTGGTCTAATTGCAGAAAACAGTTTGAGGAGAGCCGTATGTTGATGTGTGCACAGTCGGTGTCTTCATTTGACTATGAGGTGACCATCGATGTGTACATTCTGCAGTTCAGTAAATGGGTCCGATACTTACACGGCAGTGAATAGCAATGAAAGATCCCGTAGTTGTGGCAGAAAAGTCCCGACCCATGAGTGGCGCACGCTCTCTAGTAAGACTCATTAAATGCGATTTGTCCGCTCAGTATCCACCATGGCTACTTTGTTACCTTAGACTGTCAAGAAAAAAGGTGTTGGCTGCAGCACATTTCTTTCAGGCATTTTTTAAGGTGCTCCCGAGTGGTATAGGACCGTGCAGCTATTGTGACTGACAGTAAGTCTCTCTTCCGCATAAAAATTTAGCTGGTCTGAATTCAAGTTTTGCCTCCGTGGGCTTCCCTCTATCCTCCTATCATCTTCGTCTTACTGCCTAAACTGGAAATAGAGCTTTGCAGAGATACGTGTGCCAATGTCTGAGAGAGATTGTAATAGCTGTTTTAAGCGTTGATGCAATGTTAATGCGTGTGCGTGTTGTGCGTGCGAGCGTGTATGTGTTTGACTGCGTGTGCAGGTTGGTGCAATGGATTAGTGGTGCTGCAGTGGTGACTAAGACCATCACAGTGAGCGACTTGCGTCTGATCATCTCTGTCTGCTCGGTTTACCTGGACACTTGTTATGAGAGATTAAAGTGAACATTTTCGAGGCGATCCTTCTTTAGTTTTAATCCCTGGCAGTGCACTTTTGTTATTGGCTGCTCCATCAAGTCATTAGTCAGTCAGTTTTATGGACAAAGATGTAGCCCTAATTACCTTTGCAAAGTCAGCTATATTTTAAACGCTACTTTCTCTGAGTCCGATTCAGTAGAGAGTTGTAAACCCGGTAAGCGCTCTTCTAGACTAGACGCCATCACATTCGAATTTCTAATTTTATCATTCATTTATCGGTATGGATACTGTATTTTGTAGACTGCTACAAAGAATCTATTATCTTCATTTGATTAGCAGTGTTTTTTTCAGGCTTGCCTTTAAACCTGTCCCCGTCTTGAGTTGCCACAGCATGTGACATCTCTAACTGCACCTTCAGAATCGACTTTGCAGCCACCCCTAATTTAAAAGAAATGCTGATGAAATTGAGATTGTTTAACCAGTCAGACTTTGTATAATTGAGAACATGGCCATCAGCAACGTCTGTATGTTGTCCATGTTGCGACTTTGTTTTTCAGACAAAGTTCCATTTGTATTTGTTGTTTTCAGAATCATATACCAGAGAGTAACATTCCTCACAAGTGCTCTATTAATATTGGGATTGCCCTATCTTTCCCTCTCCTTCAGGCAGCAACCTGGATTTGTAAGCATTTATTTTTTGTTCTTGCTAGTGTGTGTTTACATTAGGCAGTATGTTGGCCCTATGTGATAAGGCAAACATTTTATATATCCCAAACGTGATGCAGCGAATGATGTCAGCCATCCAGTTATATGTTTTTTGGTGATTTAACACACTGTGATATTGCTGGCATTGGGTGTAATCCATACACATCAAAATCACCCGTTTTAGGAGACCCTAAAAACGGCATGTTTGTTCAACCGTTGACATTGGAATATTATCCTGAAAAAAAGCCTTGCTCAACACACACATTTGGACTGCCCAATACTATAGTTCCGTGAAAAACATGACATTTACCGAATTGTGACATGAGAGGATTAAGCCGAACAGTGATATTCTGCATAGACTAATATCACATAGAACTAAGACTAATTATGTGCTGAGATTTATAGTATATATACCAGCAAGCATTCAGAATCAGCCATATCCGTTATCCAGTTTTTTACACAGTGTTTATTTCCATTAATGATCATGCAGCAATTACAAAAACGTTATTCATTTACCATAATTTGGGCAGAGCGATTTGTAGTAAAGTGGTTAGAACGCTTGCCTTTCAAGAGAAGGTACATATTGTAGAGTGGAACCGAGAATTAACTAAAGCAGACACTAAAAGAAGAACTAAAACAGAGTAGGTCATGTTCTTTAAAGCTTTTAGGACAGGGGTGGTCAAATCCTCCCGAGCCACAATCCAGCTTGTTTTCGATGTTTTCCCTGCACCTTATTTAAATGATAGGCGTCATTATCAGGATTCTTTAAAGCATGCTGATAAGCTAATCATTTGAATCAGGTGTGTTGGTTGAAGGGAAACATCGAAAACAGGCTGGATTGTGGCTCTCGAGGATCGGACTTGCTCACCTGTGCTACAGGCAAATGTCCATTGATTTTGTTCAGCTCTTTTTTATTTTTGCCAGAAATACACCCAATAAAGTACAAAATCATTGTTTTGTATATCTTTGTGGCATATTATTTTAACAGGTGGACGCTTTCATGATTCGCAAGGTTAGCCTGTTTCCTTGTTTGACTATGTTTTAAAATTAAAAGCCATGCTTGACCAAAAATTACGATATACTGTAATATGTATAGCATGTTCAAAAGATGTGTGATGGATTTTCTGAGGAACCAACACCCTTAGATAGGAGTTGGAAGATCGGACACACTCCACTTGAGATCCATGCCTCTACATAGAGCTTTCTATTACCTTTGATGGGAACTTCACCCCTACCAATTTGGCTGTCACATTCAGTGCTGTGAAAGAGTATTTGCTTTATTCCTTTTTATGAAATGCGGTGCCATTTTTAGGCCAGGGTTGCACACCTTCCAAAAAGCTACATTTTTGAGTTATCGGTCCACAGAACCCTTTCGAATAGTCTTTGGGATTTTCAAGATGCTTTTTTGACAAATATGAGATGAGCCTTTGTTTTATTTTGTGGCAGCAGTGGTATTCCTCTGGGAACCCTCCCCATGGATGCCATTTTTGGCCAGTGCCTTTCCTATGGCAGACTTGTGAACACTGACCTTAAATCAGGCCTGCACTTCTTTGAAACATTTTCTAGGTTCTTTGGTGATCCCCAGTATGAGTCATCGTTGCACTCCACAAGTAATCCTCGTTGGTTGACCACTTTTTGTCAAGGTTCACTACTGTTCCCAGTTTCCTCTATTTGTTGATAAAGGCTCTATTAGTGGTTCACTAGAGCCCCACAGTCTTGGAAATGGTATTGTAACCTTTTCCAGACTGCTCATCCATCCATCCATCCATCCAGCCAGCCAGCCAGCCAGTCATTTCTGTAGCTGTAGGTGTGGTTGCTAAACAAATTTTTGGCTACTTTTCCAGATTGATAGAGTTCAATTACTTTTTTTTCTCATATGTTCTGGAATTTCTATGGATCGTGGAGTGGTGCATTTGTTCTAGAGATTCTGCAGCTTAATTCACTTTGTCTAACAGAATCTATTGAAGTGATTTCTTGATTCAAAAAATCAAGTTAGGGTCTGGCCTGTCAAACTCAGGTTTTACAGGTTTTGTAAAACTCAGGTTTTACAAAATTCAGGTTTCCCAAAACAGTGGTTAGTTAAAGTTGTTTTATGGATGAAAGAGGGTGGAAGGGAATATTAATTTTCACACAGGGGCCAATAGGTTTGCAAACTTTCCCCTAACACACACACCATAATATAAAATAAAATTATATAGAAAGTTCATTTTACATATCCTTGGGTAGTCTCCCGATATCAAAATTGGTTTGATGAAATTTAACCGTTGTGAGTGATATGTATGCAAAACAAAAAGAACCCTCACATAAATCAGGAAGTGGGCAAATACTTTGTATTACATGTTAAGACAATCTAGTTTGTGACAACAGGAGTACAACTCTGAAAAACGTGCACCAATATTTACCGATTGCATGTAACATTGGCCATTTCTATAGCTAAGTCTTTGCCAACTGCTCTACAAAGGAATGGATGCTATTTTCTGCCCATTGTATACAGAATCTCAAATTTGGGGGCTTTAAATCAATGTTCAGGTGTATTTTGTTAGTTCACTATGAAAATATATGATTTTAGATACTAATTAACACATGCTATTCATGACATTATCATAGAGTACATAATCACTGCTTTTGAACATTACTTCTCATTATGTTTGTGAGCTCCTGTGTCAATATTTCCGCATCAAGGCAAGTTTAGGATGATGTAAACTAAGGATTGGGCAACAGTTTCACCGTGGCAAGTATTCAGGGAAATGGTTGTAAATCATTTCCCTCAGTTCCGTGTCCTTCGAATTAATGGAGTGTGTGTTCAGGTGGCCCAGTGGAAGCCCACAGTCAGATGACTCAGCAGGCTTGGTTCTAGCACTCATTCAGGTTGATGGAGACTGGGAATGAGTGTATGAGTGCTGCTGCATGGGCAGGTTGAAGTGGAGCTGCAGCGTACACGCCTTTAATTAACGCAGCGACGGAGGATGCGCATTAGGCCAATCCACCAGACCCACTATTACCTCCTTGCTTGCTTCAGGCTTTTTTATGAAGATGCAGAGAATTCAGCTATACTGTACTGTACCGTACCGGAGCGACATAACGGGACTCCACTGCAGACTAGCGTAATATGTGAGGTTCTGCCACAAGAGTGATCGAGTGGCCACGTCTCTTCCTTTGATTTTGCGGTGATTCAAAATTTTAACCGCAGTTGTACAATGTCTAACATATTTTTGCGCATCAAATTGGACATAAGGTCACATAGATGATTCATGTCATGTCTGTTATGAGCAACTGGGACACAGCAGACCACCACTTACCCAGCGATAGGATTACAGTACTGAATATACAATTCAAATACAGTGGCCCCCCGTGTTACGAACTTAATCCGTTCAGCGGCTACGCTCGTAACTTGAACTGCTCGTATGACGGGCAATCCAAACGTATGTTAATTAGTGAATGCGTGCAACGCGTGCAAAAACCTTAGGTAAAAACATCACGACTTTATACACATATTAAAAATGAGTAACATAATCTACTGTACAGTTAAATTAAATAACATATACAAAGGAAAAATGACATTTACCTTTGGGGCGACGTGACTTGAGCTGGCTGGAGGCGGAACCCGCAGAATTTATTGATTTATTTTCTTAAACGGGAACTTTTCTCAAACTAGAACATATCACCGGCGATTTCCTTCTCTTTAATCCATAATAGAAGAAGCCTCTCCATTTTGTTGTCGATCGAGGTCTGTCCCTCGGCAAGGAAAGTCTTGCCCTTAGAAGATTGCCGAGCGGTTACGGCCATACTCACTAGCAAGGTTAACTATGCGTGCGCCTCTTTCGTATTTTTTTTATCATCTCCTGCTTCGTTTCTATTGTCATCATCCTCTTACTTCTTCCTTTACCGCCACTAGCAATTTTAGAAGCCATGTCTAACAGATAAAGTTTGTAAAGTCTTCACAACATTCCTTCCTTCCGTTTTTGACTGATTTTCTCTCCTTCCTTGCGTCCCGACTAGCTGTGCCATCAAGCTAGATGAAGACGTTCGACCAATAGCATATCAGCATCTCCGTGACTGACACCATGACTGAAACAGTGACTGTGACATTGTAAGAGCAATAGTACAGTATATCAGCGTTACCTTGCCATGCGTGAGCAGATGATTTCGTTAATGCAGCAAAGCTAGGTCAATTGTACGTACACATTGACTGGCAACGCGTGGTGAAATCATAGTTAAAACCATCACAAATTTACACACATTAAAAATTAGTACCATGATCTACTGTACAGTTAATTTAAGTATCATGGATATACAAAGGATAAATGACACGACGTAAAAATGGTCACTTTTTCAGAAGTTCAGCTCCTAGTCTGATTCGGTTCAGTGTGAGTTTCCTAGAAAAATGGTCTGCATTTATAATCTAGGTGGATATAAATTCTCTGCGGAAAAAAAGCAAATGAATGAGAAACAAAAGAGGCAACATCAAACAACCAGCAGCTACTCTTTCTCTGCAAGGGGTCCGGCTTTCCCAGAACTCTAAAGCGTTTGAATATGGAGTAGTAAAACTCTTATTCTATATTGTAATGATTCATTTGAGCAAGCTTGAACTTCTGTGTAAAACAAACAAAGAAAAACATACATTCACAAGTGCCTTTTGGCTGCCGATGTTAAATAAAGCTGAGCTGACACATCCAACCGAGCTAGTCCCAGCGTTAAAACTTGATGACGGCAACATCTGCCTTTGTTCATCCTCCCACTGCAGCACATAATCTATTTATTTCCGAGACAGCACGTGAAATGATGTGTCATATTGAGAGGGGCTTCCTCAGACTCTCCGTCAAGTGCCTCCCTCCCTTCCTCCATCTCTAACGTCTTCCTCACAATCTCTCTCCTCGGCCAGTTGCGCTAATCTCTCCCCTCAATTGTTATTCTGACAGAGCAGCTATTGCATAACTCGCTCAAACACGAATTGTGGGGGATCAGGGTTATTGAAATGTACCCTCATAATGTTCGAATAAAACGAAAGCGAGCTAGCAAATGACTGCAAAAGAAGTACGGTGAGTAATGCGATAGGTCATTGCTGTTTGTTATCAGAAAGCTATTGCTGTGGGGACCTGATCTCTGCCGTATCCCTTTAAGATCCTCGTTGATGAAAGAACCAAGACGGAAAGGACAGGTGGCGGAATCAGGTGCTTATTGCTCACAGATGCTGGGAGTTCTGCTTTGAGACCCTCTCTGCAGAGTCTCTCTCTGACACATTCATAAGACATGAGCCTCTGCAGTGGGCAGACGAGGATCCCCTACGCACTCATCAAGTCCTTGCTCAGATTGTCCTCTACGAGACTATTATTTCATAAATCCAATTCCATCTTTTCTGACAGATATTAGATTTGAGTGGCTCTGATGCTCATTTGGAGCATTGGTGCATTACTTGACTGCAAGGTACTCCAAAAGTACTTAGTCTTTTTGCTATCTCTGTACTGTACATACTTCACAGAATGTTATTTATAGTTAATTTTCCACAGTTCAACAAGAACTTTGAGTCAAATTCTATCCCTAGTACGACTCCTGAGCGACCTTTTGCAGTTCAAAGAGATTTTTTAAGCACTACATACAAACATTTCACTTCTGTCATGTATGGCATTTGCACCTGTAATGGACAGGTTTTCCTTTTGAAATGTGCAGTAGTTACATTTTGATACGATATTCTCTTTTATGAAGACATTAGGATAACAGTTATTCCATCAAATAAAACTGAATATTACCAGACTGTTTCTAGTCTTATAGTGTTTCAAACCTGAAACCACCATGTTTGTTAGAACAGCGATAAGGCTTTCATGGTGCAGTTGGGAACAAATGACCTGCTTGTGGCCTATGTCCTTCCAAGGATATCCAGTGCTCCCAAATGACATCAGACTGTGTGCAGTGGAGATTTCTTGAGTTGTCTAATCTTTGAGTCAAGTCATCACAGCCTCGTAGCGTCATGGTCCTGTTATTAAAAGCCTAGCCATTTGTAGACCCCTTTATCTGTATCCTCATGAGGGGAAGAAGTAGTTTCACTTTGATTTGATTCTGCTTTGTAGGAGGATAGCCAACAAGAACAAGAGAACAAGGGAAGTTGCATATCCATTAGCCAGATCCTTCCCCCTTACATCTTCCCTCATTTACTTAAGCTGCCAAAAGGAGATGACAAAATCATTTTGATCATTTTTAGCATTTCTAAAATGAGGAGTTAATGTTTTCGACTGTTAACACTTCAACCAAGCCATCAATCTTGATTTACAGAGCAATTTTTGTTAATACTACCACCACTACTACTGCTACTACTACTAATAATAATAATATTATTATCATTATTAATTTTAAATACTGTATTTCAAAACACCCGTGTGGCAATATTTTTGGTTTCCAGTGGAAATCAGACAGTTTGGAAACTGCAAAAAAACATGCATTTTGTTAAACTACCTCAGCTGCACCTGAAAAATTAGCCTGTAACAAAACTCTCCTGTTTATGTTTACATCTGCCATGGAAAATTTATACTAGGCATTATTTAATAATATAAATTTTACCAAAATATGTTCTCTTCCGCACCCTTTCTTGTGGACTCAGAGACATCTTGTAAACAGACAAACAGATCAATCAGCCAACAATGAAGATGAACATTGTAGAGGAAAGGAAAATAAAGGAGGAAAATATTGAAATATGAATTCAAAGACAAAAAAATAAGATAATGACGCATCATGCACAGGCTGAGACTTTCTAGCAATACTTTGCAATCAGCACAAATTTACATGCTTTTTAAAACCTTTCGTTTGTCAGAGTAATGTAAATCATCTCCAAAACATTATTTCGGGTGCAGCCCACGCGGCCCGGTACCAGTTGATCCACGGGCCGGTACCGGTCCGCGGACCGGGGGTTGGGGACCACTGCAGTAGAGCAGCTTTTATTCATGGACTTTACCAAAGTTAATTGTCGTATTTTACCATGATGTTGTGTCCTGGTGTGAAGACTAGGGGCACCTCGGAACGAAGTCCTTGATGAGGAAATAAGGCACATAGAAGAGGCTTGGCATCACGTTTAAGTGGTTTTTGTTGTACTGTGTGTTGAGCTTTAAATTAAGTGAATAGAAGACAATTCAAGATTGGTTGTTAAAAATACGACACTGACCTAAAAATAAATTCAAGATTGATGGTTAATAATACGCAACCGTCCTAACCCGAAGGTCCAGTGCAGGCCGACACAGTTAACCCCGCCCATTGTGAAACGCCTCGTGGTGATTGAGGGTTTTCAATGTCAGTCATTAGTCGCATAATGAAGCTAGCTGCTAATATGAGCCGCTTTTTATCCAAGTCAAAGCTATGCAGCTCTAGTCTTGTTGCAAAAGAACGAGTACCGCAACTCCTGTGATAAGTAGCAGCCTGGCTGAACTTATATCTACTCCTTCCAGTGCCTCAGCGGAGCTCAAAACATTATCAAGGACACTACACACCCTGGTTCTTAGCTGTTTGAGCTTCTGCCATCTGAAAGGCGGTACAGATGTACAAAAGCAAGTGGCAATGGATGAAACAACATTTTCTTTCCAAGAGCCATCACCATTCTGAACTCTAACTAACATAACGTCCTGTACTTACATATAAGTGTTGTTGATACATTATATAAATAGTATATACTATATACCAGTATATAGATATACTGTAAATATATACCCGTACATGCACCGTCTCATTCAATGGATTTTCTTTTTTTTTTCATGACTATTTACATTGTAGATTTTCACTGAAGGCATCAAAACTATGAAGACACAAGGAGTGATGTACTTAACCAATTAAGGTGAAATAACTGAATACGTGTTTTAAATTGCAGTTTCTTCAAACTAGCCAACCTTTATTCTGATCTCTGCTTTACACACACTTGGCATGAGCTTGAAGAGAAACCTGAAATAGGTTTTACTTCATTTTACTTTCTGCTGCCTTATCAGGACTGCTTCTATCAGTTGTGGTGTGTAGAAGCCAGGTTAACACAACACTTAAGTCCCAAGAGCAATTTTGCAACATGGTATGTGGGAATAATTACAGTTCTTACACAAAATATAAAGGACAATATCTGAACTACCTTGGACTTCAGCCACATGCCACAGTTATTTATATGATTCCTTAAAAAAAGGAGACAATTTATTACGATGCATGTTCCTACACATAAAATATGTAAGCTGTTAATGTTGTATTTTCGATGTCATTGAAACTACGTCTGTTCATACAAACAAGATGTTATTTTAATGCCTTATTGGACCAAATATGAGTCAAACCATGAATTTGAAATTAAAGTACATGCCCAAAGTTGAATTTTGGCAGACATCTTCACCCCTAGCATATTTATATGTCTTAGTGGTTTTACTATAGGTGGGCATGAGGGCAACTGCGCAGTAAGGAAGATGGTGCTCATGATGGAAGCATTTTTGACACGCTTGTTTTGATTGCCCACTGAGTTGGTGATTGTCATAGCTGACGTCACACTGAATTGGTTCTGCTTTGAAAGATATGTCAACTCTATATAGCATGTCTTTATGGTCTTGTATTAAAACTGTGAAACCAGTCACTATCAGAACAAGAATAGTTATTAATTTGTCAAAAATTGGTTTATTAATCCTGCATCAGCGTCATATTTTGTGTTGTGCTTGTTTGCGCGCCCTCACATTTATGGAGCTGCGGCACGTGGCTCTTCGAGTGGCGCAGGATTTACTAGCTTGCTGCGAGGAGGAGAGTCACGTCACCCTCCCTCTAATTGGCTGACCCTAGAGATTGTTTTTTTTTTTTTTCCCTCCTCCAGCTGATGCAGAGCCAGGTGCCCACGCCTTCCTATCCCTTTCTCCCCGCAATCAATTCTGGTGCTCCAATATGGAGTCCTTCCTTGTTTTCACCTCACTGCTGCAGTTAGTTGTGGCACGGTGCAACACTGCATGATTTCTCATATCAACACCTCTGCTCTGGAGTTTACCTTTTTCCAGGACTGGACTGGTGCTCACACACCGAGCACAACATTAAGATTGCATTTTGGCCACACATACGCTTGTTCCGAAATATATCCGTGAGCATGTGAGTGCGCAGTCTTCAGGGAGCAAAACAATGTCGTCTAAGGATGGAGGAGAATCTGTGGGAATGCAGTAGCTCCACAAGGTCAAACGCACCTCCAACTGGATCACGTCAGTACACACATGTAGACATGGCACAAGCGCACCCACTCAGTCAGCGAGCCCTGAGTCAGCATCCTCTGTGGGTGTAGGATGTCGCCACCTAGTGCTCACAGCGGCAACTTCGACTTGTAGAACACTGAAATTATCTGTTGCAAAGCAAGTTTGAAATGTACGACAGATCCGTCTTCCCGTTAATTCGATTGCTTACACCCGGAAGAGAAAAAAGTCCATTCACATTGTATGACGGAAAAAATGAACACATTTGTTAACTTAGAAATCCCTCTAATTGGTTTGAGGCAAACATTGTAACATTTTTTGTTCACTCAGTACCAAGCAACATTACTCGTCCACATTTCTGCTACGATTAACAGTTACTAACCGACTACTCCCTACTGCTATGCATCACCAGGCAGTACACGTTTTAGTTTGCTTTTTTTCCCTCTGCGAGAAGATTGGCAGTATCATAAAGATTATTTTGTGAATTATTCATTGTTATTGATGACTAGAGTCGTATTCTGACAAGTCAGCATTTGGCTCTCTTCATCTTGTCCTCATCACTCTTTCTGCTGCTTCCCCGTAGCCTCTCCTTCCCTGGTTGCTTTGGCCCGTGGCGCATTTCACCCGCTGCAGAGTTAAGTGCAAGCGAATTTAGAGCGGTGCTCCAGGCGTCCCAGGGTGCTTAGTTACTGGTAATGGAGAAATTCTTTGTCAGAGCATAGTGACTAGGCCTCAGTGCCCCTCTGGCGAAGACACTTTAATTGCCTGTATACCCATGAGTGTGTGCGTGCACGTGTGAGTGAGCGAAGCCAATGTATTTATTTATTTATTTATTTTATATGACCATATGGCCTCTGGGATGTTCTCTGAGCCAAAAATAACCCACGCAGTAGATCAATACAATACCCTACTTCTTATCAAAAGAATTTTCTGACATTCAATGTTGATTTTAAAATGCAGTTCTGTTGTTCAACGTAAAATGTCCAAAGAGTCGAAATTTGGCTTTTTCCAATAATGAACTTCAATTTTCCAAGTTCACCAGTTTTTCATCCCCTGTGTTCATTTCGGTGACTTTTGCATTTTGCCTCCTGCTGAGTCAAGGAAACAGGAACTTCCTCATCGCTTTCTCTACTCCCTATCACCACACCTTGTGTGGCCACTTCCCTCCTTTTGAAAAACGGCATCTGCTAATATTCTGAAAACAGTATCATTATAACAACCTGATCAAATTTCTAAGCAGGAGAAAATCCTGAGTGGTGGCGAATACATTAGGAGTATATCATTGTGGAAAAAGTGAAATTCCCTTTTGGGATTAAAATTGAATGATTAAAACATTAAATGCAAGTTTCTTTCCCATAAATCCTATAAACTTTTACCCACTCTCATTTATTTGTTTTTTTATGCATCAGATGTATTTTTAAACACTTGTAGAATCGTTGAACTTCAGCCTGAATTCTTGTGCTGTCAATATCCTAATACTGAGCTGAGGTGTGTGTGTGGGAGTGCAAAAATCTGATTTGTGTGTCTGATGAAGTGCTTTACACTACTTAGTGCAAATCCTTTTGATTTTGGTGTTAAAGTAGTCAATCCCAAACAACCAACGTGTTTGTCCTCCTTCAGAACCCTCCAGTAATTTGTCATAAATAGACTGCACTTCGTATCAGTTTCCTTCTGGTTTCTGTTTGTTTAAAGTCATTTCAGGATGAAAGGTGAGACGTGCTTAGCGTCAAAACAACCAATTTAGCTTTAGCTATGGCGACGCGCAACTCTTTAGTCATCTAAACTTTAGATGACTGCAGATGAACTGTTCCCCTGCTGGTTAAAACAGCTCAGTTCTCATTTGTAAGAAAGCTCAAGCTTACTGTCCGGGCGGTAGCACACCTCACCGAGAGAATGAAAGGACACCTTCTCATTTGGGGGAATTAGTTGTGCCATTGGTGATGCTTAGAGAAGCCATATTTTTTCCAGCTCATACGTTTCTGATTATCGCAAGGAATGTTTAGTGTATGCATGCAGAAAGAGAGACATGCACAGACACATACTCATAGACGCACTGTTCACAACCACTTTTCCCTCACTTCCATTGCAGCAATTCAACGCGGCACTGCAATACTGCTACACAGACTCATCAATTATTCATTATTGTTCAGCAATGCACTTGACAAAGAGGGCAAATTAGACATTAAAGTACTGATAACTTCCCAGTATGTATCAGTAAAACAAGTCGAGTTACACCACCCTGTTAACCCTAATGTTAGAATGTAAATGGTCAAAAGACAATGAACAGCAATTAAGAGCACCTGACTGAAGAAAAAAATAATGATAATTTTTGGGAGGAAACATCAGTGTCACTTCCAATAAAGGACTGGAAGTTCTGTACAGTGTTCTCCTGAACTCAACACATCCTCTCTGCATTGATACTTGGGCAACTTCTATAAATAACTATATCACTGCAGCATTTTTATGGTGGAATCAGCAATGTGTGTCTTATGAAGTAAAGATCCAAGCGCATGTCCTCTGATTCCAACACTGACAGATAATTGCTTGATCATTTAAAGGACTCCATAAAGCAGATTTGAATAAAGATGGAATTGGATCTTTGCTGACCTGTAGAAATTGTAGAGGGGACCCTCGGAGCATGTTTCCTTTTTTTTTTTTTTTTTTTACCTCCACACTCTGTCTTGCCTTCAAAATATGTAAAGCTGAAGCAGTAGATATTTACTACATGAATGGTAGCATTGCATTCACATTGGGCAGAGAAGAAGTGAGTAGAATCAAAAGATTGACACAAACAATGGCTGTGAACGACTATAAAGTGCAGGTCCAGAGCAAAGAACCAAGTTGACTGTCGATGCAGGGACAGATTGGATGTAGGTCTGACACTGTGTGGTCCACAGCAATGCAGGGTCATGAATTATTTAAAGACAGCAGAGTTGAGCGTCATCTACTCACTCTAAGATGCATCGGCAAAGAGATTCATTCTCAGAACCAAACCAGACTTTTTTTTTTCTCAGGTTTGTGTGCGTGTAAATGAATCAAGACACAATTCTCACTCACTCACTCGCTCGCCGACCCAGTGGAAGATGCCTTTGTCCAAAACGCCCTGTTCTCAAGAGCCTTTCAGTGGTTCACAAATAACAATAAAAAGAGGGAGTGAGTTAACGGGAACACGGAAGACAACTTAACCAGGACGCCATCTGCAACTAAATCAGCATTTGAGTAGCTCCACGTTTACTTGGGCAGCGTGCAGTAGCCTGAAAAACAGTTGTTATCCAATCGATAATAATTGGGTATTCGTCTTGATTTTCTGATCCACTCAGTAGTAATGCAACGAGAAAGTGATGCACAGCAAGACTGAGTTAAAGGACTGGTGCACCAATGAGGATGACTGGGGGCCTGTTGGCAGAAATGGAATCACAGAGATTTTTCATTTTACCTTAAGTAATTGAATCAGTACTTTTATTTATTTATTTTACACAAGTACCGCATCTGAACATTTGTCAGAGCCCAAATACGATAAATCCTTCAATATTTTAGTGGATATATCAATTTGATGTCAACCTCAGTGCCGTTGCACACACACACACACACACACACACACACACACACACACACACACACACACACACACACACTGATGTAGTGTCAGAAAACTGAAGGCTGCCGCTTGAACAGTTGATGGAAGTAAACACACAAGAGATATGTGGCACTACAGAAAAGCAATTAATAATCCTGGTGGGTGAATGGCTGTTTATGTGCTTAAAAACACATTGATTTAGTAGCTATAAGCAGGTTTTTCATTAGAAATTAAGATGTGACCTACCCAAAAAGCACCAGGGCACTTTTATACAAGAATATAACCTGTCACTATAAAATCAATCTCTGTTGAAATTACAAAAGGCAGTGAAGAATGAAACATGTCCAGCCTGCTCGTCAAGAAGAACAAGACTAACAGGAAGTTAATGACCTCGTTGTGCATTGTGATAAGCAAGTGGCTTGCTCGTCTGTTGCATGTGTGATTTATGTATAATATTATGTAGGTGTGAACTGAATGGTAGCGTTTGTTGACCCTAATTGTAATTGCTAGGATGCTAATTGACTGTGGCTAAATGAATCTAAAAAAAATCACGTGTAGAAGATAAGCAATACGTATTTATATCCACTTCAATTCGTGTTTAACGTTCGTAAATTATTTTCAAAAGTTAAAATAAATAAAACATAAAATATCTTTTTGAATCTTCTGGGGGGTATGTGTGCGGAAGCTTTCTGTTACTTGATTATTCGATGGAATAATCAATAGGACCATTGAGTTTAAAACGATTCAATTGTAAAAACCTTCCTAATAGGTTAGGCGTTTGCTCATAAATTTGTTGCCTCATTTAATGTCTTGTCGTCCTTCAAAAGAGCCATCAACCAGACATCCTCACATCCCTTCTCTCTTTTGGTCCAACTTTTGTTACATTGCTCACTCTCCTTACTTGCTAACCAATCTGAGCTATTCATTTTCGGTTATTGTTCTCTCTCCTTCCACTTAGCTTCCTCAGGCATGCTCAAATGCTTTTACTTGTGGCTTTTTTTTTTCTTGTTTGCCCTCCAGCTGATCAAGCCCCTTCCTTGTTTAATACTTTTTATTGCTTGGTTTTGCATAACCCACTTCAGTCACTCATACTCTTGAACTCCTTGTTGAAGTGTTCTTTTTTGTTGAAGGTAAGGGTCTCCTCCCTGGTTGTCACAGCAATACATTTCATGTGAAAGAGAAGTGTGTGTTTTTCACAGGCCACAGATGTGCAGAACGAGTGAGTTTTGTTTGTGTCTCGTCTTGCTTGAATAATGCACCAGAAAGTTAATATTGGTGTTGATTGAACTGTGTTGTGCTCCAAAAGAGACTACTACAATGGGCAGGAAGTGATTAACTGTGTCCAAAAACCCCCCCAAAGAAACATGGCTTCAAAAGAGTAGTGGAAGGATAGTGCACAAGTCCACGTGAACATGGTTGATTCTCTTTTAATTGTATCCCAATGGGACCACAAAGGAATTGAATCTCTGAAAACCAGGCATGCCCATGTCTGGCCCGGGGGCTAAATGCGGTCCATATTCAAATTTACACCAGCCCACAGCCTTTGCCACAAAATGAATATGTTGCCCAACTGCAATGTTGACCACAGTAAAAAAAATACACAATCACAAATAAGCCATATCATATTTCACCAGACGATGGGAGAAGACCTGTGGCCGCACTCTTACAGTAGTTGCTTTCAGAACTATGTTTTGAGAATGTTGTGCATCTCCGAACACGCCACTCGCAAAGTCGAGTCAGAGTGAACCCTTTGCTGCATGACGCTTGCGTGGCCACATTCCTTAAGACGAGACTGGCAAAGAAAAAAAAGAGAAATGCAAAAAGAAAAAAAGAGCAGAGAATATGGAGAATGGCAATATTAAAAAAAACAAAAAAACCTCACTATACTGTTTAAGAACTCGGTGGCACACTGTCCGCCTCACGGTTCAGGGATCCGAGTTCAAATGCACTTCGCTCTGGCCTTCCTGTGTGGAGTTTGCATGTTCTCCCAGAGCCTGCGTGGGATCTCTCCGGGCACTCCGGCTTCCTCCCACTCTTCAAAAACATGCATGGCAGGTTTATTGGACATACTAATTTCTCCTTAGCTGTGATTGGGTGCGTGAATTGTTGTTCGTCTCTGTGTGCCCTGCAATTGGCTGGCAAGCAGTTCAGGGTGTCCCCCGCCTACTGCCCGGTCAGCTGGGATAGGCACCATCAAGCCTGCAACTCTGGTGAGGAGGATAAGCGGCTCTAGAAAATGAATGGATGGATTTTCTTTTTCAGTAGCTGTTATTTTTTCATTTATTTTAAAGCTCTAAAGCTACATGCATAATTGGGGGTGGGTATGGGGATGTCATTGTGAGGATGAGGTTGAGAAAGCTCCATGAAAGCGATTTGACTGTCCACTAACTGAATGAGCCCCACTCTGCTGATAAGGATGATGAAAGGAATAATGATGACAGTAGGGTGCAAATACGGTGCTATTTTTAGATGCATTGAGCTTTCCTGCTGTGTGTACATGACTGCGCTGTGTGTGAGAGGATGGATCTACTTGAATGAACAGGTCATACAGTATTTGCAGGCATGTGCTCGGTCGTATTCATGCTCAGGTGTACGGTGCGGTTTTGTATCGCATGTTTGTTTGCCGCCCTGTTGTGTGTGGGAGTACAGTCTCATTTGTGCTGACTACAGAATCTGAGAGCTGTGGTAAAATGCATACACTTCTTCATGAAGACACGTAGGGACTGATTTAATAAGATCTCACATAGGGGGCACCAAATTGCTTGTTCAGTCAAATAGATTGTGCATGCTTTTCTCGGGAATGTGGCGCGACATATACCAGGATTGTAATCTTTTGCTAAAATCCCTAGTAGCAGGTGCTAAATTGCGTTTTCTTACTCAAACAGATTGCGCACTGTTGGCAAGAAGTGAAAAAGTGGTAGAGAATGATGTATTTTAAAGGGTCCTGCACTATGAAGCATTATGGACCGCACGGCAAGCACAAATTGAAGTTTGAAGTGATGTAAGTGAAATTACTAGTGGAATTGGCAAACATATTAGTGATCCACAGAAAAAAAAGAATGACAATAATTTCTTCAACGATTCAATAATTTCTGCAATAATTTCTAGAAAGCAGGCACACACGTGTATGCCATGCCTTATTTGACTCAACTAGTCCCGTGTGTGTGGCAATTGCATGTACAGACTGTGCCGATCCTGTATAACATTGGGTTCAAAACTCGATGCGTCACATGAGAATAACGGCTCCGGAAGTTGCCAGAAATGGTAAAGGTGCACTGCAAATTCCCAGGTGCACAGAAATGCAGAGTTGTAAAGGGTAGGCTGCACGTCAGCCCTCTGTGATCACTCGAGAGATCCAATTTATTTTTGAATAGACATCAGGTAATAGCATCCAGACTTGCCTATTGAGAAAATATGGCGGTGGACACGATATTTCCGACAGAAAGTTTCATAGGCCCTGATAAGCTTGCTCTAAAGCCAGTGTAAACAATGTACAATTGAATGCAATTTTTCCTGATGAACCGTATATATTTTTCCTTCTGAGCTCCGGAGGTACACTTGAACTGTTCACACAAGTCTGGCTAGAACCCTACGAAAGTGGGTAATATCCTGCTTTGAACAGCAAAAGGACAGAGCAATGTTTCAATTGCAACAAGAAAAATCGGTGTTCTGAGCTGTCGAAAAACTCTTGACTTTTGTCAGAATAATCCATTTTAGCAATGACAACAACGAGCAGTTGAACAGGTGTGTTCAAAAATAACAATTCAACGAGGCGATGAAAAATAAAAATAAAACAAAAACAAAGTCAACTCTTGTTCACAAATTAACAACCAAACGTCCCAAATAAACTTGCAGTACTATAAAAGCATGGAGAAAGGACTCAGGAAAGGTGGCAATGCAACTCACAGAGACATAATTGCCGATGAGAGCAACAATGACCCAACAACAGACAGGCCTAATACATGACACACTGATTAGACAACAAGGAACACCTGGACAAGAGACACGAGGTGCGAGATGATTGGCTAGCAGAGAAACGGGCAGCAGAGCACTGGTGTACAAAATCAAATTACCAAGACTGACACACGGGACCAAAACACAGGAGCAATTAGCAACAAACCCAGAAAGCAAAAGAAAGAAAGAGAAAGGAAAAATAACAAAAACCAATAAAAGATTCAGAACATGGAAAAAAAATGTGTAGACTTTGTATGCCTTCTGTCCCGCAGTTCTGGTGACTGTTGTCCACTTATGTAAATAATTAAGTGCAAAATTCCAAACAGCAATGTGAGCAATGTGAGTGGTCTTCATTTTTTCATGAATTTAGTTTTTCTCTCTCTTTTAAGAGAAGATATTATTGGCGTAGTTAAATAATTAAACCATTAAAGCTATTACTGAAAAGTTAAATGAATAAGGAATGCAGAAAATGCACTTGCAAATTTTGGATAAGTGAGCAGGGTAAGGAAAAGCTATGAACTGGAGCTTCTGGAGGGAAACTTAAAAACCTCAGGAGTTGAACGGTCTGTGGTGATGAAAAGGTTGGAGACCTGCTGCATCCGAATTTCCTGCTCCTCCACACAGGAGCACTGCAGGGTGTTCCTGTTCCAGAAGGTTTATTTGTATTCGGCCTTTGACTGGTTGATCAGAGAAAAAGACTTTTACAGTTACCGTGAGTTAAAATCGAGAAGTAAGTTAAGCAGTAAACATACAGGGGCAGCGGGGCTCATTAAGCATCACGTGTAACAGTGATTGAGGGGGGTCTTCTGTATTTCACGTCCCGAGAGAGAGCAGGATAGGCTGAGAGAACAGCTCTGATGGATGGACTCCAAACCTTATGCTCCATTTTGCTGACTGCAAGTTCGTACACAAATACACTTTTCAGTAAACAACATCTTGTTATTCTGATGATTTATGCTATACACCCAGATTTATGCTATATACCCAGAATCAAATTGTACCAACTGTGTCCATAATGCAAATCTGTCTATCTATTAACAAAACATTCCCATCTAAAAGTGTGAGTTCTACAGTATTCGACCATGGTGGAATGTGAGAAGAAAACTAAGGCAAGGACAGGAAGAACAAACTCCTATTGGGAAGGTCTCATTCAGTATTCGAACCCAGAATGATCCTGCTAAGCACTAACTGGCAAATTTGACAGTTTAACTCTGCATTGTCCTCTATTCACCTGTACTGTCAACACTGCAGTTCTACAGATGATTTATGTTGTCATTTGTAACATTTTGGCTCATCTACTGCTCACTCCTCTTTTTTTTTTCGATAAATAACAGAATCACGCCATTAGGAGTGGACTGTTTTTGCTGTGTTTCATTAAGCCAAGTGCTGCAGACTACCTTGAATAATGAAGGCACGTCTTCAGCTGATGACTAACATAATAATGGTGCAGTTTCACTGATCCAAAATATAGACTGAATATAAGATGGAAATGCAATACTTTGCAATACTCTGTATGTCATATGTGTGTAGTATTACTTTGTTTTATTATGTCCAAAACGGAAAGTACAATAGCATACTTGACTTTGACTGACCTGTTGTACCCACACATTCTGAAGCACAGTCTCTCTCTCTCTCTCTCTCTCTCTCTCTCTCTCTCTCTCTCTCTCTCTCTCTCTCTCTCTATATATATATATATATATATATATATATATATATATATATATATATATATATATATATATATATATATATATGTAAAGTTGAAATGTTTCTGTCAGCTTTGGTGATGTTTTTGTAATCACGTCTCACGCCACAAGTCCCGGTCTGCAACAGGCTTTCAAAGTATCTGACGAATTTACGTAATCGTTCAGATCGATTCCGATTGGTGCATCCCAATGAGGATCAGCAGTATAAAAAATAGATGGATGGAAGTAAGGAAGGTCTTAACTGATAGTAATGTTATGTAATGTTTTCTACCTTTTGATATTTTCGTAGATGCCTGCAGCTAGGAACAATGCGTTTGTGCCACTGTGGGAGTGCACACTGCTGATTTGCTTCCCAGCCAATGGAGGCGGCTACTCTCATTCCCTTTAAATTGGCAGCAGGAGAGGCTTTTCTTCTACAGGGCAGAAGCGTAAACTGACTTGCTGGAGTTTATGCACGAGTACATTTATAAAAAATATCTCCACCTGCTGATTTAAATGTTGGCCGCTGTGAAGTGGACAATTGGAGATTGCCTTTCACTTCCGATTGTATCCCACCCAAAACTCTTTCACCATGCTGTGTCAGTCCAAGGAGGGTGATTTCAAAAATATACTAAAGATAATAATAATAATAATTCATTCAGTTAATTGATAACTATGATGATTCCGAGGATCCGATGCACGGTATTGATATACTTGTGAATAAAAAGCAACATACAGCGCTATGGAGCACAAAATCAATCTGCCTGCACCACAGTCAAATCTGATAAAATGGCATTACACCGCCTGTGGCACAACACAGGCCCGCTTCAGCCGGTAACTCATCCGTCGATAAAATTACTCTTCAGGAGCACTTCTTAAATGGGGAGTATATTAGGCTGAGGCAGGAACACTAAACTTTTCAAATTAGGAACAAATGAATTGAAAAGAAAAGAACTTATTGCTGTGATAACTCTTTTGCAAAACGTTGTATGCACATTGTAATTGGTGACACAATATCCTGGCACTCTAGTTGGAAATAAAAAGGATGATCTTACGTCTAGAGTTGGTGAATTAAATTAGACATTATAGATGCAACGGTAAGTCTTATTTTTTTTCCATCCAAAAGTACTTTGCGCATCATTTAAAAAAGGTTGAGCGCCACTGTCCTCCAATATAAACAGGCGTACAAAAAAAAGTATATCGATAAGCATAAAATAAAAAGAAAAACTCCAATTCCCATGTTGACTGAGCATCAATTTTTTGATCAGCAATATTTGTTTCCCTCAATAGGTTCATTCTTTGCAAAGGTTAACGCCTGGATATGTTGTTTGACAATGTAAAGCAATAGGTCTAACGTTAAGCAAATGTTTTGCTCTGAAAAGCAGGTGATGATCACTTCTGAACTTATAATCTTATTGCTGTTCAGTCTGTGGCGTGCCGTTCTTTGTATGTTTAGACTCCGCATTGTATGCCGATTATTTGAGATCGAACTGTGTCCACTAATATGACAGCCATGCCCCGGTGGATGTATTGTTTACCAGGACGTATGTGGCACAGCAGATGTTCCTGCTGGTTCAGTCTTGGCACGGCTCTTTGGCTTCACTTATTAACGCATGTAATGCTCGTGCTGCAATTGGCAGGGGAGTTTGCCGGAGTGGTTACGCGTACGGCTGCAGTCTTGACATGAGTCCGGGTAATCCACCGGCTGTTCCACTATGCGGTCGCAAGGCTCTAGGCTGGCCCCATACAAAAGGCCAGACCTGAAAAGCACCATAATGAGGCACAGGCTGAAAGAAAAGGCATGTCTCTTTCCATTTCTCTGAGCGAAAAGAAAAGAGCAACATAAAAGAATAAAATGCAACAAAGAAAGATGAAAATAAGCCTTTCAAATCCAGGTTTTTGGCCGCGCTGTCTCTTTGCGTTTATCTTGTTTTCATGCATGTGTTTTATTATGGTAATGCAGCGGGAGAAAAAATATAAATAGGAGTACAAAAATGCTAAAGGGACAACTAAAAGTCATTGATGAACATTAAATCAAAAGGTCTTCACCTTTTATCACTGCCAGCCCTCAACTAACACAATCCCCATGTTGGGATGTGTGTTTACTGAGCTTCGTGTCAAAGTTCACTATCCATCATGACCGCGCGGCACTACGTTGCACACAATAGTGTCACTATTCGCATGACATTTGATTAAAAGCTTTCCACTTGGTGCCAAAAAAAAGCCCTTTTTGGCTTCCTTGGAGTAAATCATGAGAAAACACAGACCTCTTAAATTATACATATTTACAAATTGTACATTCACTTGACTTCCAAACCAGAGGGAAACGCACACTAGGACCACACAGTATTGGAGGCTAATGTAAAAATAATATCAATATACCTCATCCATCTCTCTGTTTCCCTGTCTCACACATCTCATATTATGGATAAGACTTAAAACAAATGCATGGAAAATAAGCTGTCACAAGGGAAGGAGCCAAGATGGAGAGAATGGCAAGGACAGAGTGAAAATAGCCTGTGCCGTCTTCCCCTTTCAGACCACCTGGAGCCCCCACCTGAGCACCTCCAAAATTCACTTCACCTGCTCAATGAACTCAGTTTGGTTGCCGTTTTCTCTGCATAGAGCTGCCAGCTGTCTGCTATGCACTATTAATCAGGCATTCTCACCCTGGAAGCCCTTGCCACTCTCTCTCACCCTTTCCTAGTAGCTCCTCTACTCAGTCATTTACACTTGCTTACATGCAAAACCTCTCACTCGTTCCAACTTTCTCGAGAAGTGATGTTTCATTTATTTGTTTCTGTGGACTTTTGATGGTGTTTTTCTTAGACTGTAGGAACACGCCTCAAATTCAGATTCCACCAATTACTTGTCCAGGGGGTATTAAGGATTTTTAATGAAATATCTGGCTGGAATTCTGCTGGTTCTCATGAAACAGTAAATGATGGGCAGGAAGTGATGGACACGCATGTCTGACACAACCTCATTCTGTGTGAATTACAACTTAATATAGTTGTTGGAAGTATATAGTGCATTACATTAGTAAATTACACAAAAAAGCTTTGTGGTAACAAGAACAAACGGAGCGTAATAGTTTTATTTCTTACTGTCACAAATCATCACATTATGTACAGCCTGGAGCATGATTATAAGGTATCGTCACGTGTTGACATTCTGACAGTTTATCGGTATTGGTCTTTGAAACTGATTCATTTGACTATTTTTAAAAATACATTTACACACAAATGACAGCACAAAATCCTGGAACTGTTGCTGGTAGTTGGCGTATCTCAAGTATCCTCTGAACAGAACCAACTATTTGCAAATGTTTTTTGAACATAAACTGGCAATATATAAAATTTCTAGTCTTCTAAAATCCGATATTAGGAAACATGTGTTTTATCCACATACTGATGTGATTGAATAAACAGCTACTGTGCAGAAAGCCAGAAGCCAATTAATGACAGTTAAATTAAAAAAAAACTGCGCTCCAAGCGAAAATCCTGGCAGTCCAGCTCATAATTTACTTCATAAATCATGGTCTGCATTGTAGTTAGGGAAATTCAATTTTGGCTAATTCAATTAAAAACGTTTTAAATACTCCCACACCTAGAAAGACTGTTAGGCTACGTCCCTGTGTGTGATTTTTTTTTTTTATTTGATTCCCCTGTAGGATCAATGTGAATATTTAATTAAATTTCCCTGGTTTGAGAAAAATAAAAGAGCTGCTGATTTTTATTTTTGATATTGTTTTTAAACTGCATAGAGTTTAGATGTCAGAAAATACTGAAAGTATTCACACGCCAACAAATGCATCATTAACCTTCATTTTTTCAAATTTACGCAACTGTCGCACTCTGGACTTCTCTGTTTAACCCTGCCCCTGCGGATCGAACCGTAAGGAATCCACTTGAAATGTGGGGCGGTATCAGGCTTGGATGCAGTTTAACGGCCATTAAGTTGACATAGACACTGCAGCGAGCGCTTTTTCTTCTCTGCTGATTCCGATTGTATCGAGTATAGCCAAATAGCAAAGCTCCGCTAGTTTTGTGTCCAGAGACTACGAGTGTTATCCCCTTTATCCTTCTAATCTACAGCGTAACGGTTTGAGATCCCTCTGTGTCTTTTGGCCGCCCTGAGGCTCCCAAAGGCTCCTGAGTGAAATGGCCTGTTCCCCTTATCAGCACCTCTCAACCCCTTTGCCTCAGCCGCCTCCCACCTCCCTCCACTACTTTGCCCCTCTTCTCCTGTCATCACTAACCGTCTGCTACTTAATCCAATTATCCTTTTTAAGCTGACACGCTCTGTAACTCGCCACAAACTCTGCAGATGACGCCGCTGCATATCATTTGGTCACACAAACATACAAACAGGACTTTGCAAACACAAGCGCGATTAAGGGAGCGGTCTTCTGAAAAATGAGAAAAGGTCATGCAAAGTGCAACTCGGACAAGTTTGTGTGGAAAGGGCATCGCTTTCACCTGGTTTTGTCTATTTTAGGCTTTCCTTACAAAGGCTTCGGCCTCTGCTGTCACCGTGTGATTCACTGTACCCTTGAGGTGACTCCATGTGCCTGTGTGTCCTCCGCTGCCGCGTCGACTGTTGCATCTGTTTTAGCTGACACTTCACCTTTGCCCGTCTGTTGATGGGTGTGTTAGTGTGTATGCCTCTCATATGAGAACGGCAAAGCCCCTCCAAAAAATCCTCAGAGCAAAAGAGGATCTGGATTGCCTTTATTGCCTGACGAGTTTTATGCTCCATTCACGCTTGTCGTGTTTAGGTGCGTTAAAATCCTCTCTTGAGTGATTGCTCTGCTGGTCAAGTATGAATGTTGAAACGTGAACCCCGATGCACCAGACAAACTTGAATAGGTGAATCTGGATCCACATTGAAGTGAACTCCGGTGCGATGCGGTTCACTTGTGTTTAAAACTTCATGCTGCGACGACTTCATGCAGCGACGTTTTATATTGACAGGTAAAACTGCGAAGTTTTTTACAGTTTGATAGTGGTCAGTTATGTTTCATAGTAAATATCGAAAAATGTTTCAAATTTATCCTAACCTGTTTTGGCCTCTACTGTTTAGACAATTTCCATTTTTAACACACTTAGAATGGTAATATAATGGAATACTTCTATACGAAAGGTCTGTCATTTGTCATCCTTGGTTGGGAAGGGGCAACATCTGCTCAAAAAAGAGAGATTAATGATTTTTTTATGTATTGGGGCCTGGAAACATCCGTTCTTCCATCCATTATGTTTCGTCACAAAAATAAGTGCGGTAATAACACCATGCACCCCACGTGCATCATTCTTAACCTTGTGTTGTTAACACTGAGCTTTATCATCATTTTGTATTATTGCTGCTGCTGGTGCTGCATTAATTGTTGTTGTGCCCATGACATGGTGATTAATCTGCAGATTGTACAAATCTTGACAGCCGTTTTGCCGCAGAGAGGTTCCCGACGACACAAAAGTAACTGTGCTGGCTTGTTTTTGGTGCTGACACCACAACAGTCAAGAGAAACGGCGAGGAATTTATTTTTGTGACTGGGGTTGTTATGCTGCCAATGGGACTGTCAAGAATGCAGAGAACTGTAAGAAAAAATAGCATCAACCTGTTTATGGATCATTCTACATAAACCAGGAAGTAGCTGACAAAAAGTGAAACAATCCACATATATTTATTTTCCATTTTTCTTAACAGTTGTGGGGAACTATGTTCTCCAGAATACCATTCCATTTTTACTTTTGTTATTATTCAGCTTTCATTGTACGTAAACTCCAAGGGGGGGTTGCCTTGCACACTAGTGGGAGTTTATTTTGGGTAAGTACACATGCTCAAGAAAAAACAAAGAAGGGAATTCAGACTCACTTGAACCATGACTCAGCTGATCCATTTGTGAGCATCAAAGCCACCACCTCATCCATCGCCATCAACGGCCCGCTGCCCATGATGGCCACCGCATGTGTGACACCCATGTTTCGAGTGCACAGCCATGTTGCTCATCTTTTTACCTGTTTCCCAAAGACAGACTTTTTTGGGAGGGAGGAGGGCGGGGGTTAATTTGAATGGTTTCCCCCTCGTAAGTCTTTCCCATGCCTTATCTGTATTATCTACAAAGTGTCTCGGTGTGATGTCCTTTTCCTGCTCTTCTTTTTCCCTTGCTTCTGGTGTTAGTTTTCTCTCCTGCTCTCTTTCTGTCACTCCATCTTCTGCATCTCACTGTTGCTATTAACTGGGCTCTGTCTCTATGTCGTATGTTCTTTTAGGCCCACGCCGTGCATCGCTGGCTAATCGATCAGGACAGTAGTGTGAGCTCTGAGATGCCCGATGGCCAAGGAGTATGGCTCTATGATGATGAAGTAAATATCTGCAACACGTATATCTGACTTTTTTTCTATTATTATGTGTAAATATATATATTTATATATATTCTGTATTGATGGTCATCCCGTCATGTAAATTTTGTGTCACTTTGCCGCTGTTGTTTTATTTTTTTGTATCACTTTTTCTTGTGTTGCTTATGGTACTGTAGTGCTGGTTCATTCAAGTGGTGCTGTTGTGCTGTGGGCTAATTCAGTCGTACAGGTGTCGTGGATCACGCTGGAGCTTTTTCACTCTTCCCTGTCCCCGCTTGACATTGTACTAACTTGCTTATTCACACATTTCATTTATTTGCTGGGTTTATTTATTTATTTTTTTGTGGTTGTGTAGAACCTTTTTTTTTCGACGTTACAGACACGAGTGTGAATCTGTCTTAATATCAACATTTCGGTGTCTTGTGAAATCTCAGGAATTGGTGTTCGCAAATCAGCATATTACATGGCAAGGGTCCACAGGCAAAATATCGCTTACATATACTAGTTTGACACCTAGCTCTTCCGCCACACCAAGTAATTCATGCAGCAGAGGTCTACACTAAGCATAACACAAAGTATTTTTCCTGTGGGTTCTTCTAATTTGAGTAAATATGCTTGTTTCATTTATATCACTGTGATTGTATTTAGGCTTAAATGAAATTCAAGAGTGTGTCTGTGTGCGCGTATGCGTGTGTGTGTGTGTGTTGTGTATGTGTCTTGGCAGTCGACCTTATCAATGTGCTGTTTGCATGCTGATTTGCACTCTTGCATGGCATCTTCAGTGTTTGCATTTCGATGTGAGTCAATTGTCTGCGCTGTGTCTGTTTTGGATGCGCTTTTGTGCCGCATCATTGTGGTTGTGCATGCCTCATACCGTACCTTTGATGTGTCACTGTTTGTGTATTGTGGCTCTTGTGTGCGTGCAATGTGACGGCAATCCACATGCTGCGTCTGTCTTTTATCTGACTTTATCAATGTTAACTGTGTCTACCAATGGTTTCATTGCAGCAATCTAATAGATGATCTTGAATCCATTAGCACAAAGTGGAAGAGAGTTCATCTAAGTGCAATAAGGCCACTGGGAAATTTGTTCCAGACTTTTTGCCCCCAAATGCTCGCAATTGCCAAATTATTAATCTCACCCTTTCTGTATTGCTCCAAATGGTCATGGAGCATTACGCGGTTTCTTAAATCCCAAATTTCAGGAGCAAATACAATATTTGGCATGTAGAAACATGTAAATTGACTATTCAAAACATAATTGGATATTACATGTCTGTGTTGCTCATTATTTTGTGTGTAATGGGCACATATTTCCTTCTCTCCTTTGATTTGTGTTTTTTTTTCCCCCTTGTACGGATGGGATGTTTGTGTTTATATATTTGGACTACACAACCCGTAGAGGAGTGCCAAAAAATATGTTCACCAAAGAATCAAAATTCTCATTTACTATTATTCAGAAACAATGTTGGCTTTCGTGTAAATACGCCAGATTCGCACTGCCGAGGAGGAGGCAACAACATCACGCCAAATGCCAACAGTGATCTACGAAGGCCAACCTCTAAACCAGGCATGTTCAAACCCAGTCCTTGAGGGCCGCCTATCCGGCATGTTTTGGAGGTTTCTGTCCTCCTAACACACCTGATTCAAATGATCAGCTCATCAGCAAGCTCAGCGGAAGCCTGACAACAAACCTGATCATTTGAATCAGCTGCATTGGATGACGGAAAGATCAAAAACATGCAGGATAGGCGGCCCTCGAGGACCGGGTTTGGACATGCCTGCTCTAAACAAACACACCAAATAATGCATTGACATCAATGCAATGGCCGCAGTAAATTTTTCTTTTGAAGTTGGTGTCCGCGGTGGCAGTTTCTATCGGCAAGCTTTACTCCTATGGACCCCATTTTTTTTTGCGTTTCTATCACGTCTCTATCAACACATCGCCAATAAAAATACCTATCCGATCCTTGACTAAGGATGCAAAGAATCCGCTAGTCATTGTGAGATACGGCACAAGTTTCCGGCGTTAGTGCTAGCACCTAACTCCATAGTGTGTTCATACTGTATGTAGTCGGAAATGTCAAGAAAAAATGTCATCAATGCATGACACCGCAAATATCTTAATATCTAAACATTGTGGACTTTCTATCACGCTATAAAAGCTCAAAGCTTTGATATTTTGCTTCATTACAATAAATGGTCCACAAAGCCGCTTAGCTTTACAGTAATATCAAATAACAAGGCTTTTTTCTTGTGGTTGGGATGTCGGTGAATCAAAATGAAGAACAGAATAGCAATAGTCCACTCTTCTGACTTCTTCTGGCACTTCTGGCACTTTTCTGACAATTCAAATCTTGCCAAATATAAAAAAATGACACTTTAACATCTCCGTTTGTCATTCTCTCTTACAAAGCAGACTGGAGAAGATCATGATGATTCTTTCCACATCCAAAGGTTGATGCAGAGATGATTGTCAATCAAATGATGTTGAATCAAAAATCATTTTGCATAAATAAATGATTCTGAATTGAATCATTGGGCCAAAAATGAGACTCCAACTATTATCATGACAAAATGTACTTAATTATTCATGTTTTTAGGAAAGGGCTCGAAGGTCTAAACGGTTTGCATATAATTCACCCAGCCACTTGATGATGAGAGAACTTCAACCTTCATCAAGCTGCCACGTCTTCTCAAAGGCATAGTTGCGTATTGTCAGTGGTCTGTGTAAAGGCCGCGGCCCCTCTGCTACTATTACAACTTATTAAGATTGGAGAAGGTCCCCTGGAGCTCTAACTAGCCCTCATTTAGTCCTCAGAGACAGATGCTCTGGAAGCCAAGCCCCATTCGTCACACTGCGGTTGCATGGCAGATTCAATATGAAGAAAAGCAAACTGTCACACTCTGCACTGTCATATAGATTCTCCCCCGTCTCAGTTTCTCTTTTCCAGCTGCTCCCCAGCCCACTGTAGATGCAGACTACATTAGGACGCCCATTCATGACCAACCACCAGCAGTTGGCTGTAATTTGTTTCAGCGAGGGGGTGCAGAGTGCAATTTACATGTGAAAGGCCATGGCCTATTCAAATATTGCAGCACTCATTTTTATCCCAGGGTTATTAATTCCATGTTTGAAAATTTCACATCAGCTAGGTTTTTTTTTTTTTTTTTAACATTGTGTCGAATCCCCAGATGAAGGTCCCAGTCGGTTCGATAACGAGATGACAGCGGCCTCTGAACTGGTTGAACCGTTCGGAATTGATTATCCCGAGAGTTTTGCGGCAGCGAGAAACGATAAAGAGATGTGTCTTGAAAAGTCCATTCAAATGACTATTCTGTGCAACGTTCAGATGGAGAGAAAATGAGTGACGGATGCATGTATGCATGCATGTGCATGTGATTCAGGGGAATGCGCAGACAGCATGGGGAAGGTGGTCAGAAAGTCTCAAGACAAGATTCCTGCTCTGTCCACCTTTCGCCAAGTGTATGCAAATATATTTTAACCAAACCTGTCTGCTTTAGAAATGGTTGAAGTTTCTATCTGCTGTGCATTGTACGTGTCGAATTGCTTGAAGCTAATCTGCCAGTGAAACCTCAAAGGTCAAACAGATGCCCCTTTGGAGCGCTGGTCAATCTCCAGAACAGTTTTTCCAGTTGAAACAAAGAAAATTGTGATCATCTGTTTCCTGATCAAATTGGTACCGTATAAAAACGTACGGGCAATTTTCTATCCAACTTTCTAACATTCTGAACTAATGCGTGAGTCTAAAATAAGTCAACCGCTGTTGACATCAAGACAATGACATGATATTATCAAGTCCTTCACAACACTAGAGCTTTTTTAAGATGAGCGTCACCAACAACCCAATGAAAGGCAAAATTCATGCCCAGTTAGCAGTAGTTGCTCACTAAATTGTCTCGTTTGGTAGCAACTAAACATTGTGAAAATTATGATTTAATTCAAAAACTGAACAAATCTTGAGAATTTACAGTGTTAAGATAGCTGATTCGAATTACAATCAGTAATCATATTTTTACAAAAATGTTAACAGAATCCCTGTTAAAGGCAAATGGCTTGTTGTTTGCCTTTAATTTGTTAACTTGTTTGAACTTAAGTGTTGTCTTATGATGTGGTTAGCAATAGATGTGAATTCTAGACAGAACCTAAACATTATTCGTGGGGAAATACAATACACTCATCCCCCAATTGCAGTGTTAATCAAAAGCAACTTGACTCTGTTTGAGGACGCTGCCCGAAATTGAAGCCTTGTATGCATTTGGATGATTGCTAATTACTGCATTATGCTAACATGGTCTATGTGTGGATTTTAAACCCGCATGCGTTTAGCCGAGGTCTGTGTGTGTGTGCAGGTTTAAGAGTCCATGGAATTGTGCAATTTTGAGTGTGTGTTTGTGTGAGACAGCATTTAAGTATAGTCCACTGAAGTCCGCTTGGTTTTTATTGTCGGTTGAATATCAGGTCTGACAGTTTACTTCTTCCGACTGATTGGAATGGGGCTTATGTTTGTTTCAACATAAATGTACAGTAGAATTGAATAAAAATATGCATGTAGCACCCAAATATTTATCTGCCGAAGTAGCCAATAATAACTACAAACAATATTGTTTACATTATATCTGTATTTATTTAGATGTTAATTAGGAACTGTCTGTGCAATGATGTTTGAATAGGACCCCTTCCTGAGAAGTGAGAAAGTAGATACCAAAAACTTTCATTTTAATGCCTCGATTTATAGAAATCAAATAAATCTATGCTTTTACATCATGAGTTTACATTGTGTTTTGTTTTATTTTGTTTTGTTTTGTTTCGTTTTGTTTCACTTTGTTTTGTTTTGTTTTGTTTCTACACATGCTGCCCTTTGGTTGAAAATGATTTAGTTTAGAAGTATTGTACAATGTATTGTTTTGATCAGGTCATGCTTAATGAATCAAACATGTGTAATGTAACTGTATTTGCTTCAATTTTCATTGTAAATAATCCACTAAGTTAAAGTTAAAACTTTCTACCATTTGCAAGCACTGATTCTTCTGAGAATATCTTTAATAAAAATTTGAAATGGGTGCTGCATGAAATCGAAAATCAATTAAAGTGAGCCCAAATTAATCGATTTTGCAAATCTGAACCAATACCCAGCCCTGTATGTCATGTGAAACTATAAAAATTGACAACCTCAAACAGCATTATATCGGATTATGCAATGTGGATCACCTACTGGCTCATCTGTCTCAATTGGCGCTAAAGAAGAACTATTCTTCACTTTCACAAAAGTAGTGGATATGCAAGTCCTTGCAGGCTTATGGTGTATCGTCTCTAAAATGTATTTCTATTTGGGTAAACCCATTAACCAGATTGATGAGAAAATTTGGTCTGTGTGAACAGATGCTGCCTCGTGCTGATTCGTTCCCAGTTGTTTGAATCCAAGTTTATGTTCTCAGATTGTGCTCAGTAATAAAAGATTTGTGAAGACACGCTCACATCCCAGAAGAGCTTTTCTTTTTTCTTCTTCTCATATCCTCACTCTACAGTCAATTTTCTCATTTCTACCTGTCCACAGGAATGTGAAAGGAAACCTGGGCCAGTGATGACATAGCTCATGCCATCTCATTCTTTCTGTTGGTTTAATTCTCATGGGAAATAATACTGTGTTTCTAATATGTTGATTTTTCTCCCACAGGTCTGGCTCGCTTTGCAAACGCATCGAACACATTCCATGTTCATTGTTAGTTCATGTTTGTATAATGATGGTTTGCACTATACTTTTTTTTCTTTAGTGCCTTATCTCAGTTGGAGTTACTGTTGAAAATGTGTGTTCGTGTATGCCTATGCACACTATCTGAAACTGTTGCAGCAGTCAATTTGCTTCAGTCTGTCTCATTGACACCTGCATGCCATTAGGACAAATGGAGCAACTACTGATTCATTGGATATCATATCACGCCAAGGCTTTTGGGAGCGTGACAGCCGCGTGGTTGTATCGTGGAGGATGAAATTGAAGTGAGTCAAATCAGAAAACTAAATACTTGTGTGCCGCATTGTTAGGTCCCTTCATCAAATCTGCTAATAGTCTTGCGGGACAATTTTAGAGCGTACAGTATGTGCCTTATTGTCAAGCAAAAGTACTGTCGAGGACAAATTGAAGAAAGATAGCTGACAATGGGCCATTATTTATGTTGATTCTTCCCTTTGCTCGTTTGGCACCTCGGACAAAGGCAATATAGCCGCTACACGCAGCACACGTGGATAGTTGAAGCCCTTTATCCTGGCAACAAGGCGGACCCGTCATTGGGTGCAGAGGCCACGTCTGTCCCAAATCTAAATCAACCCTGCCACCAAAGTAGAGAGTGTGTTGATTTATTTCAACTCCCCAAAAGACCTGCATATTATAGAGCTTGTTTAGTCATAAGGTGTCCTTTTTTTTCTTGGTGTACTACTGAATAGCGTTACTTGCAGATGGTCTCATGTAGTGTTTTTCGCACAGGTTACACTCCAGTGCTACCAAGTTATATGTAGCTTTTTTTCTACATAACCCCCCTCTCGGTCCCTCTCCTACAGCATTTATCTCTCTGCATGGTTTTGGCAGTGATGTGCTTTTCCCAGCATTTAGCCAGGAGAGGCAGAGAGGAGGGGAGAGGTAGAAAAAAAGAGGGCCTTTTCAACTGAGGAATGACGGACGCTTTATTAAAGGAGGCAGGGCTTTTTGAGGGGCTGGCCCCTTCATGTCCCCCCCCAATCCGAGTGTCTGGCCCATTGTCATGGGGCGCTGGCAGCAACCCCCTCGCCAAGCGCTTTGTCACTGTAAGTCACCTCACAAACTGAAACAGATCTGCAACAGCCCACCCCATCCCAAAAAGGGGGAAAAAAAACACCCATTTTCCACAGTAACTCTATTTTGCTCTATTTATGGTCCGTGGACAAATGATTGTGTGGCTGTCACAAAACATACAGGAGACGCAGAGATGGGCGTGACATGTCAGGGTGACACGATGAGAGAAAGGAGGGATAAAGTGGAGGTGACAGTGCGACACAATCTTGAATGGTGAAGGGTTTGCGAGGTAGAGAGCAGAGCAAAATCTGGAGCACGAGGGGAGAGGATGGCAAGGCTGGAAGGCAAAGATTTAGGTGAAAAGTTGGACGGAAATTTCTCTGGGCAAAACAGAAACATTCACCATCGAGGATGTACACTAGGTAGGAGATTCTCGTTGAGCGTTTGGGGTGCCCATTGGTTTTTGATTGCTAGTAAAATGTGTGTCTTTAGATACAGGCAACATTCCTGCAGAGATAAAACCCTGGGCCCCCTCACCCCACCCTCCCCCTTGTCTCTCCACCCACCAAGCTGGGTCCAGCTTACTGAAGTGTGTGCGCCTGAGTGGGTGTGTGTGCCCGTGTTTACGTCGAACGGGGGTCGCCGTGCCCTGCGTGGTGGCAATTGCACTGGGCAATTGGAAAGGCATCTTTCAATCCGGGGGAAACAGAACGTAAGAAGGGCAGTGGAGGGCCAACAGGCATGCCAGTCAAGAACATCATCTTCGGAGTGAGTACTGCAATCGCTTCGCTTCTTCTCTTCTGCACTGAAATGTCGCTTGTCTACATGCTCCATCGGGTTTTTGGCCAAGATCGCCTAAACTTTTTCCTCAGATAAGCATCTGCCAGTTGTCCATTAATAATAACAGCTAGGCTCTCAGGTTTAACCCGGATGTTTTAAGAACCTCCTTTACCTTAACATTTGCTGTACAATTTTAAAAATAAAATCATAAATAAGTACTTGGGATTGAGTGAGTTAACTCTAAAGACTGCTTCCATCTTAATCCTTTTATTTTCCCATCATAATCTTCCTTGTTCTGTCTGACACTTTCCCAATAATAAGTGAAAGATAGAGCAATCTTGAAAGAATGAAAAAAAGAATCATAGGAGTGAGCGAAGAGTTTGACAGGCCACCTTTTACTGGTTTCAGTCAAAGCCTTTCACAAGATATTAGTTGTTAAAAGCGCAAACAGAGAAAAGACCCAAAAAAATAAATAAATAAAGTCACTGAAAGGAGATCCACTCAACATGGGCGGGAGCTTGACTGCCTAGAATTATCTATGCACATTTGTTGTGTGCACATCAAAGATTAGTTTACACGTACGTGTACACGCGTACACGCATACATGCGTACGTGAGTTGTGTTGCTTTCAATCTTGTTTTTGACTTGTTCCTCTATTTGCTGTTCCACTTGTCTGATGTCAGATGGGATTAGCCGGGTAAGTAAACTAGAGGGCAGCAACTGAATAGCTGGTCAATTAACTTAATCCATTCCAGTAATTTTACTGACATTTTTGGGGATCCATACAGCCAACAGACCAAAGACCAGCTAACAGCCAAGTGTTTCATGTTGCACATATTAGGCTTCAAAGTTGAAGTGTTAACTCTGGAAATCAATTTACATTTTGTAAAGCATAAAAAAAATAAAATAAAATGTTAACTCCATTCTATTTATTACCCGTGGCAGTTGAACAGTCAAACTTAAAGGAGAGCCACCAAGACAAAGATAGATGAAGCTATCCATGTACGTTTGTGTCAATTATTTGAAAGTTTCACTAACAGCACTAATACACACACATATAGCCTCCCTATACATGTATTTGTTTGTTTGTTTGTTTGTTTAATTCGCATATGATTTTGTTTACCTAATAGGTCAGTGTACGTTATCAACAATCAGTTGACACTGCTAGATTACATGAAAAGGTTTTCAAATATACCACCCTATCCTCACGCAAACATTGACCGAGGCGGCATGCAGTGTGTAGTACGTAGGTTCCAGCTTTATTCATCAAGTCTTCATGATTTTCTGTGAAAATGCATGTGTGACAGCTATAATTGACTTCATTGGGTTTTTGCTGTTGGCGAGTGCAAACTGATAGATTTTGTTTATTCACCCTAATGATACAAGCATAGCAGCTCAAAGCAGTTAGGTTGTGGATCAGTCATCTGATCATTATAAGATAATGATGTGTACCTAATTAGAGCTACTGTGCACGTGGTGTTTATCATATCTCTTGTGGATGAGCTCCAAACACTATGGCTTTAACCGTTATTATCTTATCATCTGCTCAAAGGTTGACTTATCTTATCCATACACAGTGGATGAATCAAGGACAGATATAATGATATGCGAGAAAGTCAATAGTAAAGCCGACGATGATGCTCCGTCATTTATGAAGCACCGATTTCCATCCAGACAAGCGTGTTGAGCGAAACATTGTAACAGCTTCGTAGGAGCGCTCACACGCTTCCTGTAAATGTGCCCAATGCAGAGCGGTCCCACGGGCCTCTATCGGACTGAGTCAACACTTACTACATCTCTGCATCCGGGAGCAGCTCGCCGCCTGCTCAAACTGATGGATCAGCCTGAGAGGCGAAAGCAGAGATGTAGAGGCTAAGGCAGAAAAGGCCCAAGAAAGAAAATCAATTTATTGAGCAAATGCAAGTCAGCAGAAAAGGATGATGAAATAGCTGTTTAACTACTCGGCAGGAATTTCCATATTCGCTGTTTCACGTTCCCGTAAATTGTATAGAAACGTTGAGATCCCGATCATGGGGTATGTTTGGACACAGTCCGGGCGTTTGGTTCTTTGTGCGCTTAAAGTGATCAGAATTTACTGAACAGGCTTTTCCCCAAGATCAACATAAAGCACGACCTAGAAAATAATGGTCCTCTTGCAGCAAAAAAAGAAGAGTGAGTTCAAATATACAAAAAGCGAAAGTGTGCTCCATCACAAAACTGCTGAGGTTTGCTGAAAGAGTATCCAAATCTCGGCTGTTTGGCACTGCTATTCTTCCATTGACATTCTGTGGAAGCCCTGCATGATTGAGCTCTCTGTTGCACTTGTAACAAGGTCCTAGTTTAATCCCCAGCTTGATTTCTCCTACTGAGGCCAACATATTCAGACTGTGAGAAAAGAGATTTGGATTAAAACAGCAATCTCCTGGATGAGTCCAGATGCAAATAGACAGTTAAAAGTATTAGGACACGGATGGGATAACAGGTGCTGGACTGTATAAAAAAACCAAGTGTTTTCCCCCGATTTACTCAAAGATTTTCAGAATCACTAACGATACATTTTACATTCTGCAAAATTTCATTTGATCGTTTTGTATAATTGACTGTGTTCCTCCGTTTCCTCTCTCGGCAACACAATTGAGGCTTTGTGAAATGGGGATTCTTCAGACGTAGTCATCCATTTGAGAGGGAGGCAAGGATTTTGATCTCTCGCACACACGCGCTTGCACACAAACACTGAGCTTTCAAACACCGCAGTCCACCAGCGAGGGGGTGATGTCATTCTAACTGCTGCAGCACCAGCAGAGCATAAAAAAGGTGCTGGGGGATTTAGAGCTCTCAATTTTTGGTAAGAAGAGTTTTAGCTTCCAGTGTGAGCTAAAAAATTTAATTTTGTCTTCTCTTCCTCCCAGCACGTCTTCATTAGCATTACTCAGCCGCGCACAACTGCAACGCTGCTCTTGTTTATGGTGGTGCTGTGGAGCACATTATTGTATCTTGTTTCTTTTCCTACAAATAGAATGATTAATTGGCTCACACAGGCTAGCCCAGCCCTAGAGTGTGAAGCGTGTCCTTTCCCTGGGAATAATCAGGGGGGAACACATTCATCTAAATCATGCCATGGCATCCCAGAAAACATAAGCTAAGAAACATTTCTTAAACATTGAAAGGGTGTTGCTTGATTTTTCTTAAATTGTACTGCGTGCCTTTTCATTCCTGAGGCAGGCAATGGGTGGAGTTCATCCATCCTTATCTCAAGGCGCACATGTTTCCTGACGTAAGCAGATACACTCAAATACAAAAATGCTTTACTTTGGTGAGAACGTTGTTGTGAACGTGATATTAGCATTCAGCTCTGTTGGCAAGCTGTGGCATGAGCCCTTGTGTGTATGCGTGTGTGTGTGTGTGTGTGTGTGTGTGTGTGTGTGTGTGTGTGTGTGTGGCTTGAAGGTATTTGTCTCCATGGTGGATGTGTGCCTGCATCAGCTGTGTTTGTTCCCGCAGTGATGACAGGATGTTTCTGGTGTCACCATGGCAAGTTTTCAAACATTTCATGCAACAGAGGGCCAGCCTGTTTTCCCTAGTGTTTTCTTTAGTGTATTTTATAGCTCAGGGGTACGACAAAAAAACTGTTATCCATTAGAAATTCACAAAACATTTTGCACTTGCCTCACAGTCAGAATACAAAAACTTCATTGGGCCTGATGAAAGTGCTTTCATTTTGCAGCTGATTGGGATTCAAGATGATGCACTTTTCAGATCATGGATGAAAGGCATGTGCGTGTGGGAGCGAGATGTTAGGTTCTCATCTTCTCCGAATAAAACGGAATTAGAGAGTCCATTCAGACGGAAAGCATGGTCAATGAGGCCGCTCGGCAACCGTGTATTTAAAGCAGAGACACTCGCTTATATATAAAAAAATCTGAATGTTCATACAAAGGACACGTTCAAGTCGCAGCTGTTGTCTAATCATGGTTGTTGAGTTTGCAATGAGTGAAAATTTGTCAGCGTGACTTGCTCGAGCAATTGGCCCAGCTGGGTCAGAGTGCTCACACACTAGGGAGCACGATTTATGTCCCTCGAAATGCTTTATGTTCAACCGTCCACCACGAAAAAGCGTTAGTATATATTTTGTCGGGAACAAGGAGTGCATTGTGCATGCAATTAATCCTGAAAGTGTGTTAGCTGGCGGCAGCGTTTTGTATTTGCGTTTCTTTTTTGAGCCCCATTCCTCCAACTGTTTTTGTGTGCGTGTGTGTGCGCGCGTGTGTGTGTGACCTCTGTCTTTGCACTGTGCTTTACCATGAGAGTCATGCTGAGGCTATGATGTGTCGTTTGTTGCTATGCCTCTGTTGCAGGTATGCAGAGCTTTTCACTTTTTCTTTTTACTCCAGCTCACCCTCTCTGTCAAAAGAGGACCAATGAGCTGTAAGAAAAAATGACACAGTTTAAGGCACTGTGATGTGAAGTTGAAAAGAGAACAAAAAGGGAAAAAAACAAGCTTCATCTGTGCAATGGGCAGTAAGTGTTGCTCTGGTAGAATGAATGCATTGCTTAGTGTGTAGTTTTCCTGACCGGTGTGTTTATATGGATAGTTAAATGGAGGGGAAGAGTATGACGAGCAAGAGAGGAGATTATGCAAATGAGATGAGCGGCTGCAGAGTTTGCCGCAGTCAGGTTTCGCTTCATGAGCAATCATGTTTGAGCAGCGCCCCCGCCTGCTCAGGGGTGACAGACTAGTTCACACAAGCAAAAACATGCTTTTTTTTTTAAAAGTGCAAATTAATGGATATGCCATGCAACTGTCAGACTTGCCATTTTACTCAAATCAAGTGGCTACAGTATATTTTGGGTGGAAGCATTACGAATGAGATTGAAATGATAACCTCCAGCTACTTGGAACTTAAGTTGCCCTTGCCTTAGAATGTCTGTTAAAATGTGTTTTTTTCAATCAAATTTTAAACCAACATTTTGGCACGTTTGTCCAAACAATAATGAAGAGTGTAACAAACGGATGTCTTGACTGAGAAAACATAAACAGCGCTAATAAACACAAAACGGCAGAATGGAATCAACAACAATAAACATGAGTTCTCTTTTACAATAAACGTCCATTGGACTATCCCTTTGTGAACTTACGCGGTGAAATTATGGCTTTAGATCACCCGCACGTCTATCACGGCATTAACTAACATTACTTTCTGAGTGCATACGTTTTGAAATTTCTCTCCCAAAAAAGAACTTAATTAAGGGATGAAATGAGCGGGAAGCTGACAGTTCCTCTGAACAGTCCTTGTCGTTGACCCAACTGTTTTTCTCTATTTTCCTCTTTATTCCTATTCTTTGTGTGTCCTTTACTTTACCCCGAATCCCTCCCTCCTTTCCTTTTGAACACTGCGTTTGCAGGCAGACGCTGGCAACAGTTTCCTCCGAGCGGCCCGTTCCGGCAACCTGGACAAGGCTCTGGAACACATTAAGAATGGCATTGATATAAATACAGCCAATCAGGTGAGAGAGATGCAGCTTGCAGTAGTTGGAATGTCGAGATTTGGTTTGATTTCAAAACGAATAAGGCATATGCCGAAATGTATGATACAGCTATCAAATGTAAAGAGAGGTTTCCTCAACAATGTGACCTGCTGGATGGCTGTCTCAGTTCTCTCAAGATGCTCTGTATTTTTTATTTGAAACTTAGGTGTGCATGATGTGTGCAGTAATCCACATGCTATTATACTGTAGCTGTTTGTTCCTTTGCACTCTGCCATGTATTATATATGCATGCTCAGGCCTCCAGGGCAGGTAGTAAATGGGCAAATGGTGTCTTCTTTGCCCCACCTCTTTCATCCTGCATCCTTTTCCCTGATGCTTCTTCTCTCTGGTAAAAGACCTTGGACTGCTGCCCTCAAGCACTTCGAACGGGACCAAAAACATGACGTGTGTGTGTCGCACTCTGTCCTCAACAACATGTCACATTTTTTATACAGACTTCAGCCACATAACGGCATAAAACAAATGCACTTGTACAGCAATGAAGCCACAACACTGAAGGGAACAGGGACCGGAAAGACAAATTTTACAAACCGTCTGTAGAATCCCATGAAATTTTGAAATTCTAATTTGAAATTCAGTTGCTCATGCTAGGTGTGCTGCAGTTACTGCAAGGTAAAAATGTAAAGGTTCTTGTAATTTTTTTTAATAACTATGTCAAATTTATATGTTTAAAAAGAGTCTCCAAATGTTTAAAATGACATTCAATATTGTGAAAAATCTCCCAGACGTTGCTTGCATGTCTACTGAATGTGCTAAAACCGCACCCGACCCAATAGTCAGCCATCAATCAATAAATATTTCGCCCTGGAATATGGATGTTACTTCATCTTCGTCTTATGCCAACAGTTAATTTACTGTACATGTTTGAAGGACAAATGTAAAAGTATATGTCTGCTTTGAAGCAGTTTACAGTAATTTTCCACTTTAAGGCACTCAAATCCATCAACATATATGTATACCACTGGCCCCACAACTTAGAGCTGTTTCAAGATGGTCTAAGGTCTGGTCTACTTTGCGTCACCACATTGTCATGTGGGCCAGGTGCATGAAAAAAAAAAGAAAAATGCCCTCAGTTGCCAGAATGGCAAGCATGGCTTAGCGAAGTCTGCCAAATTCCGGTAAAACACAGTAAACTTGACTTGCCACAGTACAAAAGTCAATATGTGCTAGTTTTTAAATCAAGTGGATGTGCGCTACCTGCGAAAATAGAGCATCAGGTGTCAATGATGCAAATTGACAAAAACTGCTGATTGTGACTTTCACATGATGCAATTCCATTCAGCTTGTGTGACAGTGTGTGATTTTGGTCCAACGTGGGTCAGAGCAGTGTCGGTGGTGATGGCGGTTCTCTTAGAATGGCTTGCACACCAGCACACTGCTTCACCTGATTTTTTTTTTTTTTCTTCCTCTCCCAACTCAACAATGGCCTCCCCCTCAGTTAGCGTGCTGGTTTATTTGGGTTTTTTTTTTGTTTTTTGTTTTTTTGCATTTTCCTCCCTTGTCACACCCCTCTCCTGTGTTTGCAGTAGAGTGATGGTCTGCTGTGGTCTCTCCACTCAGAGGAATAATATCAGTGGTGTGGGAAAGGTCCAACCTCACATGTCCTGTGCGGCTGAAAAAAGGCTGTGTGAGGTCAGACCTATCCCACACGGCTTGTATTCTTCCCAGCCACGAGACCAGCGGCCTGCCATCTCGCTCCAGTCCTCCTCCTCTTCCGCCGTCCGCTCCTTCTGCTGTCATTATCATTGAGCCAATGAAAATGTTTTCATTCTCATTTTCATCTTTGTAGAATTTGTTTTTGCTAATAATCTGTGGTGTCTTGCATAAGTAATGGCCTGCTCTGGTTTATCAAGCTTTTGTGTCAACAAAACAATAATTCTTCACGCATGGTCTGTTTACTTAATGGCTTTATGTTTTATTGATTGGCCAATCATTGTGTTATCCCTTTACTATGAAATGATTTTTCCCCCTCAGAATGGGCTCAATGGGCTTCATCTGGCCTCAAAAGAAGGCCATGTCAAAATGGTGCTGGAATTACTTCACAATGGAATTGTACTGGAGACTACTACAAAGGTAACTCACCCAACGGTCTGTCCGTGCCAATGGTATTTTTACAAAATCTGTTGATGCAGTGTGATCATAATCCTCGCATTTTTTTTTATTTTGGGGCCCATCAGAAGGGCAAATAAAGTCATGTCCTGAAATCACATCATGAAAATAATGTCATATCGATTAAAAGGTGAATCTTAAATTTGAACGGATTGTTCAGAGCATTAATCAAAAGGTGTAAAATGTACAAATCTTCAACAGTTCTAGTTTCATATCTAAACGTAAACTCTGAATTGGAGTGTTGCAAAATCTTCAGCCTTGCTGTAGTTTTTGACAGCACATTACTGCATGTGAAAGGGACAAAAATCTCCTTACTGGCAACGGATGCTCAAGAGGCTCAATCTTGCTACCTCTTTGGCCACTCAACTTTCACTTTTACACTTGTCTTTCTTCTTTTATCAGATTTTAGACATTTTTCTTTGAGGAAAAGAAAACGACAGACACTATTATTTCCAATCCCTAACTATAATATATCAGAATACTGTATTTATCATTTACACCTCCAGAATGCGATGCCAGTATGCAGAATAGCCAAATTGTTCAAACTTGTCGGACATGTTTTGTTATATAGCCGTGGACTCTTGTTCCCATGTATCTGTTTACCCAGAAAGGAAACACGGCTCTGCACATCGCGGCCCTGGCAGGGCAGGAGCAGGTGGTCACAGAGCTGGTTAACTACGGGGCCAACGTCAATGCTCAGTCTCAGGTGAGCCCCATACTGTGTGCTCGCTCTCTTTCAGCTGCTTTTCAATCAAGCGCCGACTGTGGAGCCATTGTATTGTACTGACAATAGCAGTGTTCACACGTGTCTTTGCTTCAATATTTCTGTGTATTGGTGTGCATCCTTGTTTGTGTATCTGTAATTTTCTATCTTGTCGCTTTTGGCATTTCTGCTGTGCTTGTGTGTGTGTGTGCGTGCGTGTGTGTGTGTGCTTATTTCTGAGACAGAAGGGTTTCACTCCACTCTACATGGCTGCACAAGAAAACCATCTAGAGGTTGTGAAGTTTCTTCTGGAGAACGGGGCTAATCAAAGCATTCCAACAGAGGTACCGAGGAACAAGAGACGTTTTCAATCACTAGTCTGACAAATCTCCTCAATGCTATCCTGCTGATCCCGGATTGTAGTCAATGCCATCGTGTTGTGTGCTCACCAGCTTTCACCGCTGACATGGCTCTAACTGAGGTCATGCAATCAAAGTGCATTCTGAGCATCTGCTGTCTTCTACAGGATGGCTTCACACCTCTGGCTGTGGCTCTGCAGCAAGGCCATGAAAATATTGTAGCCTTGCTCATCAACTACGGCACCAAGGGGAAGGTCCGCCTCCCCGCGCTGCACATCGCGGCGCGCAATGACGACACACGCACAGCCGCAGTACTTCTGCAGAATGACCCGAACCCTGATGTGCTCAGCAAGGTGAGCGTGTGTGTGTGTGTGATGTTGTTGGTGTAAACATAATCCACTCATTGAATGGCAATTAATATGTGCTTGGGTATCCTTGCAGACTGGATTCACACCCCTCCACATTGCGGCTCACTATGAAAACTTGAACGTTGCTCAGCTTCTTCTCAACCGAGGAGCCAATGTCAATTTCACCCCAAAGGTATTGAATTACATTTCAGTGAGCCCCAGTTTTTTGTGTGTGCCCTCAGTTGAGAATCCAAACACTGTACTGTATTATCAAAGAGACCGAACCGTTTTCAACACAGGATTTTGTTAACAGCAAAAACCTGTATAACTCAAAAATGTAGATATAAATGGCATGAATGGATTCATTATTTTATGATAAAATAATTCAGGGGGATTGTCATGTTCTGAAATGCAGATTGCCTCCGACCTTGCTTAATCGCCCAAGCCCCCCATACAGCAAAGGAACTCCATAAGCTCATGCTCTTTGTTTATTTTGGCTCAACTCTTTTTGTATAGAATGGCATTACACCTCTGCACATCGCATCCAGAAGGGGAAATGTGATCATGGTTCGACTTCTCCTCGATAGAGAGGCACAAATTGATGCCAAGACCAAGGTGAAGCATCTTATCAAAGTTTTGGATTCACTCCATGCTTTTGACTGCCACTAATAGATACTGTCTATCACCAGGATGAGCTCACTCCTCTGCACTGTGCATCAAGAAATGGACATGTCAGAATAATAGAAATTCTTCTTGACAACGGAGCCCCCATCCAGGCCAAGACCAAGGTAATCTTTTTTGAGCCAAGAACCTTGCAAGTCTTTTTTTAAAGCAAAAAAAAAAAAAAAAAAAAAAACAATGTTGAAAAACAAACTTTGAGATAGTCCTGCCAATTCTAATGCTAAGCACTGTCAAAAAACATACAAATGAAATTCTGGCCTTTTGCCAGGGACTTTCACATCAACATGTCTTTTGTTCCAGAATGGCCTGTCGCCAATCCACATGTCAGCACAGGGGGATCACGTAGACTGTGTCAAGCAGCTTCTGCAGTACAACGCAGACATTGATGACATCACACTGGACCATCTGACACCTCTACACGTGGCTGCACACTGTGGACACCACCGAATGGCAAAAGTTTTGCTTGACAAGGGGGCAAAACCCAACTCTCGGGCACTGGTCAGTGACCACAAAACTTGTAAAAACACCATATACTCACCAGCAATAGCATCCTGTTGACTTGCACAGTTGAATGAGATTTTGATATGAGCTAGTACTGTATCTGCTTTAAAAAGGATGTACACTTCGGAGTATTACATAAGTATCACTTGTACAGAACTGCACTAAATTACGTTAGACGTGTTCCTAGTTTTTCATCCGTCCACTTTTTGAGATATCCAGGGTTACACCAGAGCGCCCGGTCTAAAAAGGTGTCCCAAACTGTCCTGTCCTCTGGGCCTCATCCCAGTAGAATAAACTGAGAACATCTCACTGGGGAGGCATCCAGGAGGCACCTGGAAGCACCGAGCCACCTCATCGTGCTTCACTCCATATGGTAGAGCAGTGGCTTCTCTCTAAGCTCCTCCTGGATGATCGAGCCTCACACATTACTTCAAAGAAATAGCCCGGACACCCTACAGACAAAGCTCCTTTTGGCCGTTTGTACCCACTTTGTTGGTCTTTGAATCACAATTTGCAGGCACAGACCATAGGTGAGGGTAGGAATGTTGATTAACTGGTGAATCAAGAGCTTTCCCTTACAGCAGAGCCACTTCTGTACTACACCTAACCAATCCAGAGCGTTCATTACCGCTGACGCTGTACTGATTCGTCTATCGCTCTCCTGCTCCATTCTTCTCTAACTCGCAAAGACCCAAGGATACTTGAAGTCCTCCACTTGGGGAAGGATCTCATTTACAACCAAGAGAGTGCACTAATTCTCATCTCAATGGTTTCACACTTAGCTTTGAACCAGTGAGAGTCGGAGATCACACCAGCACCATATCATCTGCAAACATCAGAAATGTAACACGGTGGTCACCAAACTGGAAACTCTCCACGATCATCTGCAAGTAGAAATTATGTTCATAAAACACAAGTAGACCGGTTGGGCCAATTCCCATGCACCCTTAAGGACCCTGCCAAGAGTGTAAAGCTGGTCCGCTGCCCAACGAGCAGAAGGAAAACTCCTGGATCTAATGAGCCCGAATATATTGAGTCGACTTCTCAGTCTCACACACTAGCTTGAGCTCCTTCCCTGCTAGAGAGGTGACATGCCCCTTCCCTACAACAAGCTTCTGTAGCAGGGCACCAGACCTCTAACTTGGTCCCTCCCACAGGCGTTGAGCACATGGACTGCAGTGCTTCACAAATTAATATGAGCAAAACAATTGTAAACGACAAGAGCAGCATTAATTCTGCAAAGGACTTTTGGGGCATTACTGCTGTGGCATCGAAGCATCATAATAGTACTTGTTTACTTTTAAAATGAATATGACGGCATATCACAGTGGTTTCCAAACTAGCATGCGGGACCCCTGAGTGGGCCCTTCATTATGACCACATAAGTGACCACTGCAGGGATTATTCGTTCCGTTTGTTGTTTGTGTTTTTGTTGACTACCAAGGAATAATGTGTGAGAACCACCGCCCTACCTAAATACTGTATGTGCCTGTTTGAATTGAAATACATGTATGCTTTTTATTAAAGATACTTTGTTTTTCTAATTTCAGAATGGCTTTACTCCTTTGCATATTGCTTGTAAAAAGAACCACATGCGTGTGATGGATCTTCTGCTCAAACATTCAGCATCGCTAGAGGCTGTGACTGAGGTGAGGTGTTTACCTTATAATAGCAGATTTGTTTGTGTTCTTGTATACTGTCCATAGTCCACAATAGTTCTCCTAAAGCCCGATTATTTTTATTTTTTAGTCTGGCTTGACACCCTTGCACGTGGCATCTTTCATGGGCCACCTCAACATCGTGAAGATCCTTCTGCAAAAAGGAGCTTCACCAAGTGCTTCTAATGTGGTGAGTTTTATTCTTAAATTTTGAAATATGATCCAGTACGTTGAATTGTGATTGTGCGGTTGATGTATGTTATTTGTGTTGTGTGCACACGCAGAAAGTTGAAACCCCACTCCATATGGCTTCCCGGGCAGGACACTTTGAGGTGGCTGAGTTTTTACTACAGAATGCTGCACCAGTGGACGCCAAAGCCAAGGTGGTTATCTTTACTTCCATCTGCCTATGCATGACATTTTAGGCAAAGAGTGAGACGTGAAGCGCAATTCAACATCCAAACCTTGAAATGTGATTGGAAAAACGAGTCACAAATGTGAAATTCTTAGATGCATTTCGAAGAGCAGCGACTTTAATGTTGACTAAATATCACAATGAAGTGCATTTCATATCATCCCTCACCATCTTTGCTAGGATGACCAAACACCCCTGCATTGTGCGGCTCGAATGGGCCACAAGGAGATTGTAAAATTGCTGTTAGAGCACAAAGCCAAGCCAAACTCTACAACCACAGCAGGACACACACCCCTTCACATCGCCGCCCGGGAGGGCCACGCACAAACTGTGCGTATCCTTCTGGACATGGAAGCACAGCAAACTAAGATGACCAAGGTATGACTCAAAGCCACGTTTGGTCATTTTTGTCTTCTGACTGATAAACTCCACGTGATAATGGGGCCGTACTCCTGTTGGTGCATGTACAGAAAGGCTTTACTCCGCTTCATGTGGCTTCCAAGTACGGCAAGGTCGATGTGGCGGAGCTGTTGCTGGAGAAGGGGGCTAACCCTAATGCTGCTGGGAAGGCAAGAACCCTTTTTTTTTTTTTAAGTTTGTATTAAACAACATATAAATCAGTTCAGATTGACTATGTATTTACCATAAGGCATTTTTGCAGAACGGTCTGACTCCACTGCATGTCGCTGTACATCACAACAATCTGGATGTTGTCAACCTGCTTGTCAGCAAAGGGGGGTCCCCACACAGTGCAGCCAGAGTAAGGGATAATTAAGTACTTTCATACAGTACAGGCAATTCATGCTAGGTGACTCATTTGTAACTCTCGATTTGCTTTTAGAACGGCTACACAGCCTTGCACATTGCAGCCAAGCAGAATCAGATGGAAGTGGCTAACAGCCTGTTGCAGTATGGTGCTTCAGCAAATGCTGAATCACTACAGGGTGTCACACCGCTCCACCTGGCCTCGCAGGAAGGGAGGCCCGATATGGTGTCTCTTCTCATTTCCAAACAAGCCAATGTCAACCTTGGCAACAAGGCAAGAACGCATTTCAACATACGTGCTTGTGCACATGTAGGATGTACTTTATGCTTTATATCCTTCCTTGATGTACTTTCTTTATATTCCTCCCTCCCCTACAGAGTGGACTGACACCGCTCCATCTTGTGGCACAGGAGGGACACGTTGGCATTGCTGACATCTTAGTGAAGCAAGGAGCATCAGTCTATGCAGCCACAAGGGTAAGGTTACTTAAAACATCTTTGGGATCAATCAAAAGCATGATTCACATCTCAAGAGCCCAATATCTCAGCAGATTACTGACATGCAATAGCCGTGACTCTACGTTACTGTACACAATGTCATTGTTTTGTCACAAATACCAATTGCGCCGATAGTGTTCGAAATTTCAGCTCAAGATGAAAATGTAGAAAGCAATGATCACTGTGAACATGATTAAATTGTGTTTTATGGTAATATGTGTATAATTGACACTATAATTCCATATGAATGTTTAGAAATTTGTGATTGTAAAGCAGCAGCTGCCCAAATCTTTTTTACACATACAGTATTAGTCAGTTTGTCTTAGGTCACCGAGCATTAGGACTGGGTATATTAAATGCCAATACATGCTGAATCCAGCTTGATTTCAACATATCGCAATGGCAGTTTGAAAGTTAGTCTAATACTCGCAGCGTTTTTTTCTTTTTTTTAAATGCTATACTGGGTGACAAAGTGCTGTTTTGAAATGTACTTCTCATTGTTTTGTTTTGGTTTGTTTTTAGTACTTTCATGTATCAAAATCACAAATGGTTAACAGTGCTTGGTATCGCTGTGGGTGACTACTCAAGGTTTGAGTACTCATAAAGGTATCAGTCAGAAGTGATCGATCATTATTATAACTTATTTGCTAGTTATTACACCATTTACCATATATTGCACAAGTATCAGCTAATCAAAATGATGATAAAAATGATCGGAATTGAAGTCTGACAGTGAATATTTTGATGTCACACTTGACAACTGCTTCTGTCGTTGTCCCTTGAAAGACAATTTACTCCAGCACTGCCATAAATACTCATGTCTCGGGAACAAAAACACGTGTAGTTAAGAATACAATAAATGTATTAAATCTTTCATTATGTATATAAATGAAATGTCAGGTGGACCATGATCCTAGTTCATTCTTTTTTAAAGCAGTAGGTTCCATCAAGACCCGATGTTAAAAGTCACCAGGTATTTAAATGTTTCATCTCAGATGGGCTACACACCCCTCCATGTAGCGTGTCATTATGGCAACATCAAAATGGTGAAGTTCCTGCTGCAGCAACAGGCCAACGTCAACAGTAAAACACGGGTGAGCTCCTCCTGGTTGGGATATTCATCTGCAACATTTTTAGAACTGCATCATTGTACGTGAACACAATTTTGCCTAACAATCATGTGACTATTTACGTATGTACAGAAAAGCCATTTATTGTGTTCACTGTGCGTGTGTGTACAATTTGCAAATGGACGAAGCTGGGCGGGAGAGCAGAAGGGCCAGGCATCTTCTCCCGATTTAACCTCTCAGGAGTAATAAAGTGTATTTATCAATGTGCATGCGAATGATGGATACTGCAGAGTATTTGGCACTTCCTGTGCAGGTTTGGGGAGGTCAAAGTCAAGCCCGCATAAAAGATTTGCGTGGAACAAGGCCAGGGAAATCATGTCAGCATTAATTTGTACAAGCAATGCTCTATAAACACATTGCACTGCCTATTAATTTCAATCATGTATATGCTATTTAAGGAATGGTCGTGAGTGATGTGATGCTGGAAAGGTAGAGGTATAGCATTAGATGAGTGTCATTCCGCTGTCATTAGTACGCGTTAACATTAAGGAAGCAAGATATAAAGTGATACCGATGACTGTCTCCTTTTCTGTCCAGCTCGGCTACACTCCTCTGCACCAGGCCGCACAACAAGGCCACACAGACATCGTAACGTTGCTGCTGAAGCACGGAGCCCAGCCTAACGAGACGACCACGGTGAGCGTGACGGCACCTTCTCCTCCTACACGAAACATTTTCATCACGTAAGCCTTGTGCGCCTCTGGTAGAATGGGACGTCAGCGCTCGCCATTGCCAAAAGGCTGGGCTACATCTCTGTGATTGACGTGCTAAAGCTTGTGACTGAGGAGACTGTTTCCATGGTGAGAAAATGTTGAATCACAAACATGGGCAATCCTATGGTCCGATTGTTTAAGTGTACCCCTCCTGTTTTTGTGCCACTCAGACTACCACGGAGAAGCACCGTATGAGTTTCCCAGAAACAGTCGATGAGATACTTGACGTGTCCGAGGATGAAGGTATGAGTACACCCCCGAAACGGTCAAATACATTATTAGTTAGCAGATTTATTGTAGGCTGTAATGAAATAGCCCAAACCGGTATTAATTGTTTACTCTTTTGCACCTTTTTAGGACTTGCACAGCTAACATTAGGTATGCAAGTCTTTTTATTTGTATGTGTGTGCCATTGGGAACGTGCTGTCGAGAAGTACAGTGCCTCCATGTTTCCATTTCAAGCTCACCCTCTCCATTGTTACCTTCTGATCTCTTTTGTGCTGGTGCTCACTGTGATATCAACTCTAATTTCTCACAACCGTGTGTGTCGAGCCAAAGTCTGTAACCCTTATACCACAACATTCATTTACTAACGCAAATGACTTTGGTGTGGAAACAATTCTGGATTAAAAAAAAAAAAAAAAACATTCCCGTGGAATCAGGCTGTGTAGCATGATGTAAAACCTTCAAATTCATTGTATCGCCTTCCACGGGAAACACGCTTGCTGGTGTTGGTCTAATCACGGCTAAATTGAGTTGTGCATCATTGGGCACATGTGGCAGATTAACTTAGAACGACTGATTATAACCTGAATACAAGTGCTTTCATTTGTTTGCATTTGCGAATGCTCAACATGCACCGTTGGAATTCAGTTGTAGCCATTAGTGCTGCCAATACAGTAGATTAAACAAAAATGTGAGATTACCATGTTGAAAGTGTAGATCGAACTAATCTCTTTTTAATCTCACCTGTGGGAGATCAAAAGATTGATACGACAACATAAAAGTGGCTTCAGTCATTTATTTACTTTACTCAGCAGTTGTGACCATTTACTTTCTGCTGTAGTTGAGACTAGTCCCAAATGCTGTCTGCAACCCTTACGTTTGGGAGGAATGGTGCTGTTTTCTTTTGTCCATTGTCAAATACTTAGAAATTATCATTATTATAAAATATTTTCCATCCTGTCTGTCCTTCAGTTTGGCAAAAAGCTTCTCTATGGCTCACTACATTAGCTTGTTTGTTGCTATCGTTTGCTGTGGCCGCAGTCGCAACTGGGTGCTTTGCATTTATGTGGTAAGCTCATCTTGATCTGCTTCGGTGGTAAGCAAGCTCCTTCTTACAAAGATATATGCACATCACTCTACCTTTATTAAAGTTGCCATCGCGATGTTACTGTTCATGGGACTGTAACTCTCATGCGTCCTCCCATTTTCATGTCTTTCTTTTGCCATCCTACCCACAAGAGGTGCTTATCAGGTTATATAAAAAATAATAATAATAATAATAAAATGACAGCCAATCCGTGTCCACTAAAGGGTGTGATTGACTTCTCCCAACAACTTAGCACAAGCCAGTTGGTATAAAAATGGATATAATGAGCATACCAAAAGCATAGTTACAGGTTAAAAATGTGGTCACTGTAATGCAATTAACAAGAAAATAATGCTTTGAACTGTGACTGTAATTAATTCATTTTAATTGTATTATATTAAATGTGTTCACTTGTAAGTCTTGTGAGTTTCCAGTGCTTAAAAGCAGTATTAATATGCACTAGTACTCTTACTGGCTTTTACAGTTGCTCTAAAAATAGAAAGTAGTTCAGGGAGTGTTTGAAATATGTATTGCATGTGATAACACACACAAGTACACTCGACAAGATCCAGGATTCTCATGATGTAACCACCCACATGAACCAGTGAACTGTGCACTTTTTTCAGTGGGCAAAATATAGCTGACACAAGCGAAAATGATTTGTTATTACTTTTGAGCTAAAGAAAAAAAATAGGCAATGTTTTGAAAAGGGGTAAGTAATCAAATTGACTCATATTAGATTCTGCTGCCTTGCTTTTCTGTCCTGATGACTTTGTTATCGTAATCACCTAAATGTGTCTTAATCATTTTTGTTTTTGTGACTACATTTGTAATGTGACCATTCAAATTTGGATGAGGTGGTGTTTCATAAAACATTTCCATCGTTGAAGTGCTTGTTGTGATGTCGCGTTAACAAGTGACCGTGGCTGTGCAGATCCACATCATTCATGCTTCATCTTGCCTGGTTTCCATGATGTATAACCTTTCAAACGGCTGATTAACACCTTGCCCTTTCTCTCTCTCTCTCTCTCTCTTTTCCCTTTTTGCGGTTTGACCAACCTGACCTCGGTCTGTTCGCTCTCTTTGGCATGTTATTCTATGAAGGAGAGGAGCTCCTGGGGAATGAAGGGGCCAGGTACATGAAGACGGATGACATGAAAGACCATGATGACGATTTCCTCTCCCCCAAGAAATCACTGGAGTACGAGAGAGGGCTGGGCACAGCGTAAGGGGGCTGGGAAGCGGGGCAGAGAGCCAAGCTGGATAGCGGGGGACTCAACATAGCTAACTTACCACTTACGAAACAAAGACAACAGGGGGGAGCACCGGCGATACGGCCTCAACCTGACTTTTTTTGTTTTGTTTTCCCATTCGACAGGAATTACTCTCCTGCCATTCCTAGGATTCCGCGAGTTTCACCCGAGACTGTGATCCTAAAAGAACACGAGCTAGATCAGGTTTGAGCACATGAACGGGTTGCCTGTTGTATACAGTGCAATCCAGTAGTTTGGAAACACGTTCAATGTCATATGGTCTCACTTTAGCTTACTCAATCCCAAGGACATATTTTTAGGTACTTTTAAGAGTCCAGACATTCAATTCCATTTTTTTGTGTGTGTGTGTGTGTGTGTGTGTGTGTGCTTATGTTTTTTGTACTTCAGCCTTCCCGTGAGGGGATTGCATGTTCTCCTTGTGCCTACGCGGGTTCCCTCCGCACATTCCACACTCCAAAAACATGCAGAGCACATGAATTGGACATATAAATTGCCCTTATGTGATTGGGTGCGTGGGTGGATGTTCGTCTCATTGTGCCCTGCAATTGGCTGGCAACCGGTTAAGGGGTTTCCCCTGCCCACTGCCCGAAGCCAGCTGGGATAGGCACCAGCAAGCGTGTGACCCTAAGTGGCTATAGAAAATATATGGGTTGATGGATGGATGGATATACATATACAGTACACACACATATGAATGTATGTATGTGTGTTTTGTGTCTGGACTGAAAACTAAATAAATAAAAATATGTTTTGGGATTAAATGAGGTAAGAAGTCAAGATATCCAAGCTAATAATAAACGCCATTAATATAATACTTAATATGAATCAATTATTCTAATACAGATTTCTGTGTTTTGTTTTAATGTTTTTTTTTTATTTTGTTGAGGATTGTCTATGAACATTTTAAACACACTGCAGCTTTGGGTTATCAGGTTCATGATTAATTTTGTCTTCTCTCTGCAGCACACTCCGCTTCCACTGCCAAAAGAGTACGATGAAGACTCTCTGATCCCTAGCAGCCCAGCTACTGAAACATCAGACAACGTCAGCCCAGTCGCCAGCCCCATACACACAGGGTCAGCTCAGCAGAACGTTTCACAACCCTGAGCAGTATGTAAAAAGGAAAATATATTGGTACGTGTCCAACAACAGGTTTCTGGTCAGTTTTATGGTGGATGCCCGTGGCGGCTCAATGCGAGGCAGTAGACACAATGGTTTGCGGGTCATCATTCCTCCAAGAACCTGTGCAGCTCCCACCCGCATCACCTGCCGCCTGGTGAAGCCGCAGAAGCTCACCAGCCCACCGCCACTTGTGGAGGGAGAGGGCCTGGCCAGCAGAATAATCTCCCTTGGCCCGGCTGGCATGCAGTTTCTGGGGTGAGGATGCAAATGGTCATTTTCTTTGTTTTTGTTGTTTTTGTTTTTGTTTTTTTTTCCAAAATCATGCAGAGCAGGTTAACTGAGGTATACTATACAGCCTGTGAACTATTTTTTTCCGGCCAAGTACCCCCTGACCAGCACAATTTTGGATTGGGGGGGGGGGGGCTTCATCCAGCGCTGTGCCATCCGTGATTCATTTATTAAAATTTGGAACCACAATTATAGTCGTAACTCCAGGCATCTTTTTATGAAGCCACTCTATAAGATAGGTCGTGTAACATAATTTGTTTTATTTCTGACTCGTCTGCTGAAAATTGCATCAATGATGACAATTCAAGGCCGAGTAAAACGTAAGAAATAAAGACATGTAACATTTTGCAAACAACAACAAAAACAGGAACGATAACAAAATTTAGGAATATGTCGCTTCATGTTCCAACTAATTTGCTCTTGATTCAAAAAGAAAGCTGTACTGTTCCCGCCACAGCATGAAAAAGTTTTTAATTAGATTTGCTGATGCTTGCAGAACCCCTGTTAAAACCTCACATACCCCCTGAATTGCCTTCACATAAGCCCAGTGATATACGTACCCCCATTTGAGAACCACTGCTATAGAGTAAGTTGAGGATTTAAAATTGTTCATACACTTTCACTGACATGTGGATAGAAGGCACTAAATTGTGTCTTATCTCGTTTTATTAACACACCCATAAAACATTTGTGTTCATACTGTGCTCCCCAAAATACAGTAATTCCTCGCTGTTGACGGTTAAAGACGACCGGAACTCCCCCACGATAAGTAAAAAACCGTGATGTAGCGTCACCCCCATGGAATTTTCATGCATGTGTAGGTGAATACCTGAATTTTTTAAATGTGAAAAGTAATTGTACTTTGCATATTTAATATGACTGCAGTACATTTATTTATTTAAATCTTAAATTATTAAACCTTATACAGTAACTGTATAGCTATCCCCTCCCATCACTTTGTAGTTTCATGGAGAGCCGCGGTTATATTAGCGGTGCCCGGAAGTCTTATTAAATCGAAGCCTGTAACTGACCAAAAATTATTATAAAAGAAATCTAGGTAAAAATGCTACAGTGTAGCGGTGCTTGCTCCTCCTTTTCATTGGTGCCAACCCCGCTACTGTAATATTACAGTGTGTGAACAAGGATGAACTCAAACACTAGTTCAGTCTGCTCTATTCTTTTATTGAAAATAATGTGGTAGTTGCAACTAACGAGCTGCTTGTGTTAGCCGGGGTTATTCTTCCTGGCTGCTCGCAGCCAACTGGCTGCCTCTTGTCTATTTTAGTCTCGCTCCGATACCATAGATGCCGTGGGTAAGAATATTTCCGATATAGAAATGTGCATCTGTACATCATAACTTGGCCTGTGTTGCTGACAGATGCAGGCTTCCTCAAATGTTGAAAAAAAATCTAATCTTTATTCCATTTATGAGGAAAGAACTGTGTCCTAAATTTGAGGAATTATGATGATAACCCAATTATGGATCAAAAAAGACACCCAATATTTAGGTCAATTTAATCCAACCCAACATTAAAAGTGGGTGTTTTTGTACAGAAATGCCTAGAAAGTTGGGTCAAATTGACCTAAATATAGTAGCGGTCCATTTTTGACCCAAAATTGGGTTGTTTTTGAAAAAAGGTCATTCACTTAATAACCCACTTGGAGGTACACTTAAAATTCCTTTACATATGAATTGGATTGCAATAGGGCTATTGGTTTCTTTCTTTCCTTTCCTGTGTGGGCTTTTTTAATGGACATGGAATGCTTGCATGAACGCATCACTTTTTTTACTCGAAAGATGTTCATATATCCAAGCAAAATCTATGTCACAAGCAAAAGTTATGATAAAATAGTGTTGTGCTGAAATCAGAATGCATTTATTGAATGACCAAAGGAGGCAAGAATTATCATACTATAATACATTTTGTCCAAAAATGCTAAAATGATATGAAGAAGTTTTCACAAAACAATTTGTGTCAAATTCATGTGACAGACCAGTGATTGTGGAGATCCCGCACTTTGCTGCTCTGAGTCGTGGCGACCGTGAGCTTGTGGTGCTGAGGAGTGAGAATGGATCTGTGTGGAAAGAACACCGCAATCGCTATGGTGACGAGGTTCTTGAAACAATCCTCAATGGCATGGATGAGGGTAAGACTTTTTCCTCTATGGAGGTCTTCACACATGCGCACAGGCCAACCCACAAACATTTCATGGAGTCATTTTCTGACGCGCGCAGACTTGGAAAGTCAGGAGGAACTCGGGAAGAAGCGAATTCGCCGCATCATCTCCACTGACTTCCCGCTTTACTTTGCCGTGGTGTCGCGGGTCCAGCAAGAAAGCGACCTGATTGGGCCTGAGGGAGGTTCCTTGACGAGCAAACTGGTGCCACTGGTCCAAGCCACGTTTCCCGAGACGGCCGTCACCAAACGAGTCCGTCTGGGTCTGCAGGTGAGCTGGGACGATGAGAGGAAAGAAGGAAGGACGACAGAATAAAAAAAAACAAAAAAAAAACGCCTTGCATCTCTTCATTGTCGTTTCAGCTTGCCTTGCATGCTTGTGAGATTATTTTGCTGTCAATGTCATGCATGCACGTTGCACCTTTGCACTAGAATACTAGTTTGCAGCCTTGTGGGGTTTTTTTTCTTTTCCTTCCTCAAGCACTCTATGGACATACATTTTTGGGATGTCTTTCTGGATGTGAAAACGGAAGTGAATTTAATTGATCTCTTCCATGTGTACTGTAGCTGTAACTCACGCATGTTTCAAAAATGTTTTTTCATCTACAATTTGTGTCAGGAATGACTGATGTGTGTTTTCAAATCTAAATTCTTCTCCCAGACTCATCCAAATCATGTTTTCTGAATAGTGACCACAAAGTTGGAAGCATAGACTAATGTCCAAATTTTCCTGTAAGGAAATTGACCTGATCGATTGATTTTATGCTTGTTTGCCCAATACATGTGTCCATATATTGTAAAAAAAAATAGATATATACTGTTTATTTCCTGGTAATGCCTTATTGACCTTCATCCTTTGCTGTCATTCGATTTCATTTGAATGTGTCGAAAAGAAAACCTTTTGCATGCATCCATACAAAATTCTGACTATAATGTGAAAACATGACCTCATTATTGGACCTTTCATTCCCTGCATGTGTTTGCTCACTACAATGATCGGCTGTATATACATTCATGTAAATATTGAAACATTATTTCCACAACTTCAAAAATGGGTTGGGGAAAATCTATTGTATATATTAGAACTACGTAATAGAAAATCTTACAGTTGACACTTTAAATGTATGATTCATTTCATGGACAAAAATGTTCTAATTAAGAAAGCCAATTTGGGATCTTGTTGAAAGTGATTCTTTTCTTTTTGTTTGTTTATTAAGATTGAATGCAGCAATCCCCAGATTTTTAGCTGCAATTTCCTGTTAGCATTTTGATTTTGGTCAAGTATAGAAGAACCTTAGTTCTTCTTAGTAATACAACTAAAAGGGAGATGTATCTATAAAGAGATGATCTATAAAGACTGTCATTTTCTAAAAATAATGGACAAAGTCTTATTCCAGAAAACAGAGTAATTAAGCAAATGATTATTAATTAATGTTGACACCTGAATGTCTGAATGTGTAACAGGAATCAAGTGAGATAGTAAACACACCATCTACTGACCTCAACGGGCCTCCTCTTTTTCTGTTAACGACCACAATTCCATTAAATAAGCTGACTAACCAATACTTAACCAAAACACTACCAAACAAAAGTGAATTGAATGTGGTTGTGAGTTTTAGTCTTCTCTCACTCATACAAGTTGTATGTTTACGTTGATGTTTAGGTGAATGTTTTATGGTTCTTCCTTGTTCAGAAAATATATCTATATAAAGCTTTGTTATACAGTTTCACACAATAAAAATGATTTCCCATATTATACAAACTGTTTGGATTTTCTCCACGCATTATTAAAAAAAAAAAAAAAGATTAGACTTGGTTTGTTTTATTTACTCTGGGCTCATTTCTTTCTCTTCCCATTGTGTCTCACTTCAACTCACGACTCTCTCCGTCTATCGCCATCATATTTGTGCATTCTGCTTCATCCCTTCTGCACCGATCTTGTCTGCATCACTGACATTTGACCTCAGGCTCAGCCCGTTCCAGATGAGTTGGTGGCCAAGCTGCTCGGTAACCAAGCCAACTTTAGCCCTGTGGTGACGGTGGAGCCCCGACGCCGCAAATTCCACCGACCCATCGGCCTCCGCATTCCCCTGCCTCCGTCCTGGCGGGAGAGCCCCCGAGACTCTGGCGAGGGGGATACCACCAGTCTGCGTCTGCTTTGCTCTGTCATAGGTACTACACACAGAATTACCACTGGGAGGACTAGTTGTTCTTCTGCCCTTCCAAGGAACCTATTTTGATTCATGATGAGTTAGGGTTTGAAAATATTTTGATGAGTTGTGCGGTGGCTTCACCTGGGTGTCATCTTGTGGTTCCCAGGTGGAACAGCTGCCGCCCAATGGGAGGACATCACTGGTACCACTAAGCTTATCTATGCTAATGAGTGTGCCAGTTTTACAACCAATGTGTCCGCACGGTAAGTTCACATGGTTACACTAATCACCCATACGTGCAAGGACAACTTTTAGGCATACTTGCACAAGAGCTGGAATGAAATGAATACTTTTGAAATACAATTAATGCTCATTTTCCTAAGCATGAAGGTCAAGCATGAATTATTCCGTGACAACACACTGAAAGCTTTATTAACAGTATGAGAAAGCTAAGCAAAAATTCAACATCCATCCAATCTTAAAAAGAAATACAGTACTTCTATTGCCTCTGCAGAAATCTCTCCGTCGAAGGTGATAAAACCGAGCCCTGCCACGGACCATGAAAAATTGCAAGTAGTTGATGCCTCTCTAAAATGGTTGTAATTTCCAGCTTTAAAAGTTTAAAGAATGAATGTATCACAAATTGATGAGGCCAAAACTATTTTGCAAACTCATTTTGCAATATTACTAGATTAAATGGCTTACAGATGAATCGCTCTAAAAGCAAACAAAAAAATTCATTGGCGGTGCCCCGGTAAAGCCTCTTACTTCCACAAACAGCACAGGTGGAACTTATGTCCTTACTGAAATACAAAAGTTTTAATATCTGAGTTGAGAGCTATCACTTCAACATATGTCCTGACACCAATTACTATTTTCCTATCATCGACTATAACTGTTACAATGTATTTAATTATGAATGAATCAGTGTATAGTAAGGCAAAACTATTTTGGATCATTTTACAGCTACGCCAAGGGAAACTACCATGGAAATTGAATGTTTTCCATTGTACGGGTTTGCCTAATGGTGCATGTACATCATGTGTTGTCTTTTTTTGTGCGCCTACCTCTAAGGTTCTGGCTGGCTGACTGTCCTCGTACAGCAGAGTCCGTTTCCTTTGCCAACCTTCTCTACAAAGAACTGTCAGCTGTACCTTACATGGCAAAGTTTGTGGTTTTCGCCAAGATGAACGAGTTACGCGAAGGCCGCCTGCGCTGTTACTGCATGACGGATGATAAGATGGATAAAACCCTAGAACAGCATGAGAACTTCACAGAAGTGGCCCGCAGCAGGGACATTGAGGTCAGTCGGTCACAACTGTAAAAGCGCTGCCTCACTGGACAGGATTTGAAAAGCTTGCTTATTCCACTCGCAGGTGATGGAAGGAATGCCGCTTCACCTGGAATGCTCGGGGAACCTCATACCAGTGCGGAAGGCCGCCCAGCAGCCTCGTTGCTTCAGCTTCCAGGCCTTTAGGGACAACAGACTTCCTGTCTCTGTTAAGGTGGAAACATGTCCGCTTGAACTATTCATTTAAATCTACAGCTTGTCAGTGTGTCTTCACTGCTCCTTTGTGCTTGTGCGTAAGGTGAGAGATAGCAGCAAAGAGCACACGGGCTTCCTGTCTTTTCTTCGCAAGACCACCAAGTATGAAGACAGCCAACATGTGTTGTGTAACCTCAACATTACCATGCCTCCGTGTATCAAGGTACAACTCTGGAGATTCGCCGCCCTTCAACACATGTTGCCCTCTAGATCATTATACCGCCCTAATTGTTGTGGAATGTATTGGTAGATTCTTGGAAGTGAAGACCGCAGGCGAACTTTGACCCCACTGGCACTAAGAGAACGATACAGTGCCATGAATGAACCCGCCATGGGTATGATCACACACTTCTACACTGTCAAAAGCAAACAAAAAAAAACGATTAAATAAATAATTGAAAGGGATAAAGAACTTATTTCATCAATTTTCAGCAGTAAAAAGCGCCTAAATCAGGAAGTTCTCACTAAATGAGCAAAATAAATGTTGTCATCGGATATGCAACATCACATTTTGAACAAGGTTGATTGTCAGCGTTACGCGTTCTGCCTCTTGCAGCATCAATGAGCGTCATGGAGAGGACTGAGCTAAAGATGGCTGTGATTACAGAGCAGTTGGGACTGAGTTGGGCAGGTAGGTCAATGTTGGCTTTCCAGGTTACTTCTCACCAACCACGTTTCCCTTGTCTCTTAGCGCGTCTCCCTCTGTCCCGATGGAATAAACTCAAAATCTCTCATTTATGGCTATAGTATTTGGATAGAGGGATGGAGGGACTACCTCTTGTTATGTGTTTTTTTTTCCTTCACTCTCCTAAGAGTTGGCCCGTGAGCTTCAACTCAGCGTGGATGACATCAACAAGATTCGTGTGGAGAATCCCAACTCCCTGCTAGAACAGAGTTCTGCACTTCTTAACCTGTGGGCAACTCGTGAGGGCAAGAGAGCCAAAAGTCAGTGCATGCGGCTTCATTTTGCTCTCGTCACATTCACAGTCCAGCTACATTATCCTGAGAATCTTCCTTTTTGTGTGCTGGCTTCCACCATTGCAGTGGAGACCTTGTATGCAGCCCTGAAGAGCATTGACCGCATGGACATCGTGACCATGCTAGAGGGCCAACCAGCACAGCCTCCCAGGCAAGGCTCTCGTGAAAACAACAGACGACACAACGAAAGGGAACATCTCTCTCCCGCTATGACCAATGGTGAGCTCTTGAGCCCAAATTTGCCTGTGTGCCATCTTACCTTCTTCCCTAACATCCTCCGAAGACCTCCCTGAATTCCCGCTATTATTTCCTTGCTCATCTAATGCGTATGACTGCCGCCCTGAGACCTTTGCAGGAAGCAACCGCAGCACAAAGCTTGTGGACTCAGGACACTCCTACTGCAATGAAAATCCCGGGGGGCCTTCCAGTAGTTTCACTTGTTAGATAAACCGTAGCCATCTGATGAGCTTAATTACAAGGATGGTATCATGAAAATCTTCCTTTGCACCGATGACCATGCTCACCGTAAGCATGTAATTAATTTAGCCATATCTTTCCTTAATATATTAGCTTTTTGTTTTTGTTTGTTGTTTGCAGTGGTGCGAAATAAACTGCATTTTACTAAGCGCTGTTTATACAGTATTTTCCCCTTCATGTGGTACTAGATTAAGGAAAGAAAGAAAAAATACACTTGAATGATTTAGTTGAATGATTATCTCTTCTAATGGATAATTATCCTGGTGAAGGTAATATTTTTGAAGTAGCTCCATTAATGGAACTCAGATTTAGCTGTTGTGTTTTCTTCGTGTTCTTCAGGGATGATTAGATAGAATACAATTATCTGATACCTAAACTCCTGAGGCATTGATCAGTGCATTGTTGTACGTGATCAGACCATACTTCAATCAAAAGTGTTGCCTGACTAGCAAGTCAACACACGTTGCTTTACTCTTTGTTCTTATGGTTTCTTTTACATATGCCTTACATCTTACTGAGCCCATTTTCACCAGTGCAAAATTGGCCACTCATGCCTGTTTCTGAGTTCCGACAAGCTGCTGGCACAATTCTGTGAAAACTGGATGCAATGTCATGAGATGTAACCACGCATAGAAACCAAACCCAAAGAACAGGGAAATAATTCAGATCATACTAGATGTGAATCTGATTGCCATCTTGTCTTGTCCCACCCGCCTCCCAAAGGCATTTTCAGCTCTATAATTTTTAGTTGTATTTTTTTTTTATGTAATTTGCTAGTGTTACAATATAATGCAATGGTATATTTTGATGGTATATTAAAAAAAATACTGGACAGTTAAATGTGTTTTTAATTAAAATAGATCAGCTTGACTCTGCTAAACTACTGAATGATTGACTTATTGGATATACTGTGTCTTCTGGCTCCATTTCATGCTTAGTGCAAATCTAGTGCGAGGCTTGGTAAATCTGCACAAGGACAGGCTAGAGTCCTGGATTGCGTTTTGATATAGTCACAGACACACACACAGGTGGTGCATTAAAAAGAGTCCTTTTGCGCCTTCGCGGCCCTTAACTCAGCCAACTCGATTCTCTTTCAAATTAAGAGGCTCCTCTCATTCCTTTTAAAATCGGCAAAGGAGAGGCAGCGCAGTCAGAAGTACTGTATATAAAGAGAGAATAAAAGTCCCCCTTCAAGCCCAAAAAGACTTTCCTATTTATTTTTGATGAACGTGTCATGCCTGATGTTGCATGAAGGCCAGTTTGAGTTTCTTTAGGACTAATAACGCTGTTGGTGCCCTGAATGTCATTTTGGGAGCCCTGTTGTCATTACCTGTGAATCTGTCCTCCTCTGTTTTTGTGGACATGTCATTTGCAGCCTTACTCTTCCTCCTCCTCACTGCTCTCCGAACTCTGACCTCATATCGACCTCATGTTGACCTCTGACCCATATTTTTTCCTTGAGTTACCCCGCGACGTTTGCGTGCATTTTTCTTTCGTGAATTCTTTTCTTTTTGGGGGAACTGTGGAAACCCCCCACGTTTGTAAGTGTCCGTTCTGTGAATGATTCACCTCACACAGGCTTGTGTGTGCTCTTAGCACCCACTGGGAGAGGGGAGGTGACCCGCTCTCTCCCCTACTTTGCGTCTGTGTTCATCACCCTCTCCTTTCTATTTTCTCTTCCCCTACAATGTCCTTCCCTCGCCCTGCTTGCCTCGCTCGTTGCATGCCTCCCTGCATTTGCGCGCACATAGTTGGATATGAGCAGTACGAGGTACGATCACTAACATTGCACATAAAGTGCATGTCACGGGTACATTTGCATGGCATGAACTTGTATTAATATTCCTTACTGTCTTCAGGGGTCTTCTTATGGGAAAAAAAAGAGAAATAACAATCGTCCACTGTGTACATGAATGAATGTTGTGGTTTGGTGACTGATTCCCCATCACTGGTGTCCGCTGAGTAGATGATTTTGTGTAAAAATCTAAATGTTGTGCTGTTTTTGTATCAATTTCAGATTGTGCCACTCCTCACTCCTTCTCTATCTGAATTAGAAATATATCATTGTCAATCCGTCAATCTGTTTGGCTCAGCATGAATATATTCATGTTGGTATTCCAGCCAATGCTGCTTCATGTGCTTCATGTCACCACTATAGTTCTCTATTTTATATTTACAATACTGTGCAAAAGTGTGTTCAAAAAGGCCGCTGTTACATGTGCCAGGCAAGGTAAAAGCAATTTATTTATATATCTATAGCTCCTTTCATCTACACAAGGCAACTCAATGTGATTTAAACAAGACCTAAGAGCATTTATGTGTTGAACAGCTGAACACATTCCAAGGCAAAGCAAAGAGAACAAAAGCAACTTCTCAAGATTACTAAAAGAACATACATTGACAATGTTTAAAAACATTTGAAAACAAAAGATTTAATTACAGTTAAAAATGTAGGAAAGTAGCTTTCTGAAATTAAAAAAATGACCCTATGGTCAATTTGATTTTAAAACGTTTTTAAAATATGTTTACTTGGATTTAAAAGTGTTGACTTAATTTTGTTGTCTTATGCTACTTGCATGCAGCATAACAGTTAACTGCTGCTTCACCATTTTTGGACTCTAATTGACCCGTGTTTGCAGACTTTAGAGCCCTCCCGGGTTTTTATTCAATTTGCATTCCTTGAATAATTCAATGATGTATAGACGGTTACATGAGGGTTTGTGCCTTTCAGATTTGAGAACCTGTTGGGGACTGCGCACAATCGAGATCCTCAGGTCCGAATGCAAAACGTAAAGCATTTCTTGTACGTAATTGTTTTTTGAGGGGGTTAAGTAATCCAGTCTAATTTTATCTGTCCTCCTGGTAACAGATCATTGAAATGAGACAGCTTGTAATTACCTAAGACTTTTGTACAGTCATGCACATTTAAAACAGTTTTACTGCGTTCCTGCCTGAATTCTTTTGAGTTTATTGATGATACAGGCAAGACCATGTTTTGTAGATGTTTCTCCAATATGTTTTGATTCAATACCACAAAGAGGGGAAACTAGACAGCTACTGTAATTTATTATTCTGCACTCCAGACCGCAAGCGAAAAAAACTGATAACATCTACAAGTGGATGCTGTTGTTTAGTCTAACCAATAAATACAGATGAATATAATTTACTGTTTATACTGGTGCCTAATATATCTTAATTAAAGTCAAACCAGTGACTTCAACTTTCTGCAACATTTCAAAGCAATTTTCCTAGTCGAAAAAAAGGATATCGTACTTCGAAAAGAGAACTCTTTATTTTAAGTCATAAAGATACGTGCTGTCATCGTGACTTTTGATCAGCTTTTACAGTAAACTACCAGTAACATAGGGAAAAGTCATTATGTTCCAATTGTATTTGTAATCGCAGCACTATTTCATATAAATGTAATAAAACGTGGTGATGGTCTATGCACCTTTAGAAAGAGATTCCCAATTTAAGTCTGAATGTTACTTGCAACAGGCACTTGTCACTGTGATCATACTGCGGCAATTTGGAGTGTGAGAGTTAGTGTAGCATGTAGGTCACAAGGTAGTTGAGGTCGCAAGTTGTCTCAGATGTCCGCTGCACTCTCAGCAGTGCTTAAGCATGAAGTGAATGACACACTGACACTTACTGTCCTCTTGCTCTCTTTCTGCTGTGCATGAATGCATGCTTGTGGCAGGGGGTGTATATTCCTCCTATTTCACAGTCTGCTCCATGTACCTCTTTTACGGCCTGTTTACTTTGCTTCCGTCAATTTATAAGTTCTCCCCAGCTCATCATTTTCAGAAAGATTGCAAGTTGTCTTTTGCTCCAAGTGGAGTGATAGTCTTATTGTAAATAACAAAGCAAAAATGACAACTACAAAAAAAGCTAGCCAGCTTGCCGTTCCGTGTCCAGTAAAATTATCTCAGATGTGGGAGTGACCTGAGTCCAATGTGATTTAACGAATGTAATATTATACCAAATAATATACCAAACTTCAATATTTCAAGAGCTCTCATTTTGATTGGATCGAAATGTTTTGACAGCACCAAGTGTGTGTCTGTGTGCGTGGGTGCGTATATGTGTGTATGTATGTTAACGAGACTGCCTGCACGCATGAGCTCTAGCCTGACAATATTAACTGCCTGTTAACTAAGAGCGGGGTCGAATGCATGCAGAAGTGCGATGGTGATTAAGTGTGTCTGGATGATAGGGACGTGTGATGAGTGGTTTGAATACAGGCATGTTGGATAGACAAATGAGCTCAATCTTGAGCGGGGGGCTGTAAATCCTATGGTTTCCACGCAGGTGGCGGCCAGTAGAGCAGCATCAGTCTCAAGTGGGCCTCAGTGCAACCTTGTCGGTCCATATGTGTCTGCTGCTGCTTTTACTGCCCTGCATCTTCTAAAAGTCCTCGCTCCTGTTTTCTTCAGCACTGCACTTCTTCTTGTATTCGCTTCCTTCTCCTTCCCCATTTCCTTCCGCTTCCCCGATTTTCCCAGCTCCTGCGCGAAGGGGTACTCTCCCCCTCCCAGGCTCCCGGTGTTGCGGTTGGGAGGTAGGGAGCGAGGTGGGGGGGGGCCGGGTGTCAGTGTGCTTCTCTGTGTGTCACTCCAGGTTATGGGCTGGCGCAGGATGAGCTTCTGTCCCCGGCCTCCTTGCAGTACAGCCTGCCCTCACCTTTGGGCGCCGAGCCCTTCTGGCAGGAAGTCTCCAGCCTGGACTGCGCGCCCATTGCCACCACGGAGGAGGACACCCTCATGGAGATGTCAGACGTGCAGGTGTGGCCCTCCGGCAACTCCCCCTCCCTGGTGCCTGTGGAGGACTCCTCGCTGGAGTGCAGTAACGCAGACGACTCAGAGGGCCTGCTCGGTTTGCCCTACGGAAGTCTAGGGCGGCCGGCCAGTCGGGCCAGCGCCGCCAGCGGAGGCGGCGTCGTGCTGAGCGGCTCAATCGAACTGCCCGAAGACGATTCGGAGATGGGCGTAGACTCGCTTAGCACCGCCACGCCGGCCTCGCTCGGAGGCACCATCGCTGGTATCAATCTTAACGGACTGAACAATGGTCAGGGGTCAGAGGCGAGTTCGGAGTTATCGGCTGTCACTAGCACGACTGGTGGCAATGGAGGAGGAGGAGGAGGGACTCCGGGCTCAGAGGATGGGCTTTCTCTTGTTGCAGGACAGCAAAGGGTGTATGCCCGACTTAGTGAGTCGCCCGGCCTCACCTGTGTTGCCGATCGAAACGGAGACAGGTGAGTCTGTTCCCAACCTCTTTCATCCATCATCCCAGCATAACATCAGTGTGTCACACAGTACAAGTTAGGGGTGCCCCACATTTTCGGCCACCGAAAGATCAGTAAAACCGAAACAATCTGTCCCAAAACAGATGTTGTGATGACGCAAAAACCAGCAAGCATCTTTCTGAATTTCACATGAACATACAGGAGAAAGGGAGGACCGTCGCTTAGAAGGCAACAACTTTAAAGTGGATAAAAAAAACAAAACTGACAAACTTCCTCTTGTTTCTTGGGATTACGGCCAAACTCAAAAGAAAAATGACCTACCTACCTACTTACCTACCTTGGCATGTTGCCAAGTACAATTTCAAGATAAGCACCCCAAATAATACATGGATGACAATGCAATAGACGTCAAAGGCTTTTATTTTGAAGTTGGCCTTTGTAACTGTTTTAACAGTGGTTAGCCTGAGTCCTTGCACTTCCATTTTTATTGCCGCCTCATCAAAGAGTTTCCACCATCAACACACCACCATTAAAAATATTATTCAACTGCTGAATAAGGACACAAAGAATACGCTAATCTACAAAGCTGTTGTATGATAAGGCAGTGTGTCCCGCATTTGCACTGCCCGTTAACTACAGTATATATATGCAGTGCACCTGGTGCATTCAAATGCAATCAGATATTTCAAAGTCCAACAGAAACTCTTCCATTGTGCTGCCTAATTTCCCAGAATACAATTGTTACATTCTGTCAGGTCTTTTTGGGTTGTTTTTCATCATCTAGTACGTGGTCTTCCCTTCTAGGTCATCTAATGGTGGAAGTGGAAATGGAGGCGGCTCATTTATTTCCTACCTGCAGGAACAGACAGGTCCAGGATGGATCCCAGTCACGGACCCACAGGCCTGGGTAGCCAACCAGCCAAAATCTAGGCAGGTCATTGACACCATGATATCGTCATGCTGCAACTCCATGGAAGGAGATCAATCCCATTTGTCCCAGGAAGCTTTGCTGCAGCCTGCGAGGGACATGGGCCACTCGGAAATTTTACGAGGACACTTCCGGGGTACCCAGCCTTTCGAGAAGGCTTTGAGCTTCCCACACAGGGCCCCTGAACTGAGAGCCTGGGATGACATGCGCTTCAAAGGACAGGCGAGTAAACACTGAGCATTTCTGCTATAATGCAGTAATGCAAAAAATATGTATCTGGATTGATATCTGAATTTTAGGTTGCACGGGCAAATCTTATGCTTCTTTGTAATTCTCTCGACGTAAATATTAAAAACAGAGATAAAAAAATCACCTTTTACATTGCCTGCCCTGGGTTAGTAATAAACATCTAGAAATGTAGAGTTGACAGTAAAAGTGGACCTGATCAATTATAATATTTGCATAGACAGGCTTTCTCCAGTCTTTATACTGGATACCATTGGACTGCAAGAGTAAGCCATGACATATCCCATTTGAGTACATCTGTCAACATAAGACATTTCTCTGTACACACAAATATTTAAGTTTGCCACTTGTCAAATTTGACTGATAGTTGGTATGCTTCCTCACCTTTCTAGGACGCATCATATTCCTCACACTGTCAAAAAAATACATAAAGCAAGCACACGCACTCACACACGCACACACACGCACAAACACACCTATAACAAACACACACTCTGAGAGCCGAAGATGGGCACAAACCGCATGTGGTGCCAAATATAGCAAGAATTCTCACTGTCCTCCTCATGTTACAAGCTCCCCGCCCAGGTCCTTCCCACGCGTTGACTTTCATGACATCACACTGTAAAGGACAAACTGAACTGTGTAAGTGTGAAAGCATAGATGGAAGTTTGCTTCCGGAGCATCAGTGCTCTTTGTGTGCTTGAAGATGTATAAGTTGGTGAGAAAGCTTCCTTTGGTTTCAAAATGTTATTTCATGCAGCTTGTTTGTTTTACTTTGCTTGTACGTGTTAATCTGTACAGGACCAGTTTGTGCTAAAAGTAATGACTACAACAAGAATGGCAATGTGTGGCTGCCCAGTGCCACTGGAGTATGTCGAGGTATTTAAAGCCCATAGATCACGTGGTCAAAGCGACAGAGAGGTGGGATTAGAACCCCCCCCCCCCCCCCCCCCCCCCCCCAGCACCAAAGTCATTGGCCGGGTGCTCTTGATCCTCCATTGGGAAGGAATGGTGTCCTGAGGGAAAGGGCCCACTGCCCCGCTTTATGGAAGGATAGCAACAAAAGAGACAGCGAAGGCAAGCTGGGGTCAGCAGGTGTTGCTGGGTTAGTTTTTTTTTTTTTTTCGGGGCAAGAAGTTGCCACTGAAGGTTAAAGAGTGTCGCGCTCTACGGCGTGCATGTGAAGAGGCTGTGCGGATTTGCGGCTGATCCAAGCGGGGCAATGTGGGCCCTAGTGACGGAGCTCCTCTTCAGCTTGGTGCTGCTGGCATTTCTGGTCATCAGCTGTCAGAACGTGCTGCACATCGCCAGCGGCTCGGTCCGCTCGGTGCTTACCTATATCCACGCTCAGCTAGACCGCGAGCTCGGCGAAGTGGAGGGCGTGGCTGACGAAGAGGAGAATGTCACCACCAGGGTGGTCCGCAGGAGAGTCATCCTCAAGGTACCTCAGGGAGGGAGGAATGCAAGCATTGGTTGCAATACCCGACTGCTGCAAAGAGCAGTTTCATTCTTGTTTTGAAAACTTTTGCAGTCGTTAAGTCTTTTTGTAGGATAATTGTTTGAGCCACACATACTCCCAGGTTCTAAAGTTTTCTTTCTTCATTTTAGATGAAGCTGTGACAATTTTGTCATTGGGTTGGTGTCATTGGAAAGGGAATTTATGTTTTTTTGGAGCTAGCCTAACTTTAAGCAGATTGGTTTCATTATGTCAGATTGGATACAATGCGGTTGGTGGGCTGATAACTCATTAGTCTGATTTTACAATCATAATTTTCACACAAAAATCAATTATTTGTAATTTGAGTCAAAAAGTTCGACACATTTTGATGTTGCCTAGGAAATTAGAAAAGAAAGCATCTAACTCATGCCATGCTTGTGAAGTGAATAATATCTTCATTTTTATTGGGTTGTTTTTATTTCCGTGAAACTTCAATGAGAAGTCAGGTCAGGTGTTTGTACACAGAGGCGGAGTTACATGGCGGGCATCCCCACCCCCAGCCTTGTCACTTTCTGCCCTAAAAGCCTAAAGAGAATATTTATGAGTGATCGGGATGGAAACTTAAAGAATATGTTTTAGGAAAGACTATTAAAGTCTACTTGTAAATGTAAATTGAAACTATTATTTTCACCCTTATCAAACCATCCAAAATCATGGTTTCATGAAGTAAAATATATCAATCTTACACAAACCCCTATAATACAAGGAGGAACAAACCTAAATAAAATATGGTAAGGAATTGTAATAGTTTTGTGTCATTGTGTTTGGATGAATTTAGATGAATTCCATGCAAAAGCCATCAATCACCACTGCAAAATGGCATTGACCCTCAGTGGAAATGGATTACTTTATTTGTTAGCAAGCTAGTCAGTGGTTCTTAAATGAGAGTACTTATTAAAATCTCATGTACCCACTAAAATATATTCATATTTTAACAGGGTTTCTTGGGGCGTAAGGCAAATAATATTTCTTTTTTTCTTTTTAATGCTGTGGTTTTCAAATCAGGAGCAAGCTAATTTGAACATGAAGCCACTTACTGTATTGCCAAATAAGTTAGTGACATCTTTGCAAAAGGGTGCATTGTATGTTGTAACCCAGGAGTGTCATCTAAGACTCCTGCTTCAAATGATCGGATGTGGTTATTAGCCTTTTGCTGAGGTTGCTGAATCAGATGTGTTGGAGGACGGGAAAAACCAAAAACATGCATGGTAGCAGCCCTCGAGGACCGAGTTTGGACACCACTGTTGTAACTCTAAGTGTTGTGATTTTCCGGCAGATGAGCCAGAAGTAAAACAGATGATGTTACAGTACATGATCTGGCCTCTCTGAATAAAATACGCCTAAAGATACCATTACTAATGTTGTTCCAAAGTTGAGACAGACACATCAGGCACACGACTCTGTTAAGTCTTCTTTTTTTTTTTTTTTTAACCCAAAAATACTTTCCGATCGTTAGGAAGTACATCATTAAAAAGGGTGGGAAAACTGAACTAGGCCCTTGACCAAAGGCAAAGAAAATGCTATTACTTGTTTAAACCCTGCAAAACGTTGCTTTTGACCTTACTTGCATTATAGATGCATTGGGTAATGTTCTGCATGTTTATCCATTTCATTTCATGAAAGCCTGACTGGATGGTATCATAAACAATGAGTTTTTGACATAAGCACTCGAATGACACGCATATCCACCCCTCAATGAGTTGTTGTGTTACCCTTGGCCACCCCACTGAAAAAAAATTGCCAATGCCCCCGTTTGCACACAAATCTTTTTATTGCCTATCTACAATTCTGAACATTGATTGGCATCTACATTAAAGGTAATTGGTAGCCATGGCAATGGCACAGTCACCATTCTCACTATAGGAATGTCTTTGCAAACATTTTAGAGCAGTTGCTTTAAAGTAAAAAAGGTTCCCCACAAAGACCACATACCTCTTTCACCGTGCGGTTGATTTTCTTCCAGGTTTTCCATTATAAAGTATGTTTCACTTCATCACAGGGGGATGAAGCTGAAGATCTTCATGGGGAACAAGTCAGCGAGGAGCAGTTTATGGACGAGCATGGAAACGTCATCACTAAAAAGGTCAGACACTTGCCATTGTTCTGTTGTTGTATGGTGCATTTTATGTTGCAAATACCATGTTAGTGAGAAAAAATAACATACTATAACGAATGTTGTTTATCATCACCATGCTTTAGATTTGAACTTACACGCATTTGATGATTGCTTTGTTAAAGAAATTAGGGGAGTATGTCAAAATGTGGCAGCATTTTGGGCATTTTAATGATGAAAATGTCCGCGACCCATTGCCAACTCCACCGACACGTGTGTCAGATTGTGCGAAAGGTGGTGCGCAGAGGAAAAGGCGAGGACGGCATCCAGGACGTGAGCGTGGACGGTTCTCTGCAAGACGCCAATGAGCTTGAGGTGGACGCCGAGCAGTTCATGAGCTACGCCATCTTGGGCCGAGAAAGCAGCAAGGTGGGCTTGTGATCTACAGCCAGTTGTGTCATCACCCCCTTCCCCTCCCTTTAGCCCAGATGGACCCGATCAAATCAGATGACGCAGTCACGCTTTGACACGCTTTGATTGACATCATGTCTGTTGGTGAGACTTGAGTGGACTCTCGAGTCTGATCAAGATCACCAACAAGCTTAACATGCATGAGCTTCACTATGATGATGATGATCAGTAGAATTGTAAAGCAGTAGAAAAAGAAGCGTTTGATGTGTGCTGGACTAGTCTGGAACCTCCAAAGCTGAACAGGAGCTGTTCTGATGCTGACTGAATTTCATGTCGATCCTCCCCATCCATTCATTTTTGTCCTCAGCATAGCATAGCTGACTTTAGGCAACAGTTACATCCTATACAGGTTGCCAGCAATTACATGGTACATGTAGAAAAACAACCATTAACGCTCACATATGTTTTTGAAATGTAGGAGACCAAAGACTTTCACTTTTCTTTTCTTTCCTATTTTTTTTAATCAGAAAATCTAATTTTGTTGTGGTCTTCAAGCAGTGACCGTTCAACGTCAAGCATTGGTTTTACAGAAAAAGTATGTTTCTCTCCCGAACATTTTGCTTCAAATCCACCGCTTTTCAAGCGTTCATCTTGGGAGGTTCCTCTGTGATTTCTGCATGTCAGCGAAACAAAAGAGCTTAGGTGCTGTCATTACTCTAGCTTTAATGCTCAAGTCACCAGTCACTCTAGTCATGTTTCCAGCTAATGTAACAATCACTAAAACTGCACCTACCTCACATGTTTGTCCTGTACGTTGACAAATCTTTCATGAATATGACCTCATTAAAGTCTGTGGTGCTTCAACTGAGACTGTGTGCTCTGTCACTCCACCCTTCATCTCTCCAGTCCACCTAGTATACATGGTCCTTATCTTCAACTGCCAACCATTGCTTCTGTCCTTGCCTGTCTGATTATATATTTATATATATGTATATCCTTTCTTTCTTCCTCTTTCTTGTTTCTCTCTTTCCTCACCTCTGACTTTTTTATTCTGCCCATCTTTTTTTTGCCTCCCTGATTCCCCTCAACTTTTCGCCTCACTAATATTCCCTCCCGCCTTTCGTTCCGCCCCCGTCATCCCATATCTTCTTCCGACTGTAGCCCGATACTGTGGATACTGTGAAGAAAGGTGCTCAGATAGTGAAATGTGCCAGCCTGCGGAGAGTTAAGCAGTGAGGCAGGCTGAGCGCTGCTTTCCCGCAGGTACGGGATTCACCCACAGTGCGCCTCGTTCTGACGTGTGCTGGGCGAGACCATTTAATCCACTCTCCTTGGTGGATTAAATGCCAATGAATGTACCTTTAACTTCACCACTAATCCTACTGCAATGTGATGCTGGCGCAGCAACGAGTAGCAATGTTTGGCCTTGCGTATAGTCGTTAGGCATTTTATTACCGGTAGGTACACCTGCACAAACAAATCAAATCCAATTTAAGTAGTCTTTTACTGCCAACATTTTCCTCTTCCTTGTAATTGTGATTATGATCACACATAGAGGTCGTGAATCTCTATAAATGTGTTTTATTATGGATCACAATTTCCATGAATGGGTCTCAATTATACATTTTAATTGATTTTGCAATGTTTGCATTTGTAAAGGCATTTTTTTTGGTTGGATTTGTTTATCGTGCGTGTGTACTTTATTGTTCGGTGAATGGAGATTAAGGTTTGGGGTGGGGAGTGTTTGATCCTAAATTCAGACAAGGTATTACGGAGAACCGTAAAAGTGAAAAGATTTAACAAAGGCAATAACGACAAAACTATTATAGCCTACTGATTTTTTTGGAATTCCACAAAAACATCAGTCTGTGGGCTGAAGAATTGGTCATTTGTAATCTCCCTTTTCGAACAATAATGGAAATGTGTGTCTGATAGACCACACATTGTGAAAAACTCAGAACATTTGTTGTTGTACACAGGTATTTGGTTCTCATGAGTTCTTGTAAAGAGTAAATACTACTAGATAGAAATGAAGCACCATTATGATACATTTTTCCGGATTATCACAAATTACATTCACACACACATCCATGTAAAGTATGAGCCCTGTATGAATTCAATGCAGTATTTTTCAGTATTGACACAAAGCTATTTTAAATAGACGTGTTCCATACCAAAGGCCAAAAACCTTCCAGGCAAATATCTAAGTAGTTGGATCCTATAACTATACAGTGATGTAGTGGATGAATCTTGCTTTTTTTCCTATTATTATTTCCTTTTGTATGACTTCCAAAGATCATTGTAACAAAGCTAGTATCAGAGTTTAGCAAAACACTTTATACACACATGGCATTGGATGCGAAGTGTGCTTTAAATAGAGTTATATCAACATTAGAACAAATGTTTTGATTTCATGTTTGTTGTGATCACTTGAGAAAAAGAAATAAGGTTGCGGTCAAGGTCAAATGCTTGTGTGCACATAGGGAATGTGTGCGTGTGTGAATGCGTGTATGCGTGCATGCATACAGTGTGTTTATTTGTGAGTGTGTGGTACTTGCCCTTTTCAACAGTGGGCCATTACATTCCTTCGATTGTTGGTATTTCAAGTAAATGACAGCTGAACATTAAACTACCTCTACCTGCCACTTCAGGCTTGCTACAATAGGCCCAATGCAGTGAGGCTGGAGAAGTGGAGGATCTGTAAATGTCAAATCCTCAAATATTTCATATGATAACTTATATAGTGAACCCCCCGCCTCGGCACTGAAATCTGTGGGGGCAAGCTACCCTCTATAAAATGTGGAAAAACTCACTTATTCATTAATTTTGTGCTCAGGCCAATACAGTGATAACAGTATTGTTTTGGCACAATTAAAGAACCATACAAACGAGTTGGGGAGCCATCCTCTTGTGGGATTGATTGACAATCATTGTACAGGTATGCCTTGAAATATGAGTGATCTGACTTGAATTTTCCAAAATCCGAGCCATTTTTCAGCAGATTTTTACTTTTAATTATTTTCCGCTTCAAAAATGAGATACAAGCTCTACTCAAGTCACAACATGCAGCAGTTTGGCAGATAGTAAATAATTCTTCAAAAGCATCTTGAACCCGCTCCATGCACACTCCCAGCTGAAGTGTCTATCAAATTATACATTAAAGAACTAACAAACAATCTAAAAAACAAAGACATTTTTGTTAATGACGTATATGAATTATGCTGTCCCCTGTGGCCAACTCACAAACAACAGAAGGAACCAGTGGTGAGCCTTTCTCATGACCTATTCAAAGCAGGGCTGCAGTGGTTCACTGTACATGTTGTCGAAATGACGATCAGCCGGGGTAGCTTGCATGATAAATAGCCATTCTTATTGTGAACGTGATCCGAGGAAAATGGTGATTGTCCTAAATGAGCATGTGTTCCTCTGTCCTCAGAATTCTCTGCAGGAGTCGAGCCCGTCCCCGAAAACTTCCTACATGGACACATGACCAGCAGCAGCTGACACAAAGTGAAGAACACTCACAAACAAACAAAAAAGGCAAACAAAGGAAACGAATGGCACCAAGTCACTACTGTCGCACATACCGGAAGGATAATTGTAGTTTTTAACAAGATTTTTTTTTTTTTAATTAAAAAAAACACACAAAAAAACATGAGGACAAACCACTAAACTAGACGCATGATTCCCTATCAAACAAAACAGACAAAAAAGTAGCATCCAAAACATGCTTCCTGTTGTTTAAGTCAGCATGAGCGACTGTCGCCGCATGGCCTGTCTTTAACTACAAATACCAAAGGGGGGCGGGGAGGGGTGTTGGGGGTGCGATTCATCTGTGTGGATACAGGCATGCAATGTGGTCTACGTGTGATCCAAACGGGAAACATGACCCAACAAGGAAACACCGATCCAACTATTGAAACAAATGGAGTAAAAACAGCTCCAGGAGAGGTTCGCGTAAAAGTAACCTATGACCTCTCCTCCACCAAAAGCAACATTACTAATTGGACGCTAACAGTGCTACAACTGTCAACTAAGAATATGTGTCTTGTACATAATATGGTATGCAATATATTTAATTGCGTTATTGTTGAACGTCCCACTGATGCTGCTATGGTATTCTCTTCTCTTCCTGCTCAATTTGAATATATATATATATATATATATATATATATATATATATATATATATATATATATATATATATATATATATATATATATATATATATATAGATATATATATATATATATATATATACATGTCTTTGTGTGGACAGCAACATACAAATGTGACCTAGTTTTTCCCATGCTCTCCATGTGCTTTTTTCCCCTCTGAACTTGATGCATAGCTGGTTCGAGGCTATGTGCGACCTTCGCGCAATAAGACATCGGAGGTGGCTGATAATTGTCTTTATGCTCGTGAATTTTGTCTCGATCACTATGAGCCAAAATGCAACTTCTGTTTCCCATTACGAGCCGAAACAATGTAGCAGTACTGCACAACTCCTTGACGGCATCCAAAGTCACCCCCATCCCCGGGGCTAAAAGGGTGTCCCCCGTTTGTTTTGGTGAGGGCCGTGGATGTGTTGAGCTCTTGTCTCATGTAGCAAAGCCAGCCAGCAATCACTGTGAAGAGAGACTGAGCCGCAACTGTGAGCCCACCCTCGCTCAAGCGTGTTTCGTTGTCATTGTGCCTCGTGCCGAGGAAGCAATAAGTGCGCTCATAAAAGGACACGGAGAGAGGATTCCGGGGGTCACAGTCGGGCTTTCAGTCTGTTTGCTTTACTCCATGCAGAAATGATGTCAATACATTTAGAAACGCACATTTTTGTCACTTTGCTTCTTTGAAAATGACACGGGAGGCCCTTTGTTTCATGTGAACGTTACGGTTAGAAAAAATGTCCCGCACCGATCGTTTGTCAGCAAAGCGCTCGCTGTTAGTTTTGTTAGTCGCGGTACGATATAATATCACGACTGATTGCTTTACCTCGGTAAATGTGCCATCGCATATCATTTGACTACCTGCAAGCCTTTTCTTTATCAGTCCGTGTTGACTACCGTTATCAGTCGCACAAAACGTTGCAATAAACATGGATCTAATATGTGTTTGTTTTTCAGCAGCCACAGATGAATGTAAAGTCTTGGTAATTCTGTAACTGTTATGTGTTAATGTATTGACCGTATGCTATAGTAGACAAAAGTATACTGTACGCTCTGTATTTGCTGTTGATCGTCACCCCCATTACAGACCTGTTACTATCATTTGAGGGAAGCCACAAACTTACGTTTTACGTTTAAGCAGCCCTTCACAGCATATTTTGCAGCTGATGCATTTGGTCAAGCGAGAGTGTGTAATGCTGCAATCCCCCTTATGTTTCGCTCATAAGGGCTTTGTTTTTGAAGCAGGGGCAGCTACTGATGTCAGGGTTGTGTTGGGGTCCGAGGTCTACTAAAAAGAAAATTGTCGGTGCAACGGAAAATGTCAGCGGCTCCAATGGTTAGATGACGACAAGCATTTTCCCTCAACGCAGCCCACCCCCAATCCGCTCCCCCACGCCTTACCCTGTACTGTACAGTATATTCTTTCAAAGGCTTCCACGTGGTGACACGTTGAATGTGGAGGAGTCTTGCTATGTGCACGCTGAGGGGCGCTTTGGTACTGATCAAGAGACTACTGAAGTGACGCCATGCACCGATTCATGCAAAAATATTTCCATTGCAAAAATTAGGGAAGACATGTACTGTATATTCCTTTTAGAATGGATGGATATTAACGCAATAGCATATTACTCAATACTAAGGAATGCAAATGCACACATGCACAGAAAACGTTTTTAACATGAAAGGCTATATATATAAATATGAATATATATGAGAATATATATATATTTACTTAGAATGCTATGCACCCTTACGTGTCAACTGGGATTCTAGTTATGTTATGGATGTACTTTTAGCATCAAACCTTCAGATGTAGCTACAAAGAGACTGTTGACTTCTGGGTAATGCCTGCACCTGAGGATGAATTAGGGTCTCGCGGGTATTTGAACTTATTTTGTTTGCGTTTTTTATTATTGTTATGGGGAATCGAACATGGATTTTAAGTCGACATGTACAAAAAACTTTCAGTCCAATCAAATCCAAGAACATCTGTTGACAACCTTCTCTGTACACCAGCTCAACATTTACAAAATAATAAAGAAATGCAATGTGTGTGTACATTTTTTTTCAAATGACAAATCATGCACTTCTCTTTTACATTACAGTGCAACTACAAGACAATATTCATGGAAAACTAAATATCTTGCTTCTTCTTTAGGCACCTCTTCTAATGGCGTAGTACTGTTAAGTTTTGCACGGAAAAAAAAAAAGTTATTTTTTTACACTGCATAAAATCACCACAATATGAGTTCCATTCCTGTGGACGCAACATAACCAAAATGCATGTCTAAGATGTACCATTACTTAAAACACGTTTAATAAAACATTTGAGTTCAAGATCATCACCATCCATCTGTCCATTTTCTACTGTTAAGAGGTGAGAATTAGGGTTGGGTTCGTCTTTCGTGTTGATTGATTTTCAATAAAGTTTCACTTTTTCACTTTCATAAGGAGGACACTCACATTAAATAGTAGAAACTGTTTGCATTCTGGTGCACCAGTAAAACATGAACATTTGCAGGACCTTAACAAATAATAATAAACTAAATCAATTGTACTCACAAGACAAGCTGTGAAAATAGTGTTGAAAACACAATATGTAAACTCGTGTCATTTAAAGAATGATTTCTGGTTTTATGAATGAATATTGGGGTATAAAAAAAAGAAACTCGATTCCGTTCATCGTTTTGAACGGCCTCAGAGCGTGCGAGTGCATTTTAATATGTGCAAGAGTGTTTCGAAAATTCTTATGGAGTTGAGGGATTCCATTTGTGTGTGAGAGTGTTCCAGGAGTGTTTTTCATTTGTTTATATTAATGGCCCAGAAGTGTTTCCCAATGGGTCATCATTTGCGGGAAGGACAAAGTGTATCGGGTGCAAGAAACAATGATTGGTGGTCAAGAAATGCCAGCGCCTTTTTCCCCGGCTACAGAAACTGGCTTCCGGGTTGCGGAACGACACCACTAATTTGTCTTCTTCTATCTGTTTCACATAACGGGGGGAAAAAATACAGGAGTGCTCGTCAGCCACTCGTCTTTGCACAATCTCACTACATCATCCAGAGACCTGGGTCCTCTCCTCTTTAGCAATCTACTCAGGTTTTCAATTGGGTTGGGATCTGGGGACGGAGATGGCCGTGAGGGGTGCTTGATTCTGTGTCCTGTGAACCATGTCAATAATTTTCAGTATGGGAGTATGCTTCGGGAGAAAAAAAGTTATTGCAAGGCTTTTAACATATCTTAATCAGGGGTGCCCGGCCATAAATTATGGAGCCAGGGCGCTGGATGTCACCGGGCTCCCCCCTGAGCTTTGGAGACCCTGTTTGGGCCAAACCCAATGTAGGAATGCCTGTTGGCCTCTTGGAGGCGATGTACGCTTACCCTACCCACGTGTGGATGTTGCTACTTAGCCTGTCTGTCTGGTTTTGTGTGTGTGTGTGTGTGCGCGCAAGTGAGGGGACAAGTTCAGGTCCTTGTAACAAAGAACGTGAACTAGCCGTGTGCGCGTGCGTGCGTGGCTGCTGAAATGTGACTTTTTTTTCTTCTTTATTTTTTTTGCCTACGCGTTCCAGTTATTTGCACTTGATGGTTTATTTGCGTTAATGCGAGAATAGTCGTATCCGAGACAAAGCGTGGCGTTGGAAGCTGAACTGTGCTGGAGTACTTAAGGCAGCTAAGGCAGATTCAGAGTTTAGCTCGATCCCACATTAGTTTCAAACGTGCAATCTGGAGAAGATGTCCACCGAGTGCCAGACGAGTAATGCTACAGCCATCCCGTTGAGCAAGAGGGTGGCCATCCACGATGCCGCGCACATGCCTCCAGATTACTCCACTACCCCCGGGGGCACAGCTTTCAGCACCACTCCTGGTGGTACGTACATTAATTTGCCATCGCCTTGGTCATTCTTGTTCCCTGTGATCGTGGATTACGCACATGGATGCTGCAGACAAGTTTGGCGTGTGTCTCCTGTCGCAAGCTAAGCTAATGTTAGCAGCTTGTGCACTCTGCAAGTCGAAGAGCAGTGTTCGGAGAACAAAGAAAACTGACAGTCGTCACAAAAGCCGAGCGTTTTTTTAACCATTGCCTGCAGGTAATTTGACACCGTAGTGGATGACTTATCTAGTCTTCCTGGTGTCTCAATTGTCTGATACTGTGGATGTGGCGTCACTTCCGATCATTTTCTGTTGGAATGCATCGTCAGCAAGTATTGGCATGCAGAGAAGATCCTGTCTCTACGTACGTCTAAAAAATGGATTATATTTATGTCCATTTATTAACTGTCTATAACGTTTCCGTTGCATATTTGAGACATTCTTTATACTCAAACGTTGGCTTCCAAACCAACGTTTCCCCACTTCTTAGGTATAAAAACCCCCTAGAATCCACAATAAATGCGTATAATGAATGTAGAGAGGCAACTTTGTATTAACGTTAAAAAGGCATTCGTGAAGGTCTTTTTCAGCCTGTGTTTATTCCATCCATCATAACTTTTTACTTCTGATGTTTTGTTGTAGTTATCTACACTGATATACCATAGAAGTTGTCAGTAAATAGCAGGGGTGTCCAAACTTTTTCCTCAGCCGGCCACATACAGAAGTGTCATAAAATGCAAGAATAGCATTTTTTTAACTAATAACTAAACAACTTTCATGTAAATTTAAAGCTTGACTCGGAGCAGAAAGTAGACGAAACCAGTTTTGCTTGTAAAACAAGAATGATCATTCTTCACTTTAGTAGTAAAAATGCGTGGTTTAAAAAAAAAAGTGTGTATATTTTCATATTAAGAAACTGCAGTATATTAATCAAATTTTTATAGGTAGCAAACGTATGTGTTTTAGTATATGCCACAGGTCACTTATAAATGAACGGCTGGCCACAAATGGCAACTGGAGCATAGTTTGGACATCACTGGTTTATCATATACCTGATAAACCAAGAGCACCATCTAGAGAAGTCGAATCATATCACAGGTGGTTCATGAAGCTTCATTTTCCCCATCACCATTCGATGGCATGCACTAAAAATGACGTTTCTGAAAAAACACTTGTGTTTCCACACATAAGGTACCAGGATTATTTATGACCGAAAGTTCCTGCTGGGGTGTCGCAGCTCTCCTTCAGCCAAGACCCCTCCCCGAGGTCTTCCAGACATTCCCGGTGTGACAAGTCCTCCCTCTGCAGGAACCAATGAGATGAAGGCCAGCGATGGGGAACTACTAAGCAATAGCTGTCCAACTGCTGGCAGCGCCACTGGTATGTTCAAGAGAACTTTTTTTTCTTTTTTTCAGTTTGACAAATGAGTCTTGCCTCATGAAGTCTTGAAGTAGATAACCCATTTTCATTTCCAAATGAAACTAAACTCAACTCTCTGTATGCACGCTAATTAAGAAGGGACCAAAGAAAACGTGTCATCAAATGATTTGAAAGTTGTTAGCACACTGCAATTTGATCAGCTTTTACACATTAAAGGTTCAGTTCTTCCGCTCCATTGTTAACGATTGGATCGCCGCCTTCCACCATGATTTACAAAATGGTTACATCCCAAATTATTGATGAGGCACCGCTGCAATGTGTAATTGTAGATCGTAAAGAATTATTGTCACATGTATAGCACGACAGTTCTTATAGATATACAAATTATATGGTAAGTTTTTTTGTTTTATTTATCAATTCAGCAAGAACGTAGGTTAGTGTGGAGTTGTACAAATTTGTGTTACGTCACTGCCATTTCAAACTGAGGACCGCTGTCATACGCACACAAAATAAACACTCCTGACCAAAAACATTTCATAACCAAATTCATAATAATGCTACAGTAATACTGCTTTGAATGTATGATGCTATGACAACTGTTTGAGAGCCGGACTTTGCTGTGGCTTTTAAGGCAAAGGTTTTCACAAAATGTATTTTTATATTCCTCCGCAATGTATTTATTTGCTTTGTTTGTGTTTTACAGGTGACGATGCACAGTTTGAAATGGACATCTGAGTTATCCAAGTGTCATTTAAAACATATCAACAGTATGCTGTGAAAAGAGGATTGGTGCTACCATCTTGTCCAAAAGGCTTTCTTCCTCAAGGTGGAGTCCTTTTTTCCCACCCAGAACGCTTCTGTGATTTAACCTACAGTTTACACTATCTGCCTTAAGGCTCAAAAGGAGGGTGCCTTATTCTAAGGTGAAATGCTCTAAGGTGTATGCTTGAAAATGTAAGCAAGCCCGTTAGCATATTATGACAATCAGAGTTGAAGGGAATATGCCCCAATAAGTTGTTCCACAATATGCAATTATTTTCACACACACTTTAAGGTGCTCTCTGGAAAGTCCTGGATACTCCACCATCGAAAAACAAGTGCATTTTCATCAGTTTGCGGTATTCATAACAATAAAGGAAATGCAATTGAATTCAAACTTTGTGTGTGTTTGTAATCTAACAATCTTCTTTTGCTTCCACCTCACTGGTCAGAATACAGATTCGGTGAGAAAGACAGCCTCAGCTTAAACTTGTTTATTTCTTCACTGTATGAGAAATTGGTTTGTCTTTTTTGTTTGTTTTAACTGAAGACGTGCTTGGAAGACTTCAAGGTCTCCTTCACAGAGGTCATATCAGCAGAATTCCTCAAAGAGCTCACCACTAGCTGATAAGCTCAATCGGCAGTCTGCACAAAAAGAAAGGTCAATATACACGTAGGCAGCGCCGCCGTGTCAGGAAAAAAAATGGTCCCACTCATTTGAACGGTATAGAACCTGGGACATATCGTATGTCTAATAACGCACTAAAAAAGTGAATTTTTTGAAACACGCATGCCATCGTGTGATGCGGAAATCCATGGATTTTCACTTCTTGTAGAGGTTGGGGCGAGCGAAAAGAGACACCGGACTTTGTGTGAGTGACAAAAAGTTTGGATGCAAGTTCGCTGAGTGAGACGACAGCCCGTCTGTTTTTAGACGGGAGGTGCGGATTGGACAGTTTCTTGTGATCATTTCCAGTCCATCCTCCACAGTAGCCTAGATCGCATCCAGACGCTTCTGTCCCCTTCGGCATTGGCCTGCTGATTTCTGTTTATCTGGTTTCAACTCTGTCCTTGTCACCTCTGCTTCCTGACACCCCCTCATCCAAACACACAAGTGCTACTGCTTTTTTTTTCCCTCCCCGCCAGCATGGTTGAGCCCAATCAACAACAAAGGCCAGAGATGCCCACTAATGAATGACTCATGGTGTGACCCCGGCATACAGTTCAAAGGAGGATGAAGATGTGCATCAAGATCTCTCAGCAGGTTCAGTCACACCAAAGAGTTCATCCACCATGATGCGTATTGCATGTGTGATAGCTGAAACGCAAATATTTGAGATAACGTGCACATCGAGACATTTAATATGGGACGTTGTAATGCCTGGTTATAGAGCGGACATGTGTATGTGCTGTAACTCAAAAACCGCACTCAACAGCATCCCTGAGTTGGAACTGAACCCACACACACTTAAACAATACATAGTGAAACTCAGATTCTCTACATAGCATGTTATGCTCAAAACTACATTCATTTGGACTGTCACTTGGAGTTAACGGTTGTGATTTCTAAACAAAACTATTTAAATTCAAACAATCATAATTCAAAGAAGAAACTATTTTAAGTAATTTGCAACACACAAAAACAGTTCTATCATCCCTCTCACAGTACATAACAAATAAATTACATTGTCAGGAAGGAGATCAGTGAGCTTTTTATCCAGTCAACCTGCAAAAACAAGAAATGAATTTATAACGACTTTTTTTGATTAAACTACTCCTTGGTCTCAACTATTGTAAAAATATAGATTGATGCTAATCGCATAGGCTTCTTTTCAGTATTTATTTTTTCGCCTTAAATTTTATTGGTGAGCCAGAGAAAACAAACCCATTAATCAGGGGTACTGCTAGGTATTACGACGTACTAGGGCACAAGGCCACTACTGTGGTGATCTGCAAGAACCAGTCCACAGCCTGAGACCATTCTGCGGAGTACATTCTACCAGTCCATGGATACATTTAAAATACATACACACACACATTCTCACTCACATTCTGGAGCAGAGCATATACAGTATGGCCCAATTTATCACAATACCATATTATCGCCACGTCAGGAATATAACTGCTGATTGCCCGTCCACAAAAAATAACCCGTAAAATTACATACAGACAATGATTTCATCTGTAGGAAGAAAAAGTTTGGGGAGCATTACTCTAATATAGTGTATGTCCTTCATCACACACACACACGCACACTGCCCCAACCTCACTACTACATGTTTACTTAAACTACTATTTGAAATAATAAACAATGTATGAATATATATTTATAGTTGTGTTTGTTTTTTCATGCCATGGTCTTTTTTTAAAAGATGACTTCATGTGGTCGTTTTTTTTTTTTTTAAAACAATCTTACACAGACTTTTTTAAATCTCAACAATGTCCAATGCACCTATCATGCATGTTTATGGAATGTGGGAGGAAGCCAGAGTGCCCAGAGAGAGAACCCGTGCAGGCTCAGGGAGAACATGCAAACTCCACATATTAAGGTCGGAGCGAGATGGAATCGAACTGCAACTCTGAACTGTGAGACAGATGTCCGAAACATTATCCCACCGCTAAGAACAGCCTCGCTAGATGCGGTCTTTTTTTTTTTTTAAATTCTTTACCTATCAAGTTTGTTTTGGCCATTTTTTAAACGCCCAGCAAAACATAGTTGTTTTCTTCTTCAAAAAAGTGCCTTACTGTACACATGATCCCTTTAAAACATTTTGAATTTTTCAAATGTTATCTCTTTTATTTCTACTTTGAATGTCAATAGAATTGTATTGAATGTGAGCTTTTTAGCATTTGTGCTTTATTATTCATGCTTGGGTTTTGGTTGATTTTTGGGGAGGGGCAACTTACTGACTGTTTGATTTAGAGAAAAAAATAGCTCAATAAATAAATAACAAAATGCCTTTATTGTGTAATGTATAAAGGCCAACCACTGTTAAGTTATGTATGTATTTAACATCTTATTGAGTAAAAGAGTTAAAAATCACTATTTCAGTGCAGTATTGGGTCAAAACACAAAACAGAACACCGTGTACCTGAAAATAAAGTTTTAATAAATTTGCTTTTTTTTATGTACAAAATATACAATGTAGAGTATAAATATAAAAAAAAAAAGCATTTTTATACTACAGACATAACAAAGTATATTGTATAGAACCTATATTAATGATGAACTTCTCATTCAGTAAGGCAGTGTCACTCCTGTCGCCAACGATGATGCGCGCGCTAAATCATTGGCCGGGCAGGCGACTCGGTCAAACCACTCAGTGACAGCCACACTCTTCAACGATCATGTCCTCGTGATGGCGCAGGGTCAGGTCGTCGTTCTCATAGTACAACATGGAGAGAGGGCCGAGGCGCGTGGGCACGCAGGACGGGCAGCTCACCCTCTCCGGGCGGTGGTATTTTAAAAGGCTCTGCAACATCAACAACATGAGAGAAAATGTGAGCTCTGCTGGCCATTCTGTCGAAGCAGACACAGTCAAATTGTCTTACTTGCATGTACGCGTGGTTGGTGGGATTGAAGGATTCGTCCAGGGGCGTCGGACAGACCCCCTCGCAGCGGTAAGCATTGAAGCGTTTCGGATGCACGATCCACTCGTCCCAGCCGATGTGCTCAAAGTCCACCCACATGTCTACTCTGCGACAAAGCGGCCGCTGCGCGACATCCGGTGCGGGGGTGGGCCCGAGCCCAAGCCCGGGGCCGACCACCTCCATCACCCTCTCCATCCTGTTCCTTTTGTGGCGCCGACTATTACTTCCGCTGCCCATTTGCTCCATGGAGACGTATTTGGAGTTTTCCACAGTGTGTATGAGGCTGTAGGCTGACTGACCTTCTTGAGGGAGGTCACGTTTAAAGAAGAGCACCACCATAGCCCGAAAAGTAGTTGGGCAACTTTGCCTTTCCGGAAAGGTGGGAAGGACATGGATCGGTATCTCCCCAAAATCCCCAGAACCGCTCCCAAGGTCGGGTTCAGGTTCTGCCGAGGTTTCCTGGCCTGACACTCTGGCTCCTTGGTCGGCCCAGTTCCTCAAAAGAGCGGTGATGTTAAAAACCTTCCATGAAGACCTGCTGGCGGACGCGCTGACGCTCCCCAGGAGAAGGCGCTCGTCGTGGCACGACAGGCGCTCGTCATGCTCGCAAGTTCGCGAGTGATACAAATCCACCACGGCCCGCTTGTGTGCGTATAGGCCCGGCAGTCGGATGTGGAGCTCTGCTAAGTGGACACTGTCGCTGGTTGAAATGGACAACAAGTCGAAAGTAACGGTCCATCTGTCACCCACTTGATGGCAACCTAGAAAACAAAGTTAAGATGTGAATGGAAAGCGGAATGTGGAAGCCGTTTCATTAGTTATTCAATATATACCTAATTTTATTTATTTTAATACAATTCTTATTTTATCACAATTACGCCTTACATGGCAGAACCAAATCCTTCGGGATCGGACCGCGAAGGTCCCCGCCCTTGGCCTAGTCGGACCCCAAGGGACCGGCCAACAAACCCTACCCCCAGGCCTGGCGTTGTCTGGTCCCTCACCAGGATCTCAGGATCCTCGGGATCATTAGGACATGCAAAGCCCTCCACCTAGTAAGGTGATATCCAACTACTGATATCCAACTACTGCAGTGAATTATGAAGCAAACCAGTATGAATAAATGCTCAAAGATTTTTTTTTGCCAAGCCCACTGAACATTTATTTGATACCCTTGAAATCTGAATTAAGGACAGTTGAGGCCAATTCCATTCAGCACACTATAAAACAAGTTACCAATTAGTGAACATTTCACTGACAAAATACAAGTTGGCAAAATTGAACACTAGTAAACAACCATGTGCTACTAGTACCAGTCCCAATATAAAACCACGAGTTAAAATTTTGCACATCATATTAGTGATGATATAATAGTTAACTAAATACTATAACTAATTGAAAAACACATGAACAAAAAAGAAACGAATGCTTTGATAAAAACTCACAAACCACATTTTTTATGTATAAAACTAATGAGTAGAAATGGAACAAGATCTCGAATGACAAGATATAAGATTAGAATACAATGAAATATTTGGGAGGTCCCTGGGACGACCCAGAACACGCTACAGTATGTCTCTCGGCTGGCCTGAGAATGCCTGGTGACTGGACAAACCAGATCCTCGGACAAATGTCAAAACACTGAGGTGGGAGGCTGAACAGGGCAGGATGTGTATTGAACTCCTTTGCGCAAGGCCGTCTGAGGGCTAATATACACACCCTCACACATAAAACGGACAAAGCCTTTAAAGTGGAATAAGCATTTGACACTTGCTAGGCCGTAAAAGGGGAGGGTCGGATCGTAGATAACGGCAGACGGAAATTTGCCGGAGAAACCAGGACCGAATACAAAAGTATTGAGTTGACTTACCGTTTGCAAAAAGACTGATGACGGAGTCCGATTGGCGTGCAGGCCGAGTGTCGCCGGCATTGCCGGGCGCCGCTGACGATACGTCGGCCTCCCTGAAGGAGCGGTACAGCTGCATCATGTACAGAGGAAACCTGCCGCGAGCATGCAGAGAAACGCTCCTCGGGGCTACACTTGCGTGATACTCGGGCCACTCGAGGGCAAAAGAGCAGAAAAGAAGCATGTACAAGGCCATTTTAAAGGGAAACTGCAAGAGGGAGATTCAGGTCTCCTTCCTACCCTAAGCTCATCTCAGGTTGAAGTGATGTGCAAGCTGAAGAGCAGACAGGCCCCTTTATAGCAGACAGCTGCCCTCTGATGACCCTTGACCACTCCAGGCATCCCATCAGGCCCTCTGATCGCCAAAGCACATCAGAGACCGCCACAAACAGAACCAAAAAAAAAACTATTTAGCCAAGGTCATTGTCCCGTCACGCTGCCATCAGATTTTACAGTCACTTTTTTATAGTCACCTTAATCCGACGCACAAGCAGGTATTGGTTAACAATCAACACCTACAATGCTCTACATCAATTAACACCTCAATGTTAAGTAGAAGTGAGACAAGACCACCAAGGTAAGAAACAAGGATACTTTATTCAAACAAACAGCCAGAAATGTTTTAAAAACACATATGTGAAAATGTAATACAACAACGATCTAAAATCACTGTCACCATTTCAAGGCAGAGTTGATGATTACCTCCCAATCTATGTGTATTGTCAATGAGAGCCGAAATACGCCTTTACAAAAATGACAATGAAGAGTTTTGACACTATTAGAATTGTTTGAAACACACCATCGTCATATAAAGTATGTTACAGTTAAGAGAGGTCTGAGATTATATTGCAAAGATTTGGGATCCTTAAGTAACAGTAATATATCTAGCATACGTACATGATCGCTTCAGGTTGTTTCACTTCATCAGAATAAGTACAATGATGTTTTTAAAAATGGTCAAATTGTGCTCGCACCATAGTTGTAAAAATTGACAATTTATTTTTCTGTATTCACACTTTTGTGATTTATGTGTGCTGCTCTTCATTTTTAGTCCGAGCGGTACTCGGTTTTCGGTTTCAGATAAAACACCACAGCAAATTTGAAGTCGATAGTCCTCTTCTCCGTACATCAAACATGAACGCTATTTTGCTAAAGGCATAGTTTAATGCAGCTGTTCGACTGGATCTCATTAGTTAACGTGTGCACCTAATGAAAGTTGGTGTAACAGAACCCACTATTGCAAGCAAACATTCAAACAAATACAGTGTGTGGTCAAACAGTAACTGCATTTTATCTTATTAGCTGACTAACGACAGTCGTCGAGCAAGGATTTCTGCCGCAGTTTCACATGCTGATGACTCCATTCATTATCTTAAGCGTTTTCCTCACGAGGGTCATGGCCATGCTGGAGCTTATCCCAGCCATCTTCGGGCAGTAGGCTGGGTACACCTTGAACTGGTTGCCAGCCAATTGCAGGGCACATAAAGACAAACAATCTTCTAAGGGCAATTTAGAGTGTCCAAAATACCCAACGTGCCCGGAGAAAACCCGCATGGGCGCAGGGAAAACACAGGAAGGCCGAAGCCGAAAACAAACCAAAGACCTCCGCAAGCGAGGCGGACCACGCCAACTGTGCTGATGACTCTCTCCTCATAAAGCAGTGAAGAAATCTTTCACCTGAGGAAGAATGAAAAAGCAAACGGCCATTAGTTGGAAACAACTCTTAAGATGGAGAGCCCTCTTGTGGCGAAGATTTGCATTGCAAGTCATCTCACCTGTGTGATGAAGTGCTCCTGTGCTGTTGGATCAGTCTGAAACTCCAAACTGGCATCCAGCGTCAACACAGGTATCTTTTTCAACCATTCAAAATGGATCCTGAAAGAAGATAGTGGAGCTATATCATATACACACACAAAAAAGACAACCTTCACTTTCACAGAAGTCAAAATTGAACCATGTTTCACGTGAGCAAACATTGCATATTTCAGAGCAATATGCCCAAGTCAGGTTGCACCAGGTCACTCACTCTGTTGTTTTCTCCACAAGCCACCTCTCATGTTGCTCATGCAATTTATGGAGATAGTCCAGCTGCACGGTCTTCTCCTCTGACCTCCCTCGCTGCTGCAAGCGCTCCATACATTTCTGACAAATACATATTTGTCAAGAATCAAAAAGTGCCCGCATTGCAGATGTGATACTCTTAATGGCACGAGCCTGTGCAGACCTGAGGTGGTGCTTTAAGATAGATGATGCCTTCTAGCGCCACCTGGTGTCCAAACTGCTCAACGAGCAGCGAGTGCCAGTCCTGGTAGACCGCCCACTCTGTTGAGTTGATGCAACCCAACTCATACATGTTCAGAGCAAAAATGTATCTGGCAGGGGAAAGCACATATGAGACAATATTTAAAAGACAGATTCAGAAAAAAATGATACTTTCCGGAAGCTACGTAAATCGTCCAAATGGCTATAAAATGATATAACATCTGTATTGGCAAATGAGGTACAAATGAACAATTAGTCATGTGCAACACAAATGTTGTATTTAAGACCAAGCTTTAAAAAGCGTAAAAGCTTTTAAGCGTAAACAATTTGAGGCCTGCTAACTTGGAAAATGCTTCGTCGCTGATACAATTCTCACTTGTTCCCATCTCTCATCTCGTAATTGTAATCTTTCAAGGTCAGATTTGAGTAGGTGTGTGTCCCTTTCTGTGTCATTTTGACTTCTGTTCTGATTGTTTACAGCAAGTGCCAGCTGCAAGGACAAAAGAAAGCAAAAAGAGCAACTAGAAGTGTTCATGAGGGCAAGTGAAAATTCAGATGCACTAATGCACACAACCGAATAGCAGAGTAACCTTACTCTTTTGAGTAAAAGTAAAAGTGAATAAAACCAAATAAACCGATTTTTTTTAAACCAAGGCAAGCAATATATTAATCTGCATTACAATAAACACAACCAGATTAAACATTCATAAAGTAAATGATTCGAATGTTAAAGGTGAGTCTTATGTTAAAATAAAGGCAAATAGAGTGCGAATGAATATGAAAGACTTATGTACTTCAATTAGTTTTTAATTCACTAAACTCTTTAACTTGCTGTCATTTTAGCGTTGGCAACGACAACTTCACAACACTCTACAAACAAGTGTATCAGAAAGATAAATCATTAATTCCTTAACTACAACAACGATGCAAATGAATCTGTCTTGATCACGTCGGGTTCTGATGCTTTATGAAACGATATATAAATATATAAACAAATAAAATAAAATATTATAGGTCAATTAAAGCAGACCACCAACCAAAACGAAGCAGAGTTTAATCCATCTAATGGTTTGCTCTGACATTTTAAATTTGCATTCTCTTAAATTCAATTAAATGTTTAGCCCTAGCAAGCACGTCATCATTTTTTTAAGTAAGTCTATAATTACTTCTTAGCCAATAATGCTATAAGGTGACTGTCATTAGGATGTGGTGTACGTGCATAATTGACATTCTGGCCGGCCTGGAAAGCACCACAATTGCTCTGGTGCAATCGAACGTTTCACTGACCTGTCACTATATATGGAACGCTCATAAACCTGCACCGGCGTTCCCTGCGAGGATCGCGAACAAACAGGCGCAGGCTGCAGCTGCGTTTTGAAACGAGTCATGCACGAGTACGTCTGGAAAGTGTAAGACCAGCGCTTAGGATCCTGATACATCATCTCAAGCAGGTTGCTCACGGTCTTTTCCTGTAAAGACGACGCAGCAGACACACGAATAAGATGCAGTTATGCATTTCATTTCGGCAATAGCATTCTGAAATATGGGATGTTTTACATATTTACCACCTCCCCTATTTTTGGAGTGAAATAAAACATTTCAACTTGGAAAGTTTCCACTCATTCATGAATTATTCTTCAAATTCATTCGGAAAAAGGCTCCGAATTCCAGATACATTTTATTTATTCCCTCTTTAAATATTTCTTGACTAGTATTACATTTCAGCAATTAACGCCACATCGATTCAGGTCATCATTAGCATTCACATGCAGTTATCCCACAAATCGCACTTTCAAGATCTTTGTTATGATGATGAGGAAGCTACTCAACCCACCTTTGAGGTTCCGCTGTCAATGTTTTGCCATTTGCTGACAGGTTCTGAAACTACCTGCCAGTCTGGACAAGCTGCTTTCAATAGTCTTGCAAAGGTTGACTTCCCAACAGCTAAGATTTCACGAGACACAGCAACCGTTGCAACTCTTGGTGTTGTTCACACACATTTTTTTCAAGACGGATCTTACCAATATTTCCTTCAATGGAAACCCTCTTCAGTCCATCTTGAATAGAAGGTGCTGCACTTGACGACATTCTTTTAGCCATGATATCACCGTTATGTTTTGATCGTGTAATTTGTTGAAGGAAGTTGTCACGGCTCTCCCACTGTCTCAAGAAACGCACGACACTGGCCCGCTCATTTGATTTGCAAAACCGATTTCGGAGAATGCATCTGTGGAGGAAAACCATTATGCTGAAGTAGCGAGATTGCGCATGTCCAATATTAAAACTGCGTTGTTATCAGCATTCGCGCTAACAAAAAGTTAGTTTATCGTTGCTGACTCTCGGATTGAACAAAACAAAATAATAATTTCAACTGCGAAAGCACTTCCAAGTGACACTGATTTTTATCAACTCTGACTTTAGTGCCGCAAGATTACGAGATGAGGAAGGGAGTAAATTTGCCCCGGAAGTAATTGGGACAACGCACTTCCGGCTTGTTGCAAAACAAACGCCAATCACTGTACACCGTCGTCTTAAAATAGCAATAAAAGAATCCAAAAGGCAACCATGCGTTATTAACGATATACTGTACTGTGACAAACTGTCAAAAACATACCGTCTTTTGTTCGATAATCTGTCACCGTTCTTTTTGCTCGTAGTCACGTTTGTCCGCGTTAAGAATAACTCTTTCAAAATCAGTTCAGGACTCAATCCTTGTAATTTTCTTGTGCTTGCGGTTTGAAGCTAACAGTTGTTCTTGTGGCTGTATTGCCAATTCTACATTTTTTCTTTATCCAGCAGAGCGCTTCAACTGCTGAAATGAAAATGCAATCAATAAAATATATGCAACATATGCAAGCAAAAGAATCGCAGAGCAAGCCATGAATTGTCTTTTGGAAACTATGACTACATGTAATTGCTCAATCTTGTGTGTGCGCGTGCGCGTGTCACCTTTGGAAAGTGTCATAACATTAATAGGTAAAGAAAAAAACCCATTAACAGTTGCATAACATCAAATTCCAATTTAAAATGGACTCATCTGTTCAACAATAAACAATAGCTGCCACCCATATTAAGTTGCAAGTCATTAAGCATTAGAAGTATTTATTCATTCAGACAATGTACACATGATTGGACTGGAAGAAATCAGTCGATTTGGCTCCAAACTGATAACCACTGGATCACTCAGAAAAGACTGCGCCATTAGTAGTTTGTGTTTTTCAGTGTAATCTTCTGATCCACTTTCAATTTGAAATCACGGATACCTGAAACGCAAACACAGCATTATGTAAAGAAAAGCCTTCATTTTATAAGTTTTGATACTTTGCGCAGCATGTGCGTTGTCACCTTCAGTGAGAGCAGTGCCATCAGAAGAGAGGTGCCAGTATCTCCGATCGCTTTGTCTAGCCCGCTCTCCATTCACCGCACTTAAGAACGGTCCCCACAGGCTAGTCTCCTTCTCAAACCTGTTATACATGTACACCTTTTTGCATCATTTCAAGGACAGATACCTAAAAACTCACAAAATAAAATCATCTCACGTGAAGTCGACATTTTTTTCCTTGAGGAGGTTAAGGGCCTCCAACAGTGAACTTCCCTTGGGCACATCCACTGAATACACAGTGGATGTCCCACTTGATGTCACCACTTCCACCATCACAGCCACATTAATATTAGTGGGCAAGACAACCACAGGGTCGATGGGCTCAAGAACAAGCGAGTCTGTGCGTAAACAAAAAGTGACCATGCAGACACCGGCTGAAAAGAAAACATATACAAAGGTAAAAAAAAAAAAATGAAGACGGCACATACTGTCTTCATTGAGGCAGTTCTTGGTTTGAACAGCCAGGTAGGATTTTTGCTGCAAAGCTGGAAGAACCTGCGATATGGCCATGGGGTTGTGGTATCTGTTGCCTCTGGCATCTCTCCTCATGGCCTCCATTGATGCAGCACACTCAGACACCGGGCTGCCCATTGCCAGTAGAGCCTGAACACAAACAGGATTTATTTTATTTACAACCCTGGCCTGGTCACCAGTCAGTGGCAATGTACATACGGGCAGACTGTTCGCTTTCACATCTCTAGACAATCGATAGCATTGAATTAACCTAACACGCCGATTTTGGCGCGTCTTGACAATAAGAAAATGCAACAAAACCTCAAACCTTCAAACTGAGACATGCTAACCACTACAGCATCATGCTAACCAACTTTAACGGATCCTCTAAGAAAACTGCTCTTACCTGGACGGCAAGGCCAGTGCTGAACTCATTGCCAATATGACCATCGGCCCTTTGTGACGTTAAGAGCTTCTGCTTGATCTTGGTCAGGGCCGCCTCAAGCTCGGCAGCATTGTGAATACCGCAACCAGATTTCTTCGCGCTGCAACCCGAACTCTCAGAATTCTTCACACACTGGAGAGCCATAGCAGCCATGGCATATGTATCTGTAAAACATAAACGTGAGAGACCTTGATGGAATTATCAGACATAATGCTCATGACATCTTTTTATATGGATTGTCCTTTTAAAATACTTTTGGTTCCCAATTTCCAAAAGGTTTACCAACCGATGCTCACGCTGTCGCCGTGTGTGAAGTGCTCGGGTTCGACTGCCTTGATGAGCTTGTTGACGACGTGGTTGTTGACCCTGACGCCGCTCACGCATAGAGCCAGCACACCCAATGAGTACTGGTAATAGTTGGTCAAAGGGCGCTGGCTAACTGCAGAAGGGGCGAAGACAGAAAATGGTGTCTTAAACGAATGCATTGAAATAGAAAGACGTACACTCAGGCAAATTTGTAAAGCCAAAAAAGTAGCGGTAAACATACAGGTAATGTATTCTTTCTCTTGTTCCATCTGTTTCTTCAGGTGCGTCAGCAGCGTTTCGCTATTGTCGCCTACGGTGAAGGTGATTGTGTTGAGGTCATAGCAAGACGACTTCAACGCCAGAGCGTACAATGCCATGCGGCCAACCACAGGTTGGTTGCCGGAAAGTAAACTGAAAAGACGGAGGTCACGACATGGCAAGATTAGGAAGACGATTAGATCGAGCGTTAAAGTGGACAACTCAAAAAGTGGCAATTCTATGTGTTACCTTTGAATGTCACTGTGTAAATGACTTGTCAATTTATTTAAGTGTTCCCCCTCCTTTAAAAGATTGTGCGATTCCGACAGCCGTAATGCCAAGTGGACACTGGGATTAGGAAGACCATCTTGTTCCTCCAGAGAGCGCAGAAGATTTTTATTTAGCGAAAGCAGCAGGTCACGGTTGGATCCCGAATTATCTGGGTTACATAACATAACATACAGAAAATGTCACAGTGTTCATAAAAGCGGCGCAGAATCTGCAGCTTGCTGACATCAACATAAAGGCTCAAAGTGTGGCGCAGTCACAAGTTATTGCTGCCTCAGCAACATCAGGACGAAACTTGAACTTTTAGGCAATAGAGGTTTATAAATCTCAATATGTCCATTCAAACTACAAGTGATCGCTTGCCGTCTCCACTTTTGAAAGGGCAAACGTACGCTTCAACGTTATGACGACTTGTACAGCATGAGAGCCATCAACAATTCTGCATTTATAAAGATGCTCAGTTTTCATTGACGAAGAACTGCATCTCATCATAGTGAAAACTGTGTCTACTACAGTATATTATCTTGCCTGCATCATAACTAAATTAGGTAACCAGAAATGTATCCACAACACAGCAGATTTACATTAGGTTCATCTACAAACATCATGGCTGAACAATAGAAAGGTAGAGTATTTGCTACAAATGTGGGATGGAACTCGGCTTGTGCAAGCAGTGTCGCATGTGTGTAGTTGTGCCACAGAACATTATACAATTTAAGTTATTTTGGTCAGAAAAGTTTAAGCTATTCAAGTGCATATTTCTTCAATTCCTGCAAGAGTATTTTCTTTTAATGAAACGACTAAAGCCTACATTTCACGGGTACAAAGATTGGTCACAGCTTCTGTCCACACTTTTCACTAATAGTGTACTTTTTTTGTAGTTTCGGTGGTTTGCCGTGAGATTTTGCAAGTGTAAAATGCACTTCTGCTCAATACAGGTTAGGAAACTGAAGACTATTGCAAAATCGGCGAAAGCCCAGAACAGTGATTATGAGTCATTGTTTGTTTTCAACCTGGATTTTTCCCCAGAGTTCACATGCTTCCAGCAAATATCAAATATCTGTTTCTTCGAGAACAGATAATATTGTTCTGAGCGCACTTGTATTTTCCAATGAACATCAATTAAATCAGAATTGTCACAGAACTTATTGAAATTTTTTAAAGTCATTTCTTTTCCCAAAACAAAACAAGGACATTTCTAAGAGTTTGTGTTTAACACTTACCACAAGGTAAACTGGAGGCCAACGCCAGCAGTCCGAAAAAAAGGATTAAATGATGCATACTGGATAACCTTAAAAAAAAGCCAAACATTGGGAGAAATGGAAAAATAAACACCAATCTTGTAATGTGATCGAACGAATACTGCAATGTCCTCAAGTCTTCATCCACCTTATGATGGAAAACTGTAAGTGGTCAACCTTCAATCAAACCGCATATCAGTATTAAAAAAAAAAATAAACAATTTACAAGAGTCCCTCGTAACGTCATGCGAACGTGGCCTGTTATTCAGAAAGTTATTTTTGTCAAACGCTTGTAAGTGTAGGACAAGTTCGAGTTACCTCCTGTGCGTGACGATCCTGACTCCTTGCAAAGTTAGTGAACAGCGCTGATAAACGCGTCCAACTGTGTCACGTGAACGGCTGTTTGCGACAATAGAGGAAGAGTTCAATAACTACTCGGGGATCACAAGATCAACTTTATGTTTTGTCTGATGCACGGTGTTGGTGTCACAGCTATTGCTTTTACAGAAAATCATCGTTCACACACACTTGTTTTGGCTTTGGACGAACAAGGACTCTATGTTATTCTTTAAACTGGCTATTGTTCCCACAACTACAACTCCCATAACTCTTTGCGCGTGTTCTAGAAGCTTGTCGACTCTTCCGGTAATTCTGGCTGGCTGTAGTTGTGCTATGTCCAGTTATTTATCAGTGAGTTCACTGCTGGCATCGGGAACCAAACATTTGACGCTGCTTGCACGTGGAACCGCATCATTAGGTTAGTAAGGTTGTGCATGGTTGATGTTTTATTTCTTAATCTCATTTGGGCTTTGAACGTAACGGGCACGACCTAGCAAGAAAGAAAACAAACCAAGATTGCAAAAGGGGGTAGGGCAGTTGGTCGTTCATCAAAGGTCTTGTTTTAGCCACCACAAAGTTGCAATTTATGATGGATGATGCTATCCGGAGCTATAAATATCCGTGCAGACATCTCAGTGGTATTGTTTTCTTGCGCGGCTGAGATCCAGAGTTGGTCCGATGCATACAGCTTTGACTCGTTTGTCACCACTCAAGTAGCATAAATTACCTTTAAATTCTAAGTATTGAAAAAGAACAATTCTGCGTTTCTTATCTTCCACAAGGCGCCAGCTAAGATTTCTACCAAACATGTACACGTTTTCGGGGCGCACAATCCTGCCTGAATTAGATCTTGGGACTCCAACTACATCTGACCCTCTACAGAGTGGGATGCTGTCAAACAGGTCAGATTTAATGTAGTTATTTGCCTGTTTTCCCTGCAAATTGCTGCTAGAATGTTAGAATTGGAGCAATATATGTTCTCTGTCGCGGCAGTTGGGAGACAAGATGCCTCAGAAAGCACAGGAGGAGAGCTGACGATGAGTATGTATAAGGCAGCCTTGATTATCGCACAGTGGAAACTTGTTCGATCCTACCCCCAACACCTTTGACCCTTTCCTCAGAGGCTGCCTTGCCAAAAGGAGGAGAGTAACAACCGAGACAGAGTTGGACATTTCACACATCGCCGGTAGTCCTGACTGGCCTTCTCCAAACAATTGTCCTCCTTTGTGCACCCAACAAGCCAGCCATGCACCACCACGGCCTTGCCCAGCCCCTCACAATCTGACGCCATTGCTGTCGTCTTCGCTATCCCGACCTGTAATGCAGAGCTCCTGCATGGAGATTGAGGCAGCTCAGAGGAAACTTCGGGAAATTGAAAACAGGTACGTTACATGGCAGGGACATGGCAAACTTGTAATGCATTGAAATCTTCCTTTTCAAGCAACGGTATCCGATTGCTTCCAATCTAATCTGCATAACCACTACGATCGCTCATTTGGTCAGATTTGGAATAATTATCCATACTGACGCTTTATCCTTCCCGCTTGACTCGGCTGTAATCACTATCAACATTTCTCTTTTGCCAAAATTAGGTGCTGTACTGCCAGGGATTTTTTTTTTTATGTCTAACAAGTGTTGGTGATATTTCCTTCACGTATTGGTTGCAGGGTTGAGTCTTTTAAGTATCACCTGAACATTTTGGAAGGCCTTTTTGCACAGTATGCCCTTTTGATTGTGAGTGCACCGGGACATTACTAAGTAGGTCGATATCCCAGCACAGCCAATAGGAGGGGCCATGGCCAAATGAATTCAGAGTAACAATAGCAAGAGATTTTTAGTCAAGCTGTCCAGTTCAAATAACACCAAGGGAATAGACAACATAATTAGTAATGGTGTTCCAATCTCTTGAGGGCTGGAAAACAAGATTATTGTTGAGGTCACCACTAATTTGAATACACCAAATTGTTTGACAGTGATGGAAATGTGCAATGTTACATTTGTACCGCTATAATTATTGCTTCAAATAAAATGTTGTATTTACACACTTGCTTCACGAGTACAATGTACATCTCCTTATCATGGCACAAGCCAAGCCTTGACTGTCCGTTGTAATCGTACCCAAATTGGCACGCTGCAGCCCACTTTACGTTTTACATCGGATTAAACCGAGTGCAGTGCGAAACGCTCCTAAAAACTGATCTTTCATTGACTAGAATAACCCTGGAGGACGATGACGAGGATTTGGATGTAGAGCCAGCCCAACGAAGACCGGTCCTGGTCATCTCAGACAGTTTGAAGGAAGGCCTCCAGAGAGGCATCGGTGACATTCTCCCACATACAGTAGCCCAATCAGTGTATGTTCTCTGCTCTCAGACTGCTGGATTAAATCGAGAATGAACAAACGCTCGCTGGCTGGACGTTTGAATTGACTCAAGATCCTTTGTATGTTTAGGAGCCATTCCTGCATGGAGCTGGTGTTGTGGCGGCCACCAGAAGATCCCTTCTGCCGCAAACTAAAAGGGTCCCTACAGAAACAGAGGAAACAACAGTCTGCTTTGCGCCAGACGCCCACTCCGTGTTCTTCGCCCACCCCGCACAGCCCACCCGCCGACGCGCACTGTCCTCTTCGTAACTTTCCAGTCGTAGAGAGTTGCGCGGAGGAGGACATGGAAATGTAAAGGGAGAAAACTGATTGGATGTGTCTGGACGTGCCACCTTTGAGGCTAAATTGTTGGAATCATTTGCTACTTTGGTCACAATTTGTTGTCTGAATATAATCTTAGACAACTGGTAAACATGACAGTGAGCAGCCCCTGATTTTTGGACCCTTTTGCTATGGGAACGTTATTCTCTGGAGAAGTGCAAACATGCATGGCTGTGAAAAGTTGTATTTGTTAGGATTGAAGGATCATCTTTCTACTTTGCTTAGGAAGTACGCTACGTGAGCATTGAAAAATTTATGAAACTATAGAAATTCCCCTTTGATTTATTTTTTATTTTTCTTCATCTCCGCAGCAGTATTGAGACATGTTCACTATATTTGTTTTCTATTAAAATTGTGCTTCTTTTTTCAAGTGTGCTATGCGTAAGTAAAAGCAGCCATCCCTTGACACTGTGACACTAATCCCGATTCCAGTAATAAACTGCTTCATAAAGTTGATGAAATGTTTATTACAAAAGTTGAACATTTGTTACATTTTGTGTCTTTGCACCGTTTGACCGTGACAGTTTAGCATTATGTAAGATTTATGAGCATGTATGGGATTCCTACAAAGAGCTTTATGAGATTTTCATGTTAAAATCTGTAAACCTCTGGAATGTTGAGCCATAAAACTTTGACACAGGGGAAAGTTCAAAAGATGAGTAAACCTTTGCTCGTGTCACTGTGACCTGCTATCTGACGTGCAGGCCACGTGAATGATTCATCATTGTATGGGGATGTGAAAATGCGTAGCTTAAAGATGGAGAACTCTCCTGAAGCCTGTAATACTGGTAAGCATGTGGTAATTCATATTCTCATCGTGGTTGGCCCGATGGATGAGGGGCTCAGGCTTTCCTACGATTGATGGTTGAGCTGTCGAACAAACAAAATTGAGCAGTAACGACAGTATTGGGAGAAATTAAAGTACGCTGAAAAAGCGGAAGAACATTTGTGATCACACACGTGTTGCCCATGCTGAAGCTGATTTGCAAGTGTACTGAGTTGCAACCACGCAAGAAGAACACTTACGACGAGAAGATTGGGTCCTGTTGCCTTCCATGTCTGGTTCTCGATACTGAGCTGCTTGACTCGGCTCTGCAAGTAATGGGCAAGTTTTAATGAGGCCACGTGCCAGGGGCAGCGTACACCTCGGTCGAGCGGTCGGTATGGTAACCGTGACCATCGTGATGCTGAGGGAAATAGGATGAAATATTTCTGCGCGCTGTTTACGATTATTTCCACAAGGAGAAAAATACCTTTGCGGTAAGCTTTCTCTGACCATCTCTCCTTTGCCTTTCCTCTTCATTCGTTGATACCTTTCTGAAAAAGAAGCAAAATAACAAGAGAAAGAGCATTTGCCACAGAATTGTGGAGGTGTTAGTGGACATATACCGTGGCCTATGTACTGCATGTTACATGAACCTCCTAATCAATTGATTAGCTGGTTGATGTGAACTATCCGTGTGAATGGAGGCCAGATCATGCCGGTTAGAAACAGTAGTGCAACGGATCAAAAAACCAACGGTTCAGATCACAGATACGAGTCACTGATGGCATGGATTTTCCAATCAGCAAAAAAAAAAAGTTAAAACCTGTTTTCATTTATTTCATAAAACAGCATTGGAGACTTCACATAACGCTTTTAAAGACTCACAGATCAATTGAAAAACATTTTGTAACTTAAGACCTTTGTATAATAAGATGGTAGCAAGCTTTATATTGCCTAAACAAATCCTCTTCCTTTAACCATGGAGAGTGGATTACAGACTAGAGGGGGTAAAATGAAATGTTGAGAAGACGTGTGAAGCGTGCGATCTGTCACGTCATCATGACGGCCATCTATTAAATAAAAGGCTTCAGAAGCTATTGCACTGGCGTCAATATGGTGAGCTTTATTTTGAAGTTCGCCTTTGCGTGGGCGGCGTGTTACTTTATGAGAAGGTTTCTAGTGTTTTCAGAAGGCGAGCACATGAAATAAACAGTAAACCGTGGCGGAGAAAAAAAACTCCTCTATCCTGTATTTTTTACTTGAGCTCCAAAATTACTCAAGAATTTCTTTCATCTCGATATGCCAAATGCTCCCATACATGTGACTTACATGATCCACGAGGGTTGAATGTGGATTGATTATGTTATAACCATGACCAAAGTATCCGATTCACACGGATCACGGATAAAAGATGATTCGTTGCGCCACTGATTAGTAGCAAACTATTGTTCAATGGCTTACAGTCCACCATTTACCTGTCCTTTATTAACTTTGTTCTGCACCTGTGGGATGGCACAAATGAAGGGCGCATTTTAAATCCCTTAGATGATCAGTGGCGCTAAAGGAAAGATTTCTCCTTTAGGAGACAGCAATTTACCATACACTGTGTGCCTAATATGCATTGCAATACATTTGACTATCAGTGCAAAATCAATTTTTTTCTGCAATCCAATTAAAAGTGAAACTCACCCACATTCACAAAACTGGAAGATAAATTTTAGAAAATAAAACATTTTTTACGTAAAAATATTTGTGACTATGCATCACAATTATATAATAAAATAGAAAAAATGAATAATTTCAGTTTGCGTGAAGTTCTCTATGCATGAGTTTCATGTCTAGGGTTGAACTACTGAAATCAAAAATTTGCAGTGTGTTTAATGTCATTGATACACCTGTATGTGTATGTAATCCATGATGATTCATCTGATTTGAAAGATTTCCAATCTGTGTAATGAACTAAAGTAGTACTTTTGACCACCATTTTTGTATGATGCAGTGAAGCTTTCCGCGCTTGTAAAGTAGGACAGCTTTTAGTGCTCTTGTTCGGCAATGTCACCTTTCCAGTTCAGCTGTCAACTCCTCCTCGAACTTGCAGGCCAGCCGAGCAATGGTCTGTTCCTTCCACTGAGCCATGTTCCTCTGTACTTGCCGCAGCTCCATATCTTTGGCCTCCAGCTGCTTGCAAAGAGAGGCCTCCAGTCCTCCGGCGGTCCCTTGAGACCATTTCAAACTACTGAGCTCCTCAATGTGCTCCTGGGTCAATTAAATTGGACATTTGAAACCAGACATTTTGGCCACATGTGGGCCAGTTTCTTCAAATAACCGAACACATACAAATTTTATGAAGAAGGAAGAGTTATACCCGAATGAGACGTTCCTTCAGAGAATCCAAAGCTTGGTTTCGCTCCGTCCTCATCTGTTCTCTCTGAATCTTCAGGTCACGCTCCTGGAAGCAAAACCATATGAACTTAAGCAGTCCATCAAGTGAGCTATTCGCTCAACCAACCAAACTATACCTTGTCTTTGAGCAGCTGTTCACTTGCTTGCCTTTGAGAAGCTAAGTCTTGTTGCAGACACTCAATCAGCTGTTTCAAGGGGTCTCGTTGAGCTTTCAGCTGCATGAGAGCCTCATCAATGGTAGAGCTGCAACATATGAAATAATGCATACCCTTAGATCACCTTAATTTTTAGTACTTTTTTTTTTAAACTTGTTTTTTTTTAATGGGTTTATTGGGTTAGCAAGCTTAGTAAAAGTTCATCTTAAAATGCCTGGCATCTAGGACAGTTTCAGTTCTCTTGTATGTATGAATACAGTTGGCTTTGACTGGATCATTGTCCTCTTAATTTGAATATGGAAAACAGATATTCTCCGATTGGTAGTGGGTACACATCAAATCAGAAATAACCAGATGGTCGGCGACTCAGACCTGCACAATGAGCAATTTGATTGGGCTTTGCAAAAGATGAAGGTATGCAGTCGCTCAGCAAGTTGAGTGGATGTGCAGCCACCTTCTGAGCTCAACAGGTACACTAAAATATTCTTGTTCACAAAATAATTCCATCAATATGTCTTAATAATGTCCTTGATATTAGCATTAATCTTTATTTTTTTTCAATGCAAAAACACTGACTTAAAGTGTGTCCAAACCTATGATTGGTAATGTATGAAAAAAAACACATACAGTCCGAGAGGGAAAGTATACCTGGGAGGAAGCTGCATTCTATTTCGTCGGCCTCCGTTCTTCTCAATCAAAAGGTGTAGAAACTCCCACTCCGCCACCAGTTCCTGAGCCCAGACCCTGAGCTGCTGCTCCTGCTCACCTCTGGCTTCGTTATTGCTGATCTGCTGGTCTTCAAGCATCCTGCAAATTTTCTCCGTTTCTGCCTTGGCCTGCTCCACCGCCCGCTCAAGGTGCAGCACAGTCTTCTCACTCTCCTGTGAAAGAGACACAGACATTTTGGAGGACTTTTGACCCGGCAGTTTTTGGGAGAGTCGAGGCCAAGTCATCTTGTACCTGCATGTGCCCCCGCAACTTCTCCAGCTCGTCCTGCTCTCGCTGCTGGGCACAGCGCTCAGCCTCCAGCTCCCGCATTCGCTTATGAAAGTGAAAATGTCGCAAACATGGGACGAGATTCGAAACGAATGGACGTATCAAGGACCGAATGACTGAAAGCCAACTTACACTTTGCAGATCGGCCACTTTCTGCTCAAGAGAAAGCGCGTTGCTCTTCTCTCGAAGAACATCACTCCTCGCGGTTTCCAGGCTCCTTCTGTTCTGCTCTTCCAGTAAACCGCAGTGAAAATGTACCGCGGCAATCTTCTCCGCCTCCCACTTCCTCCTCTCCTCATCGATGGCCTTGTGCACCTGAAGGAGAAAGAGCGTGCAGCATAAACGTAATGTAGCTACCAAGTGTTTCAACCGGCGGTTTTCAGTACCTTCTGGAATGTTTCTGCATGTAGCTCTTTTTCACGTTTCCTTGACTCCTCCTTCTGCTGCTCCAGTAAACTTTCCAGTGCCATTGCTTCATCTTTCTTAAGCTGTGATTGTTTGATGAATCACATCTTGATCTTATCACTTCATTTCTTCACACTTCACCTTTTTGAACTACAGTACTTTGAAGCAGATTTCTTACCTGTTGTATTTGTTGCTCACAAACTGAGACTAAATCTGCTCTCTGCTGCTTCAGCGCTGCCTCCTGAAAAATGTCACGCATTCTTATGGTCACGTTATGGATATCTGCTACTTTCACCATTCTAAATGTTCACCATCATCGTGTGGGCGTGTTCCCTGGCTTCTTTAAGAACAATGTGCTGTTGGCTTTTCGTGAACTCCAGCTCTGCCTTCAGTCTGTCTCTTTCTGTTTGTAAGCCTCCTAGTTGCTCCTGTAGAGCTTGCACTTGTTGTTCCTTCTGGCCCAACATTTTCTCCAGCGTGTCCACCTTGACTGTGCATGCTCCAAGTTTTCCCTCGAGCTCCTGAGAATGACACTCACGAGTGGGTTGCACCAAAAACTTTTGATTTAATCTAAGCTTAGCGCTCATCAGACATTGCTACAGTTTTATTTAAACTGAGTTAATCCATTATTAAAATTAAGTCGAGCTGGTTTGCCTGAAGATACTTGTAAACTTGAGCGGCTGTGTTATAAACTACTTGGCTTATACACGCAAACATTTCCTCCGTTGAAAAAAAATGGATGACCAACTTAACAGTGAAACAATCAGAAAATGGACGACAGCAAGACACTACTTACATGACTGACAGTTTTAACGGATTGACTGGAGTAAAAGAGAAAAACTCAAAATCCCCCCAAAAGATGTGGTCACGGGAAATATAGAATAGAAAATGTCTTGATGTCAAATGAATGGGAAATGATGATTGCTGTGTAATTTTTACAATTCACTTCATTTTTACTTAAAAAAAATCTTTGTAAAATCCAAGAGAAATGATTCTGCTCCTCCGTTTTCTTTGAAGAACATTTTTTTTGCTGTAATCACCTCAAATATGAATGTAAAGCATGTAAACCTTTTTACTCTGTCTTTAAATCTCAAGCTAGATTTTTCAATCCAGCCCGCGACACAAAAACAGTCTTTCTGTGGCGGTATTACAAAACTTCCATTGTGTGATTTACCGGACAAGAAATAGAAGTAGATTTCCAAAAGAGTTTAGATCACTGAGAAAAACCAGTCACCTCTGTCTCTTTGTTTTTCTGCTTCTCTAGACAAGAACATCTGTTCCTCAGCAAAGTCTCTGCCTCCGAGGCCCTGAAGAGTTCCTCACAAGTTTCATCCAGCATCTTTTCAACATAAAAAGTACGTACTTGGAAGTTGGAACATGTGATGTGTCTCTGATTGTTGTGATAGCTTCCTGGTAGTAAATTTTGATAGTGTACTTGTTGCATGGATTCCTGCTTCTCTCTCGCCCGCCGTTGCTCAGAGAATAGTTCAGCTTTGGCACAACCCAGTTGCCTCTCCAGCTCCGACATCGCAGAGTGCGTCTGTCGGTGAAGCGATTGATTCGATAAGTGAAGTGTGTCAAGAAAATACCTGCCATTTCTGGACAGCTGGTACCTTTTTCTCCACGAGTTGCTCATTCTTCTTCATTTCTGCTTGCATATTTTGGACCTCACAGAGAAATAACTCTTTTTGCTTCCGAAGTTTTTGGAGCTGGCAACTGTACAAAACAAGTTTTTTTGACACAAATGTGTCGCACCAGGCTTTTGCATTATGCTAACTATTCTTGATTGCAATACCTTAATGAGTCTTTCTCTGCCTTACAATCCCTCAGCAAAACCTCTAATTGCATCTTCTCTGTCTCCAGGTGTCCCGTCTCTGTAGTGAGTCGCTCCAGATCTTGAAAGGCATGCTGGGGGGAGATTCAGGCTGTTCTATTTTTCTGATAAATGGCTGAATCAATCGTTTACGCTTTACCTTTCTTCTCAATTGCAGCTCCGAAAGTGAGAGTTCAATCTCAGTTAAATGAGACTTTTTCATACGGAGACTCTCCTCTTCCTTTTCACATCTCTAGAACAGAAATGAACAAGGATGGTCTGTTGTCACGCAGCTGAGTAAAAGCACACCGTGTGGTCCAAACATACTTGTGTGAGGGAGGCGAGGCGCTCGCTCATCATCTCCCAAGCTGAATGCATCTTCTCTGACGTATTCTCAAGCTTGGCCCGCCGGCTCCCGTGTCCATTTGAGTCTTCCTTGTCGTCATCCTCCAAAGATTTAGTTCTGGTAATGAAAAATAAGATTTTTATGGATGAATGGATGCATTAAAATAAATTATACCATCACATTTAGTACAAATATGCCAAGTGTGCTTTGATGTGCTCCTTCCTACTTTTTACCTGTACATATGCTGCGTTCTTTTATTCAGGACGCATCCTGTGGTTCTGCCTTTGTGGACTTTGTGGACAAAGAACATTAGTCGTCATTCACGGCATGGTTAATCAGTGTGAAATGCTATGGAGTCAAATCCTAACACTGCCGTATGTGTCTGTGTTACAGGACAAATGTGAGAGTGCCATCCTAAACATAGCAAGATTTCATTTGATTGCATGTTGCTATTCATTGTGCATCGGATCCGATGGATAGTTTTGATAGCTGAGCATCTACGGTGTAAGTGTAGATTCTACACCATCTGTCAACTCATACCAGCCCGTCTGTTGATGTGCTGCCTGACTTGATCCGTGCAGACCGAATCAAGGTCACTGTCGATGGACACAGAGTCGAAATTCCACACAGGAACTCCTGTGACACAAAGTAGAGACATGCTCTCATGAATTTGCGGATTTACGGAAGTTCTATACTTCTTTTATTTATTATTTTGGCGCATTAGCTGCGCAACAACCAGTGAGCAAACAAACATTCAGACTGCTGTGAAACAGGGCTCCTGCAAACAAGTACAGTGGATCCGCGGGTTAGGGTTAGGGTACCAATTTTGAATATGTATGCACAATTTTGATGTTTTTACCTGGAGTTATAAACGCATTAGCTATTTAACATAGGTTTGGATTGCCCGTCATATGGTGAATTCGCCTTACGAGCCCAAGCGCGGAACGAATTAATCTCGTAACACGGAGGCCCACTACCCGCTCACCAGTGACCACTAAGCCGGGTAGTGACACACGATATTGAACACATTTCTAAGTATATGGGGTAAAAAGCGCGATAGAAATCTGCAAGCGCTTTCGAAATTTGTGTCCTATTAATACCACTGTCAGGGTTAATCAAACCGGATGCTTCTTGTAAAGATACAGCTCCCGTCTTGGAGCGACTGAAAGTGCATGTAAATACAGTACTGTGTGCATGGTACCTGCTAAGCACCTTGGCCTTTGAGAAGAAATGTGCTTTGGGATGGGATGTCTTTTTTCAACCTCTATGCTAGTGAAGCCTAAAAGAAAAAAAAAATGTAAAACGAACACTCAATCGACACGAAATAAGTGGCATCGGCAATTTTAATGTTAGGTTTAATACCTGGGACTCCTTTTTTCTTACCAGTATGTGAAGTCTGAACTCCAGATGTTTCAGGATGATATATTTCTTGTTTCTGACTTTGTTCAGGCTTGTGCTGGATAATTGCAACGGGAGCGGTGTCTTTACTATCTTTCACATCTGTAGTTGCTTCACTTCTGACACCATTTTGACTCAGGCAACAAGCCTCATCGAATGTCACCAGTGTCCTTTCAGCCTCTTCCATGTTATCAAGCTGTTCAACGCACTGCTCTGGCAATGTCACTTGAATCATCTCCTCTCTAAAGCACCTCACAAAGTCCTCTGTGCAAATACTTTCAGAAGGAGGATGAGGTTCACTTAACAGTGTGCCTTGCTTACAAGTCTCCCCAAGAAGTCTCTCCAGCCTCCACATGACCTGTTCCTTGTGAGACTGCGTCTGCACTACGTCTAGTTCCCATGTGGCCACCTTATGTGTTGCTGGAGACACTGAGCTTGCGCTATCTGTTGGAAAGAAGAGTGTCATACATGAGCAACGTTTTTAGAGTATCAAGATTGTACTTAAAAAAGCAATGCTATTTACACCGGCATGAGAAGTCAAAAATGGTGGTTCCCTATCTAGATGTGAATGTGGTCACCTGCAAATAGTACATAGTTGATTCAGATACAGATTTGATTTGAAAGAACTTTTCACATTTTGCAAAATAAAACTCTAATATTGATCTTGTTTTTAAGTCTTCCATAAAAGAACGTGTACCTCAGGTTTACGTATGGTGGCCCCAAAGTGCAAATCCCACAAAGAAAAAACAAAGCAAATGAAAAACAAAAACAACTTACAAAAGAGAAGCACACTAGAAAAAGCACAAAATAAAAACAGCATTCAAGAAAAAAGAAGCACACAATTAAAAAAGAGTGTAAAAAGAAAAAAAGCACTCAATAAAAAATGAGCGTACAAGAAAACAGAAGCACCCAAGAAAAAAGCATGGAAGAAAAAAGAAGCACACAAGAAAAAAGCTGCAATAAAAAAGGATCACACCAACAAAGAGGAGCACGCAAAAAAAAAAAGCACACTAACTTTCCCTACCGAAAGTGGTTGGTGGGGGTGAGGGGTGTGGACTAACTGCTGATTGGACGACTGGGGGCCAGTTGATTGGGTGTACAGTAAACGTTTGTCTTTGAGCATGATGTTAATCATGTGAGTTTTTATTTTCCTATTTCAAAAAATGAGTGCTACTATAGTTCAAACATTGTTTCTACTTCCCGGGAGAAGTCAATTATATTAATCCATTGCAGATGGAAGGCAATGTCCTCCAGTGGCACAATGGTTTAAGTCTCTGTCTCTTTTTTTTTTCTTGTGCGCTTCCTAAATGTAATTATTGCAGAGGGAAGTCAATGTACTCAAGTGACTTAGTGGTTCAAGTCTCTCGTTTTTCTTGTCTGGTACTTCTCTTATAAGTTTGTTTGTGATTACCTATTTTTGTTTTCTTGTTTTTTTTTTTGTTTGTGTGATTTGCGCTTCAGGGCAAATCAAAATCAGGGCGTATTTATGCCAAAAATGGTAGGCAGAAAGAAGCAAAGCAGTCACAAAAAAAAACGAAACTTAAACGCATAAAAAACACCAAATAAATGCCCATTTCTTCCGAATGCTAGTAATGTTACATCTTACCTGCTATTTCTTTTATTGCTGAAGTGACTTGTAGATCCAGACAAGACATGGGCGCGTCGTTTGCGTGGGACACTGTGCTGCCAAAACCTGTATCTTTGCTCAGAGACTGAGTCAGCTGAAAGGATGCTGAACACAACAGATTGAGGGGATCCAATCATCATGTCAAAAAAAGAGGTGTGTGCGTGCGTGCGTGTGTGTTACCTGAATTGACGCAGTCATGCTGCTGATGCTTGACCTGTGTGCATTTGTGCATTCATCCAATCAGGGTTATTCATTCGCTGAACACATTATGTGTGATTTAGAAGAGAAAATGACAGACTTGGAGCTTCCCCAGCTGAGAATCAATGGCATCAAGCAGGAAGTCACAGGGGTCTGCTGTGAGTGCTGCTCCCCCTGGTTCAAGCCCATTGCTGTCTTCATCGTGTTGGTCTTTGAGCACAGAAAACAAGCATGTCTACCTGGCTGCATGCACAAATGGATGACTGGAATAATAATCGCAGACCTGAGAGAAATTTGTCTTTGCCCTCTCCGCCATGGCCGCCCCGGTCCATTGCACTGGGCATACGAATGTAATGTATTCCCAGTAAGGCTGTTGTGTTGCAATGTTGCTCGGTTGTCGTGGAAACCAAAGAAGCTAGCGTCAAGGGCTGCAATAGGTTACAAATCACGCCAGGCACTCACAAATAGTAAACTGAATGGCTTAATCCAACTGTTTCTATAGCGCGATTAAGTTATACAACCGAAGCGAAAGCATACTGGTTGAAACTTACAAGGAAAAGAACAATCCCTTCGCAGCGCCTGCGACGGGTCACATTTACACTTCTGGCGTCAGGCGGTTGCCGAGGAAACCACGCAACACCCATTTCAAAGTTTAGCTGGCAAACACATGCTAAGTGAGAATGCGCATGTATGAGTAGTTTGCATTTGTGTATTAAAATTGTTTGTATGTTACATCCTACATTGTTGCTAAAAGCACACACATTTTAAAAATGGGAAATACAACATTGTATGAAATCCGTTTCATGCAGGGCCTCATTTACATTCATCTTAACTAGGATCTCAGTAACAGTACAGTAGCTACTTTATGGAGACAGTGGGTGGACTAATTCGAGCTTGAGGTTAAGGGCCACATTGGATTTTTAAATGTATTGATGGAACAGCTCATGTGTTTTTCTCGTCTTAAAAAAAGCGCTAGAGAGAGAGAATAGACAGGAGAGCGAGAGAGAATGTGGATGCAAACATATATTTTAATATATGTCACAAAGACAAATAACCATTCATACCAAAGGTTGCAAAATTATATGACAATATATCAATTAGCCAGCAACGAATCAATCATCAAATTATTCGACAACCATTTGGATAAATGATTTCAGAACATCAACAGTAAATAAAAGAAAAAACATCAACAGTAAATATTCTCTAGTTGCAAGGCAATGCCAGGAGGGGGCGCCTGTGACCCCAGGGAAAAGGCTTTGTTTTAGTCATGCAAAATGTAATTGCAATAAAATACAGATTGCCATCTTTTTTTTTTTTTTTTTTTAAATTTCAGGTACTATGATGCACTTGGTTTTTTTCCCCCTTGCTTTTTTGGACTAATGCTATATCCTGCATAAACCCTATAAAATAGTATTTAAAAGTTGTTCAAAGTTGATTAATATGCTTATTACTTGTTAATCTTAAAAAGTTCCGGTTTTAGGTATACCTATACAATCGTTATAGATAATAATCTGATTTAGAGTAGGTGTGGAAGTGGGAGGGCATGAAAGGCTTTCTCTTTTCTGGGGGGGAAAAAATTGAGAAGCAATGGCTTATATTTTTGAAAACATCAAACTACTACTTTGCCAAGTCATGATTATGACTGTGTAGAAGAACAAAGCTAAGTGTAAAATTCCCACCCGCTTCATTTTGACAATACGGTAGAGTGCTCCCTTGTTTTTCCCTCGTTTCTCAGCAAAAAGTGAATTCCACAAAGTAGGACTGCCCGACTCCCGCAGACATTGTATGCACATAAATAAAATACTGTAGATGAACTGTCTTTAATCAAACCTTCTTCTTTCTTTCCCATGCCCAGAGATTTTCTAATTGTGGTATGGAGGTTGAACAGTATCTTTTTGGGCACAAACTTTGTTTTCTTTTTCAACACATAGCAGAGTGTCTGAGTGAGTGATGAGGGCTGCTCACTAAGTCTCAGCTCTTGCAGGAGCACGGAGTGCTAACGCTTCCCCCTCCTATGCCTACATTTCATTGCAACTGTTCTTAAAGGGCCAGCCTCAGTCTGCGTTGTCACTTGAGAAAGGAATCATATATTAGACTGTTATCATTATGTGTTTATTTCTTGTCTAGAATAGCGTGCATTGCTATCCATCAATGCAGTCCTAGTTCATCTTGCCCCAGTCCTTAGATAAAGCTGTTGACGCGGGGACCTTGGCCCTACTGTTGGCGGCGCCCGGCTGGCTCTTTTGTTATGTCTTGTAATATGCATTGCTTTGCTGAATGAATAAAAAGCAGGCGGGTCGGTTGCCTTCAAACGGTGTTGGCGAGCATGAGAGTGAAAGCCTTCCCTTTGCCGGCAGAGAAAAGTCAATATTGGTTGGTCTGAGTTACTATTTTGCTGCTTAGCACCTGGGCTTGTCTTAGTCTTTTATAGATAACCCTGACATCACTCTGTTGAATCTGCCCACACCCCACCCCGTCCCCTACGTAATTTTTCACACACCTCGAGTGCACAGCCTGAGAGTCATGTAGAGTTCTTACCAAAACACTCTTATATAGTGCCAGATGTAGAAGAACAGTGGTTTAGTCTTAAGCAAAAGTGCCTTCATTTGAAAGGGATTGTCTGGAAGACAATTGCTGGTAGAGATTGCTTCAGACTCCACTCCAGGACTGAGCGCTGGAGCATTGGAGTGCATCATACGAGTGATGGTACTTTAGAAAAAAAAAAAAGAGAAGCACCAGAGCAGCGGAAAAAGGAGCGCAAAGTCGCGAGGGAACACTGTACACAATTTTGTAACACGTTATAGCCACCACATTCCAGGCAGAGGCGATCTAATAATTCTTTGCATGTACTAATGAGACACACACACACACGCTAAAAAAAAGAAAAGACATATTCAGTGTCAACTTTTTTTTTTTATTATTGTTGTGCCTTGGTTGTTAAAAGACCATTATAAAGAGAGGGAAAAATACACAATTTATAGTAAAAACAGCAACTTTGAAACTCTTGATTTCTATCTGAATACACTAGTAGTCAGGGCATATGATCAAAATTTGATGTTTCTAACAGACCGCTGTTGTATCGTGTTGAATTATAATTTTACACAGATTAGTAAAATCAGCAACGTTTACCTAAACCAGTAGTTTTTAACCGTTTCGATCAAACGCCTGGGGGCTGGGTCAAGCCCCTCTGAGAGGGTCGGCAGAGGTCAAGCCACACACGTTCCTTTTTACATTGTATTAAGCAGTGTGAAAAATATAATTGGCTAATTACACAGGATTCGGTGAATGTGCATAAGAAATTTGCGGGGTTTAATACCTGCAGCAAGGTTATAAACCACTGCTCTAAGCAAACCGCAAGTCACAGTTCCAATAGGATCTACTGTAGTTTAGACAAGGCAAGAAAAACACACTTTATCTCCACCTCGGAAGTAAGCAGCTTGAATTGAGAACAAAAGGAGTGCCTTACGAGCACACTAAATCTGCCACCTTATACATACAAACAGCCCAAATATGCAAACATTAGAATAATGGCACCCATGAGAAGGTCAAAAGTCAATTCATCAAAAAATGAAAGCTGAAATCACACCAAAACAGATGAGAAATGATGAGAGGGAAACATAAGAACCGTCTGAAGAAAAGGAAGGCAGATGAAAATATCATCTAATCTCCAGTGCACCTCTATGTAAACTGTTTTTTTTTTCCCTTTCTGCCCTAGACTGAAAACAGACGTTTGCCAATGTCACCATCTAATGGTTTTCACAGCAACACAAATACAGTAATATAGATAGTGTCAATTGTCTATCATTCAGAATGTAGCAAGTATTCGAAACTTAGTTTCTATTTGGAAAGGAACGTTCTCCTGTATTCCGTGAACCTCAATCTGAGCAAAGGAATTGCATTTTTGCTCTATGTATTGATTTAACTAATGAATTAATTTCCCACATCCTAAAGAATTCCCTCTGACTAATTAAAAAAAAGGTAAACAAATGACATGACATGCAATGGTTGCGATCTCTTGTGATCTGAACAATTTGGAGCTTTTAAAAAGTAATCAAAGCAGGGAACATTGTCATATGTTTATGTCAGAAACGTCATCTTATTTAAAGAAATAAGGTAAATTGAAGCATTGTGGCAATATCAAATTAAACCTGGTTTCATTTATAAATCATAAATGCAAACATTTATGATTGTTTCTTGCGTCTTTGCGTGGGAGTGCTTGTGCTGTGTGATTTCCAAAATGTTATCTTTTCAAAAAAAAAAAAAATCAGCAGGCCATATTTTTGATGGCTAAAACTTGGTAAATGGCGAATTGACAGAAATGGGGAAATGATGCTGTTTGAACAGGTGTCACAGTTAACCGATTGCAGTTAAAAATATCAGCTGTTCTTAATCATCCAATGTTTGTTTTTTGTCGATTTGTTTGCATTTTGTGGCACTTTGTTCTCTTGTTTTTTTCAATTATAATTTTGATGTTGACATCAGTAGAATGAGAGCAGTGTTGGTTTGATCACATCGTAGGTTTCTATTTATTTAACAGATCTATATTTTACAGTTTTGGCGCTATAAAATGATTGCTTAATCAAATTAGCGCGCCTCTGACTGAGTCCGTCTCAGTTCAAACGCAAATTTACACTATGCTTTTTCAAATTTGCTGTACAGATAACTTAATTTTCATATGACTTTATTTTACAGTATAATTTCTTATCACAAAATATTCACACAAACAGACCAGACGGAACATAGAGTACCTCTAGCCTTGAAATCTACATTCCTACCAATAATTACAATAAAAATACTGACTGTTTTCAAAGCTTGTCACTAGATATGTAGTGCACAGGCCAGTCAATTAAAGGCAAAAAGCAGAGGGTACCTTCCAAAGCTGATCCCAGATCATTGTACAAACTCTGCGGACAACACTTCGGAACTGCGCTTAGCTTGGAGAACATCTTCTGCAAACAGGAACCAGCCCTGTTCTGTTCTGCAACCTTGAACGCACCGCAAACAGAGGCTCCAGGCTCACACGCCGCCAATGGAATAAACTTCAGTATAACGTCGACACAGAGGAGCAAGTGGAATTATGTTGTGTTGGTGCAGAACGGCGGATGCTGTCAGCGGAAGCCGTCTGTTCGGATGCGCTAAGTGATGCTGTGGGAGAGCGCCCAAAGACGCGAGAAAGTACATTCCTTATCAACAGGAACACAAAGATAAGTTCTAGCCTCACTTCATGCACAGTGAATAGTCATGTCTGAGAAATGGATGCATTTCAACGGAATATTGAACGTACGGGTGGGACATACTACCACAGCGTTTTCATTCATCTGAAGCCTGAACTGTGTTGACGCATACGCAGTTGCAATTCATACTCATATGAACATTTCCAAGGAAACGCATCTGACATTCAAACGGAACTGATTTCAGCAAGAATGCTGATGCGCCGTCAGGAGTCCTGTGTACATATGTGGGGATGCATGTCAAACAATGACGTGTCCTTGTGAACAATCTCAGCGCTGAAAATGATATATTAGAACACAAACCATGTCAGCCAAGTGTAAGTGCCCAAATGGAGAAAATTCATTCATGATAATAACTCACTGTGTTTGTAAATAAACACATAAAGAAGACATTGCGATATACAGTTAAAAAGGATGTACAATTTATGTCACTTTCAAGTTATCCACTATTGCTGTTTTTTTCACTGCAATTTACCTCCAAGAGTGACAGTATTCTTGTTAATTTTTCATTCAAGTATCTCATAATGCCAAATTGGCATTGATAAAAAAAGATAAATTCCACTGCAGCACTCAAATTAAAATTGGAGGCAATAATTACACAGCACGTTTACTGTGCAAATAAGCACATCATACTGGAGTATTTGTGTATAATTCAAATTAAGAATCAAATTTGAAAATCTGATTAAAACTCGTTGCATCCTTTTGACTGGCTGCAAACTTAGGACTCATTTTAGGTTGACACTCGCTGTAACTCACTTGAAGACTGACATCGTGTTTTTATACTGTATAGTATATCTCTTTGTGTGTCAATCCACAATCTCAATGATCCAAACTCTATGCTGAAAAGTGCAGGGTTAAAGCACCTCCTCGGGTGCATTTATAGTGTGATGTGAAACGTCCAATAGCATCACACATCCGCACACTGTCATCCATAAAGCAGTGAAAGTGTCCCATTTGGAGGTACAAAGAGTGTGTGTCACATTCACCATCTTACGCCCACAAAGCTCCACGTAGCGCTCGTGAGCCTGCTACACCACACTGCTGAAGGAGCCCAGGCCGAACAGCTCCGTGTCTCCTGAGGTCTTGACGCGGGGAAGTGTCCTGTGTTAGAATATATTGGGGCACGAGGTCCAGTCCTGTCTCTCCTTAGCCTCCCAGTAGCCCCCTTTGTACACAAAGCTCGTCTCTCCAGTGAGCGAGTCCCTCCTCTGCTGAAACCACAGCGGCTGGTAGCCTTCGTATTCCCGACCTGCCGAGAGGGTGGCAGCGCGTTACACGGCTGCTGTCATTAAGTCGCAACATGGTCACTTGCAGCAGGCAACGTCCTCCGCACATGTATACGAGAAGCAATCAGTCGCTGTGAGCTCCATTTGGGAATGCTCCAAATGTGAACCAGCTTCATGTTGCAGTCAACAGTTTGAATGGTAATCATGTGCGAGGAAAAGGACTCCGATCAATAGACGGTTAGAATAAACGCCGATGCTGTAGCAGAAATCTCCTATAGCTCTCGTTAAACGGGGGGGTGACTACACCATACAGTTGGCAATCTTAGCTTTCTCACGTCGAGGTAGCTGGACTAGACCATGTAGATTTGGGAATTAAACACTGTGAGCCGTTTGATACGAACTTATCGCGTGTATGCAGGAAAAAAAACAAAGTGTTTTTCCCCTGATTCTTTTATCAGAAGGAAACATGAAAGGAGACATCATGCAGGTCCAACAACGACAGAAGACAAAGAAAACACACAGAAGATGTCCGTGTATGTGTGTGCGTTAACAGAGGGCACAGAGTGACCCCCACTCACCAGAGTCATTATCACATTCTGACCACCGGTAGAGGGAGGGGGGGAAAGAAACACAAGTCATGGACACATCAATACAATCAAGTCGACCCAGCACACACACGCACACACAAGTAATTTATGGTTGTTTCTCTTGTGTAGCTAAAAAGTTTGATAGTTTTCAATATAGCGCATATTTTGATTGTGCAGATGCGTGACAAATTGGTTAGTAGGACTGAAGACAGTGGTAAATGCTCAATAGAGGGCGCTACGGCTATGCCACGACACAGAGGGCGCTCACCAAATGACTTTTCTTCAAATTGATAACATTTAGAAGAAAATTAAAGTATTTCAAAACGTAGGACTGTAGATGAATTTTTTGATGAGCAGGATAAATACTATAGCGAAGTTGTTTTGTTGTATAACTAGCGCCACATTCTGGCTCCAGTGTTTTCAGTACATGCAACAACTTACCTTTTTGGCACACCTACTGTAACTTGTTTTAAATTTTAGATATTTGCTTGGAAGTGAACAACTAAAGGACAATTAAACCTTCTCCTACAATATATACCAAGTATAAGTGTATGCATGTTAAGTATGAATAATGTTTTTGGGGGGTGTGCATTTTTAATTAGGACCCCCAGCAAGATGTAATTTTTTTCTAAAAGCAAACCTCACTTATAAAGTAAGTTTACTAAAAGTATTTAAGTTTATAAACTAAAAGTTTATTAAAAAGTAAATAATTTAATTTTAGTTCATTTGAACCATTTTTTAAATCCACAAGGATTGTTGGTATTTGTATCCCTAAAATCCAGAAAATGCTACAAACCTTTTCAATTAGAATTTCTTAGTCCACTCATTAAAGTAAAAAAAAGTTAAAATTGTTAAAAAAAAAAAGTTAGAAATCCCATTACGTATCACTAAGTCAAAGTTCAATAGCTATCTGCTGTAACACCGAAAGGGGGGTGAGTTGATTGAGATCCACATTCAGCCTCTCCATCTATCACTACACAACCATTGTAAGAAAAAGTAGTCTTGGTGCTAAACCGACTTGCTCTTATGACAGCTTACAAATAATTGGCAGAGTCAAATGCATGAGTGTGATTTAATGATTTACCAGCGTATCAGAACGTCTTCATAAAATGAGCATCGTGCATTGAAACTGGGGCCGTATAACCATCTTGGGCTATATGATTCATCCCGAACATGAGCATGAAGGCAATGACACACACCGCACTCTACCGCATTTACGTGCACTTGAACAGTTTACTTCTTCGTACCTTCATCCAGAGCATCCGAGGCCTCCGCTTCTCTCCTCCTCCTCACAGCTCTTTGTTTCTCTTCTAACCTTTGTTTCTCTGAATTGGCTTCATCCCACCGACCATCTTCCATCAACCTCTGGTCTGGCCTCAGACGGCTGTCAGTCAGAGCCACTCCATCCTCCGGCTCGTTCAGGGTCAGCGCCAGCGCTGAGAAGTAGTACATGTTCTCAGCGTTCTCGCTTAGGTGAAAAATAGAGAGAGCGACATGTTTTCAAAACAAAATACAAGTGAAAATCCAGCATTTTGCAGCAGCTGCGAACCATGGCAAAGACTTTGTGCATTTTACTGAGGCTCACGAAACATGCTCTCTTACGGGAGAGGATACTTCTTCCATAGAAGTTTGGGAGACAAGGTCTGGTAGATGGTCTTCTGCTTGCCCTCTGATCCGCTACCACCTCGGCTGCTCTGAATGATCTTGGCACTCTCAATTTTCTCATCCCACGTACCAGACAGGATGTAATGAGCCTGGCCCACGTTGTCAGCCACCACTCCTGTTACCTAGAATACCAAAACATGCATCTCAGCCAGTATTTCCAGGCTCCCTAACTTGTCCTGTCCTACTTGCTACTTGTTTTTTTTTTGCTGAATTTACTTTATAGATATCATTGAGGTGGTTATCAACTGTGTTATTTATGTATTCTGTTTTTTTTTTCTTAATGTTTTGCTCTGCACTCTCTTTTCTCTCTGTTTGTCATGTTCTGTCATTGCATTCCCAATAAATATCACAATACAAACAAACACAAAGGGAGTACTGTACTTTAAACTCCCCGGCTGCATATAAAACTGGTTTAGCATAAAAGTCATAAAGGTTGACAATTCTACATGATTAAGCAGCTGAAGTGGACATGTTAAAAAATAAAAGAGTGTCAGCAAGGAAAGCAGAAAGGAGGATTTACCTTCCGAGGCACTTCCCTGGAGAAATAACTGTAGGGAGAGAATTTCAGTTGGCAGGTCTCTTTGGTCCTGTGATTCACTATCTCAATGTCCCCTGACTGCACACACCCACACACATACGCAAAAAAGGAGATGCAATGGACACAGTTTAAGTCAATACACAGAAGATGATTATAAATTCATGTGCATTATATATATCCGAAAACTCCCCTATTTCCCCACAGCGGATTAATAAAGAATTTATAAACAGAAATCACATAAGACATAATGAGTTCCCATTTGAGAAGAGCAGGCTATGCTGATGAATGGAAACCAATAAGAAGTGCTTGTAAACAGACCTGGTCAATCCACAGCTTGCCCACAATGATGTTGTGTACTGTAGACGTGACTTTTCTCCACATATAGTGGTTGCCGCTAGAGTGGAACTGAAGATGAATTGCACCTGCCGACGTCAAATGAAAACAGTCTATGAGCGTGAGCTTACGGCGACCGTACTGTTTCGATTACAGAATTATGAATGATTTGGTTTCAAATCTACATGCATTTCACTGGGACACAATGAAGAGTGTTCACCTCCAAAACACATTTAAGGACGGCAAGACTAACCATTCGTTTGAATTGAGAATTTTCCAAGCAGCAAGGAATAAATGTCTTACCCAGTGGCATTATGGAGAGGTATTTTCCGCGGAACTTGCTAGCAATGGTAATTTCCTGCCACAAGGTCCAGCCTCGTTGGGAAATCACATGGTGTGCAGCTGCAGGGGGGTGATGGCTCACCTTAGCGGAATGGACATAAACTTACAGTAAATGACTTATGTACAATTGAAGACACAAAATATCCTGTTTGCATCTGTAAAGTAAATATGCGTGATGCTGTGCTGTTACCTGCTCACACAGTGAGCGGTAGCCAAACTCCTCGAGACGATCAAGCTCGTAGGTCTCCCCTAGGAGTGGGTTGAAGGGTTTTGCTGTCCGGTGGACAGTTGTGGAGTAAGAAGAGACGGAGAAGGCGGCAACCAAACACATCTGCTCCAGTGAGGAGTCGCAGCGTGCCGCCTTATCCAGGAGCTCATGATATTCCAGGTCTTCGGTAAGACGTTGCAGCATTGACAGAGGCTCATTGAAATTGACCTGCAGAGAAAGAGGGCAAGATGATCATAAATTACAGAAAAATAAGGCATAATGATCAGAAAAAAAGCAAGCCGTGCTCACTTACAGGCATGGGAATTTTGGAGAGCTCCTTTCCAATGCAGTTTTTCATGATGCTCCACAAATTGAGGGAATAGTTGGGCTTGTCGGGGACACGAGTTCGCCGCTGTCTGGGTGGCTGCAGCTCCTTCCCTGACACGTCGTTATAGCTTGGAGACATCTGCAGACGGAAATGAAAGAAGAGGACTATATTCAGGTTTGACAAAGTAAAGCCTGTCAGCATGAAAATAGGGGGGCAGAATGGGAAAATTAGGCATGTACGTCAGCCAAAAAAAAAAACAGTAATGGGGGTGGGAAAGAGCAGAAAGATTGTTACTGTTAATTACAAAATAAAATCATGCAAATATTTCTCATAATGCCACAGGCACCACAGTGAAACTGTAGCAAGTCTGATGTACAAAATATTTGCATATGCAAAAATGGGTACAAACTGCTCACACAAAAATGTGGAAACTGAGCTACAGTTTTAACTGGGTGCACCCAAGATTGTGTCTGCTAAATGTACAAAACTGCCTCGGAGTCCAGTTTGTGAAAAAAGTAAATGCAAATGAATAATCTAGCACATGCAATGTGATTCATCACACCTTGCGTTACAATTTTGGGCGATTGCACCTTTCAAATCTGTGGCTAAGAGGAAGGTGCAAACCAGCAAGCACACAGCGCCGAGCGTACAGCAACTAAAATACAAGATGTAAGGAGCATTTTGCGCTCAAGTTAACATTATTTAAGTACCAGAAACAAAAATTAATGCAATATATAATCTAGTCGCAACGCAGCTGCAGAACTCTCAACGGTCTTAGGGCTAACGTTCAGCCAATCACAAAAAGGACTCATGCCAACCCAACTATACTAAAGCACCTGGAAACTTTGCCTTTACATGCAAGTGAATCATTTCTTGTGCTGTGACAATTGGTGCTGACCTCTCTCAGAGCATTATTTCAGGTGTGCTGTCCAAAGTTTGAAAAACAATGGCACCCAAGATGAGCAGATAATAGGAGTTAGAGGGAGTTAAAAAAAAACAAAACAACAACCACGGATCGTATGTAATGGCTGACTTTTCCATCATTTTTAAAACAATGGATGTATTCCTTCTCAGTAATGCGTTTTTTTTTTGTGTTTGTTTTTTTTTGCTTCTTCCACAAGCACTTGCAATTCCACAACTTCAAACTTCATTTCGGATGCTTTCCTGAGCTACCTAAAACGCAAAACATTCTTTTAAGTACAGTGGTCTACCTGACTTTCACACCCATTGCCAGCATTGCACCCACTCTACTCTACTTGAAGTATAGTCAAGTTACTTCTGTTATGAAACACATATACAAAATGTAACTAATAGCAACATTGGCTAAATAAGTCTGTCTATCTATCCATCATCATCCATCCATCCATCCATCCATCCATCCATCCATCCATCCATCCATCCATCCATCCATCCATCCATCCATCCATCCATCCATCCATCGTCATGCAATCAAACAACACTTTTTTGCATGTCGGACAATGTCATACGATTTACCAAAACTACCTCCATGATCGACCGTTCGATCACATTTGACGCATTTAGCACCCCTGGATTACACTTTTTGCGGATGACGTGCACCTACCCAAAAGCAGAACATGCAATTTGTTTCAGTAAACAGTCTAGTAAATCAGGCCCTAAGTCCCTGTGTCAGAGCAAAGAATATTGGTTTATTAGGGTGATCGACAAACAATGACAACGATAAAATTCCAGCAACTTTGAGCTGTGAATTAGAAATGTCACATCTAATAAGTTAAACGCTTAAGGGGGAAAAAAAAAGGCTTACATGATGGTCTTGGTTCCAGTCATAGGAATTGCCTCCGCTTGCTCCACTCAAACTACTCTGAGATCGCCTGGAATAGAAACAAAAAACGGTCCAATGCCGACAGCCGTAAAATGCAAGCAAAACATGCCTGAAATTCTGCCAAAAGACTCAATGAGAACTATTGGTATGAAAGGCGTTCGGGCATGTTCAGACCTGTGCTGTGTGTTGTCAGTGGCAGTCACTGTGATAAATGCAGGGGAATCCTCCATGGCATCAAAGTACTCCGTATCCTCATCTTCATCACTTGCCTCTCCTTTGAGCGGCCTCTCACTCCCTTCTATAGGAAGGAGATACAGTGGCTAATAAATTGCAAAGGCAAAACACACGTCACAGGGTAAAATGGTATGCATTCTTCCAGATTCAGGAATGAACCTGTTATAATCATGTACACATGGCAACTTATTAAGAACTAATCATCTTAGTAAAACTGAAGTCTCAGAACACAGCCAAATGCAAACTAACAAAATGAGGCTTGTGACACATGAAAAGCGCTCACCCTTTTTGTTGGTCGGGGCGCTGGGAGTGCTGGACGAAAGTGTGGGTGCCGCTCTCCACGCTCGTTCCAGACTATTGTGCTGCTTGGCTAGCTGCTCGATGGTCTCCTCCAGGTGGGTACGTTGCTCTCGCTCATACTGCAGGGCCCTCTGCCACCTCCTACTGTGAGTCTCAGCCAGGTCCAGGAAATCTCGACAAGCCTGGAGAATCACAGGCAAACAAAATCCTGGCGTATTCTCAGATTTTACAGTATGGTTCCTTTAGCTCCGCGACATAGATCTGTTTTACGAATGCGGGAAAAAGTAGTTTATTTCCAGTCCTTTTCCTTGACCTCGGTCCGGGATAGGCAGCTTCGGTCCTAGAAAGCCGCTATTCTGCATGTATTCGATGTCTCTTTTCTATAAAATACCTGAATCAAATGATCAGGATCGTTATTAGGCGTCTGCAACTTGCTGATGAGCTGATTCTTTGAATCAGGGGTTATGTCGGAGAGAGACATCAAAAACATGGCGGATAGCGGCTCTCTAGAACCGGAGTAGCCTATCCCAACCTTGGTACTAACACAAACTCACAGGTGAGACATGGTTCTCCTCAAGGAAAACAGAAGTACATCAAATTTAAATGAGTGATTTCTTTCGGTTCCTCTTCATGTTACTCAGTCAGAGCGTATTGTAAACAAAGGGAACTGAGTGAGTGGTGAGTTGCACGTTTACGCTGACTGCATGGCAGAGGGCTTTTGAGTCAAGAGGGGGCATCATTATTCCTGCTGTGCTCTGACTGCTGAGCAAAAGAGGTTACTCCAGATCACACAAAAACGACTTGTCAGCATTTGTTGGCGCTGCATCGTATGCTTGATGTTCCTGCCACTAAGTAAGCACAAACCAACCGGAACCCCTTAAAGCTGACAACACGCAAGAGGAAAATGTCATGCGTCAGTCGTTAAACAGGAGCGCCCCCCCCAATGTCGCAACTCAGCATTTGTGCAGTAAGGAAGAAATGTCTTTATTGTTCTGTACGATTGGGCATTTATATCAAATTGAAGCAAACTGCATTTATGTCGATCACAGAAATTTTTAACCACAGTATCTAGTATCTGACTTTGCTAAATCATAATTCACGTTTCGTGCTTCAAAGTACACAAGCAAACACTATTAGATCATACGTAGACAAAACAACATTGCGACAAATCCATAAACATCCATTTAAACAATGTTCCAAAATGAGATGCTTGTATTTTCCAGTTTTTCATTATAATATTTTTAGGCAGTTAACATAAATTCATCCTCAAGTTGAACATCCAAAAACTAGGAAATGCAAGAAACTTTTTTTTAAGCGCAGAATTCTGTAAATATCATTCACCCTTACCTTCAGCAGTCAAACAAAGTATCCCAACCGTTGTCCCATCACTCAATTTAAATGCAGGGGATGCATATAAAGAAGCATTTCACTTCCTCAGACGTGACTATGAAACCAACACCCATTTAAAAGACGTACGCTAGTTCCACATTTTTACTGCTGAGTCTCCACTCCAAGAGCAAACTCCATGTGACGTCTGGTAATGATGAGGACGAGGTTATTAAAGGTTAAAATCAGTTGATACCATAACCGCTGCTGCTGGTATGAAGACATACACTCTTTTGACATTCAAGGACCCGGTGAAATGGGATCCACTCCCATTAATAAGTGCACACACGTGCAAGACACTCAAATCCAATCATGCGTGATATAGTTGCGAGTTACGTCACACCTAAATGTACAAGAGTGACATCTATCGTCATACCGCAGAGCTGATAGCATTGGCGCCATTTCTCTGGAATCAGCACTTGGAAGACCCTCATGGCAGCGGGAGTCCCTGCATTCTGTAACCTAAGATGCCTCGCTTACATGAGAGCCCTTTAGAAGTATGAACATCAAATGATCACACAGAGTTTGTGCTAGCACTAACCTCTAGTCAGTTAGTAAACCTAATGGCATTATACACGCTTTGACAACTCAGTCGGTTGAAATGTCCTTACCGGTTAGCAAAAATTGATGATATTAAAGTAAAACAACAGCTATGAGTAGAATTCCCTTTTGGAAATGACTGAGCTCTGACTTCTAATATAATGCTACAATCAGTATACATTCAAATTAAAATTTGATATGTCACTTGACATAAGAAACTACATTGATCATAGAGGAATCCAAATCTCAAAGAGGCATGACACTCAACACACCTTGTACAATCGTCCGCTTAGAGTCAAGTCTGTTACTGCAACCCGGAAGGCTGTGACACTGAACAGTCAGGGGGAACTCAGTTGGAAAGAGAGAAGGTGACTTTTCCCCACCCTCTCACACACCCACAATCATATTTAGTACCATTACTTCAACCCACCCCCCCAAGCCCACATCCAGAAACACGCGACGCGCCTCTGATAGAGCTTGTTGTTGAGCCTCTGCTTTGCAGATCCAACTGTATTGGAACTGTTATTCTGCTTTACATCTGCTCTCGTGATCAAGGCAATTTTATTCGCAAGATATGCATATTGTTGTTTAAAATGGCAATTGAGCAATATTATGATTCAGGTTAATAGGCATATTTTAAACAAATCAAGGTTTTAACTAGTATAAAAACACATTTGTGTTACAGGAGACTGCTTCCCTGCAGTTTATCTTGCTTTCTTAATATGGTGAACAATATCAATTGGATAATGTGATGTAATCACTGAGATATAAGCGTACCTGGGGTGCTGAAAACGAAAAATATGAAAAAATGGACTCAAGCGTTTTTTTGTTTTTGTTTTGTTTTGCTTATTTTATTAAAGTATTCTTAAAGTATGAAAACCCCATCTTTATGACTTTCGATCATACTCCGCTGCATAAATTGTTGGTCGCAGAAACAACTAGACAGGGAGCCAAACCCTCCAAGCGCAAAAATAATAAATAAGCTGGGAGGAAACTTACACAGATAAAACTATTTCCGGGTGCTTCTTTTTCCAAAAAATACATACTGAGAGCACATGTTTTGGCACTGACAAAGAACAAATATCATAAAAATTGTTTGAAAATGAGCAAGTTCATATTTATTTTCATTGTCTATTGATTGATTTTAATGTGAAAAACATGGCTTCCAAGTAGACACGGCACTTAGCAGGGCTGCTCCAGCATATATGGGCATATATCTGTGATTCTTATTCATCAGCAGAGTTGGGCGCTTCGTCAGCACTGACGGACTGTCCATCACCGACCCGTTTTGCCAACAGACCGACGAATGACTGGAATGCTAATAAAACGGTGAATTAAACATGTGAGAAAAGCAATTTTCATCCGTCGTTGTAATCGTCTGGATAGACATTACATCAAATGTACGCCACGTCTCTTTTTGCTTACTGAATTATAAGAGGCTTGGACGTTAATTTGATATATTGCTCCATCTTTATAGGACAAACGGCATCCAGATTACAGATTGGGACAATACTCGGACCAACTAGTGGAGAAACATGTTCAGTTTGAGTGAACAAACTGGGTTGGTTTAATTCACTACTTGTCATACCGGAGATTTATTTGGAATTGCTCCCTTTATCAGTCCTGGGTTCAGTTTTCTTGCTGGTAAGAGCATTCTGAGAATGGAGAACAAATTTGTATGTTTTCTTGATTGGCTTTTGGCCAGGAAATGCAAGATAGAAGTTTCTTAAGATATAAGTTTTATAATTCCCTAATTGAAGACATTTATTTCGTAAATTCAAACTCAGCAACATTTTGTTTTTCTTGTATTGTATGTGACAGGCAGTTATTAATGAGGACATCCACCGCTTGAATGTCATGTAAAGCATGATAATGCCATCCAGTGGACATGATTGTTAATTGCACTTCTGTGACCTGCGTTTCTCAAATGTGGGATATCAAACATGATGGTATTATAGCCTCGGGTTAAACCCCTCAGCTGGTTTTATTTTTTTGTGACACTTATATTACTGTATTGAATTTTAATTGCAGTATAACTGAAGAACCGCAGACACGGTGTTAACTTTAAGTGTAAGTACTGCACTCCGTGTGAGTGCAGACAGGTGCACTCCAGCGCCTGACGAATGATGGACCAGAAAATTTGCTGCAACATGGTAGTGTAATATATTACTCACAAAAAAAGTCATATTTTACTTGTTACAAATGGGAGTAACTAAATGCATTACAATGCATTTTTAGCCTGAAAGTGGTGGGGTTTTTTTCCCCCCTAATTTCACCAAAGACACAGTAAGATCGGGGTAAAAAAGTCAGGGGCAAAATGTTGACTTGCTTTTGTAAGTTTCTACTACAGCAGAGATGAATGCGGCAGTAGCAGACGACAGGTTGAATATAAACAATACGTACACAAGATGGACATAGGCCCATTACTTTCAGTTCGTCAGAGATAAAGAAAAGAATATAGGTGCACTTTGTGCTCGACACATAATGTGGATTCACCAGCATTTTGAAAACTTGTCAGTCACATCCCTGTTGCAATAATGACAGGGTAAGCTAACTCCAATTTTCACTGTACAATTGCAATTAATAATAGTCTTCAGTATAAATAGTTCTGGCTAATGTGTATAAAGATGAAACATACAAAAACTCAAATTAAACAGTACATTTAACACAATAACGATGACGTTAGCCCCACCGAAACCATCCATTTCTGAAACGTCTGTCCCTAACCTAGCCGACTGAATTTGAATATTCACATTGAAATTGTGGAGTGCACTAACTATTTTTGCCTAAAGCATAAACAATGCATCGCTATGCTGTGAAGCAAAGTCATGATGGGATTAAAATACAAAAAAGATTCTGTATCTTGTCCTGTCAATAAAGGTTTACAAAACAATACAGATCAAATGATTTGTAGTGTTTTTAGTCTTAAGCCAACCTTCCGCTGAATGTGTAATGAGTGTAATGAGCTCCATACATCCATATTTCCTGTTGTGTTGGTGAGAGTAATATAAATCAATGTAATAATAGTATACCTGTAATAGTAATGTAATAGTAATGGTATGTAATGTAATAGTAATAGTGTAATAGTAGTATTACCTAGCGAGTTTATCTACTTGTGCTACTTTCTACTCATTTTGCTTTGTTTGATCACATATTACTCCGCAGATGTGGGGTGCAGTTTTTTTGACAACCTGGTGAACCTTCCATTCCCTTACAGTATAGCTCCCATATCAGATATGATGGGAATGAATCAGAATGCTCCAATGCGCATCTGTAAAAGCTGCTGAGCAATTTGAGGGGAATTTTCTTTCAATGCATTTTGATAAAATCATGTATGGTAATCTCACAAATAAGTGTGTTGTACGTGTGTGTGCGTGTGTGCCTTGTCACTCACATTGATCATAGCATTGGAAGTGATTCGGAAAAGGGTGGCTCTCTCATTGACTGCTTTGATCTTCTCCCCGCCCTCCACAGGAACTTTCAGGCCCTCTAGTTCACTGAGCGAACGTTGCAAGGCAGCCCCGTGCTTGGCAATCAAGTCATTACATGTGCTGAGGTCATCGAGTTTGCTGACGAGTATCTTTAAAGTTCCCTGAATCTCACTTCGGTCCGATTGGGATGCTGGCTCCTCGTCTCCTGAGTCATCTGGAAGACAAAATAGGACATTTTTTACAAAGCTTTTCCTTCCGATATTTTCACTGCACAAAGCACAACCTCCATTGTAAGACACACTTCCCTTTACATTTTGGCTGACTCTGCAAGTTACCATTTCCAACATTCAGACGTTATCATTGCTCAATTACTAGCACTGCACATACCCTTGTGCAGTATTTTGACCATTTTTGGGTCGTTTTGTTTTTTTAGCCAAGTCATGGCACACTCCTGTTTGTGCCATGTTGAACTCACCATCTGGGTGAAGTTTCCACCCAGTGTCTCCTAGTGTCTTTTTTCAATGCTTCCGCTTTGATGCGAAATGCCTTTGATGTAATGATCAAAGGGTTGGACATGGGTTAAATATGTAGTACTCTACGCTGGAATACAGCCATGCTCTGTGTTTGTTGCCCATTTCTTCACAATGACAATAATGTGTTGCTTGTCGCACAATCAACCAGGAGTGTCACCAGAAAGCTTCCTATGCCACATGACAACCTATAGCAATCATACATGTAAATCATGTCAGGAGCATTTGGAGTCACATAACTTGTCCATACCTACAAGGCTTTGCTGTAGCAGCTACCCTATTCTAGCGATAACACCTCATAAAAGAGGCTTACTTGGAGTTAAAACAGGGCATAGGCAGAAGGATTGCAGTGTCAGCTATGCATTACTCACCCTCATCAACATCCTCAAGCACACACACACCCGAACACACGCAAGATCATGTATCTCTAGTAACACCAGTCTAAAGACCTGTACCACAAAGCGCAAACACAACAGCAAAGTTTGAACTCAAAAGCGTTTCTGGTGAAGTGCTTTGCTTCAACTTGAATAACTGACATATACTGTACACAAGTGGCTTTGCTCCAATTTTAGTCCTGATGCTGGTTTAAACATTTCAACAGTGAGTGAGTGATAATTCAGAAAAAGGGCTGGATGAACACCGTTACTACTACCAGGGGTTGCCTATAATTAACATCTAACATCATAAAAACATGATTCAGGATTCAAGAGTTTTATTTTCATAAGCATGGTAATACCACACAATGAAATTGTTATTCTGTTCACTTCCCCCGAGCAGACTACATTCCATAAGTGAGCAAAGAATAACGTAGGCAATAATAGAAAACAAAAACAGACAAAAAAAACAGTAATAGAGCAATAAGGGCATTAATAATGAACCGCTAAATAAATACTTACATTCTGAGCATCTTACAGATTGAGTGAAGAAACTGTATACATATGAAGAAGATGTTGCAAAATATTATGTATTTAGCAGCTTTACGGCACTGTGCAGGGTTGTAAGGTGCCTTTGTGCCTGCGGTAAAATGACTGGTGATGTTCTTGCGTAATTCCTGCGACAAGTCCCTCTCATCCTAGTATTTTGAGCGCACAAGAATGTGTTTGGGGGGTTGGCAAACACGATAGGCCGTGATTGCTATGGGTGGCTGACAAAATCGTTAACTGACAAAACAATGATGTGGATGAGAAACTTGGTAAAAAGTGTGAATGCAGTGAGACTTACAGGATGTTTTTGTGCCGAAACACATCCAAACGAGACAAGGAGAGTGATCGAGCGAGTGTAGGAGAGAGCGAGAGAGTTATTGTGTCTTTGAGCCTGTGAGACTGAGAAGCCCCTTTCCCCAACATCACATCACATTGTTAGAGATGGTAAGAAAACTTAGCGAGACCAAACCAGGTTCATTTTAGCGCGATTTAAATTGGTTAAGAAATGTGCATCTCCTTTAACAAGGTGTTGAAGTGGACTATATTACGATGTTGACGTGGACTATAGGGATATGGAGCTGGAGAGATGTGTTACCAATTTTGCAAAAAGCAAGGTTCAATTATGTTTGGTTGAGCTACTTCCTCACTTCGGCAGAAACAATTGAGCCTTGCTAATGTAGTAGATACTGTTGAAGAGACACAATATTCAATGAGCTATATATTATATTATATATTAGCGATAGTACAATTTTGACCACCAAGAAATGTTGATATACTTTCATGTGTGGCATTTCTGGCAAATTGCGTGCATTCAGAGACTGAAGTATTAATGTCAAGATGAAGCTAAGTGGCTTGTGTAAAAAGCTCTGATCAAAGCAACTGAATCAGAATGGTGGTCAAGAGCAGCAAGTACCGTGAGTAAGAAGAAAAAAAGTAGAACGAGAGCATGTGAGAAACTATTGGAGGGACAGAAAACGGTCTTACCGTGTCTGTATTCTCAAGCTTCCATTCTCACTAAGAGGTAACAAAAGTTCAGCTAGTGATAGGCAACATTCTCCCAGGCTGCTGAGCCACAGTTACTCTACGAGCTCTGAGGGAATCGACAAAATGAATAAATACGTTTGCAGAATAAAGCGTTAACTCCCGTCGTACTAAAATAATTGAGGAAGCCTAAAATTGACAATGTACGACGATGACAGAGCAGCTTTAAAGAGGTAATTGGGAAGGATGTCATTGAAAATCCTCTTTTAAGACCAGAACAAGACCAACTCCTCTGGTTTTTTTTTGTTTGTTTTTTTTAATTAAGGCTGGCACATTATAAGTCTTAAAAGGCAACGTGAAAGTACTTGTAAGAGATACCAAAGCGGCATATTGGACACACTCAGCCAGTCCCTCCATCATTGACACCGGCACAAGATAATTCGGTCAAATGTTAATAATTCTATAAAAATATTCAGCTTTTAACTGTGGAGTAATAGCATGCTATTGTGAAAAATGTCAGCAATATAATTTATTCTTGTGGTTATTGTATGTGGTAAGCACTAATTTTTTTATTGAAAAAAACATTTGTCTGGTTATTTACTATTATATTATTATTTTTGTTTTGTTTATGTTTTATGTTTTCTTTATAGTTTTTATGCAACACATTGTAGTTTGTTGTGCAGTATATTTCTTGCTGCATTTGCTACGTTTCTTTCATGTGGTTTACTCCTGCTAGGCCGGCATTGCAAAAGAGAATCAAGTTTAGGGTTGTTGTTGTTTTTTGTTTTTTTTTTATTAATCTAATGAATTTACAAGGTTTGGACTGATTGAGCAACTTAATAACATTTTCACTCCCAAGTCCCTACTAAGAACTCCATCTTCCACATCCAGCCTGGTAACATAACAAGTGCTAACAGGCAACACATCAATAGCAGCTAGACTGAAAGCTTCGAAGTATATGCAGGGTCCGTCCGTGTCTTGTCTCTGATGTTTAAAGCCAAATCCTCCGCATATAATCGTATTGCAGAATTGAAGGCGGAGTTTTCAAACGGTGTTAAAACTGCTAGCAACCTTTGAAATATGTGACCGGCTCTGGCAAAAAGGTCAACAAATGAAAAGTCAGATATTAATTTATTAAAACTGTACATCTGATTCCCTTTAAAATGACATATAATACATGGAGGTACTGTACCTCAAAATTTGACAGTTACATGCTACGTATGAACTGCTAAGATAATGGCTGTGAGTGCACAAAAAAGATCGGTAAGATTGTCAGTCACGCCTTCTAACTTAGATTGCCTGTTTTTCCTTGTAGATAATGCAAAACATCAATGTGCCATTCACCCCAGTTGATGATCCTGCAAAATGTATTGACATTTAGACTAAATCTTGTCTCTCATATAGTGTTTTAGGGTATGCATTTGACTAAAATTCCTAAATTGCTCTTTTTTATTTTTCAACATCCAGCTTTAAAAGGGGCCTGTCTGATACAGTCTGAACCTCGGCCCAGGCGCTCCACTGGGAATTTTGCATCTTCTCCCATGTGTGGGTTTGCTCCCGGTAGGCCATTTTTTTTGTTTGTTGTTTTTTATTTTTCAGGTTTATTGTCATCATTTTAGTTTCATTTTCAAATATGCACATTCCACGATTAAAAAAAAAACCCAAAACAAACAAACAAACAAAGAAAAGAAAAAGTATTATCAATGCATATCACAGTTCTGTACAAACTGAGGATAAAAGAGACTGAGAGAATAAGTGCTACGAATAAGAGATGGCTGAAAACGATAAAAGTGAAGATTTATTCTTTAAATCTTACATTTTATACCTTCTTAACTTGTGTTTTCATGTAAGTGTTGTAAGAAACGCATCGCGAGTTCTTGGTGTTTTGCGATTGAAAGGTTATGTGAGGATTTAGGTCATCTTTCCATAGCTGTTGTTTCTCATTGAGACTCATTCCATAGTACCTTAGCTGGTTGCAGCCAATTAATTCATGCATTTTGCCTCCACTTTTGGTTTAGATGATAGGTGACAGACATGTAGTATCTTAATAAGTTGATAGTTGATAAGTGAGAAACATTTCGTATCTTCTGAAATGTTAGGTGCTGTCAGCTTAACTCTGTCTTAACACCTGAGGTGAACAGATGCAGACCTGGGCTGATATCCAGGTCACTTGTGATCAACTGTTTGATTGCAGGGGTAGGGTCAGCTGTATGGCATTGAAAAGGAAAGAAAAGTGGGAGTCAGCCAAACATCTATCCTGGCTACGCCGTTTCTGGCTTTATGGCCATCCGTCAGACATCGTATCTCGTGTGACAGCTAGTTAGCCTCCAATATGTATAGTTCTTCAAAAATGCATAAAAATGCAGAAGCTAAGCACGGTAAATCAACAAATGTTGTACATAGAATGTAGAATGCCTTTATTGGCATTGCACAGCAGGTGTACAATGAAATTGGAAATTTGAAAAGCTAATAGCCGCTGCACCCGTGCACGCGGTCATCTTGTTGCTCTGTGTACAACACAATACATAACTGCTACAAAGTAAATGGAAACAAGCTAATATGTTATTGCATAAAGATGATTTCCATGTGTTTAAAAAGAAGTAGATCATTTTTAACATTTTACTCTAAGTAGCTCAAATACTAAAAAACATGTGCACGCCTGGTGTCGAGAATATAGCTCGAGGAGCGCATTGTCACACAGGTCATGTCTCAAGGACACACCACCTCCCCCTCATATAATAGCACCTTGGACAACGCCCTGAATGCACCACCACCCACCCCCCGCCCCCCATCTCAGAGGAGGATGAGATAATCTTAATCTCCAATATAATCTTGAATACAAATTCAAAGGCTTTATATAGAAAGTTTTCAGCCCTCATTTGACTCCTCATTACATCTGATCTGTACATGTGCACTGGGCACACAGATGGACAAAATACATTTCTGGCAGTCTAATTGGGAGAATGGTACCCCCGTTGCCAGGGGGTTTGCCTTGCTTGTCCCCATGGAAATGCTGTCAGATACATAGAGAGCTGCCTATAGTTCAGATGTTGTCCTTTTACAGCAGATGAACACCAAGTCACTCATTGGGAAATGTAATTACAGCTCTTTAAATAAAGAAAAGATAGTAATATATAAACAAAGTGTGGTTTCCAGACATGCACAGTGAAGATTGGATATGAATTGACTCTCCTCTGATGTATATAATTGAGTGTAATGTAAGAGCAGTCCAGAAAATTTGGTCTACCTAAAGTACAGTGTAGGCCACAAGTTTTTCAAAAAATAGTTGTTCAAATGTTCTTGTTTGTGTCTTAAATGTCCTTAAAAGGTGTAATTGACAAAAGATTTATAATTCCTGTATGTATTGTTCGCCCTTGGTATTTTTAGTGCTGATTTTATGGTGTGTGAAGGAGAAAGTGGATATATGAGTGTATACAAAGAGAGGCGAGCGCACACTAGATTAGAGGATGGGTCTCCAGGGGGGCGCAGTGTAATACTGGCCAGTAATTGCTAACCGGCTCTATACATCACAAGGAGTCAGGCAGAGGAGATGAGAGGTTAAAGCCAGTTACGCAGCACTCGGCAATCCGCAAGCAAATGACAGAGTTTAAAGCAACTCATCAATGCCAATCAAAGATGAGCAGCCCGGCAAAAAGAAGGGAAGATTGATCAGAGAAATTAAGCGACGCGTTTCGTTGTTGTAACATTTGCCGAGAAGATGAAAGGAAAATTCAATTCAAGTCAATTGCTTCTTTAGCGTTTCATCAATGAAGCGTTTCTACTGACATGGCAAATTAATGTAGTCGGCTACAGCTTAGAAAAACTGTCTGAATAAGAGAGTAGTCAGATATTCCATGTCCTGATTGCAAGTCTCAATAGCGCTGGTTCAAGAGGTTGATAGCAACTAGTGAAATCGAAATCTCACGGGACAATATTTTGATTTCATTAAGGTCACGGTATAGTATTGAAAAAAATAATAATAACAACAACAATGAGTAAAATGCCATAATGGGAAAAAATAACAGTGACAGGGAATGTTAACCTTAACAGTTCAACACAACTAGTGCTGTCACTAAGCATGGGCCGATATTAAGTTCCGACTGTGTGATAACTATGAGCAAAACGTCAGTGTCACGGTAATCACGGTAATAAAATTATAGCTCTGTTTTGTTTTTTAACCCATTGAACACAATGTATTTCATTTTTAAACAAAGTACCGTATTGAATGTTTGGTACATTAAGAAATGTGTACCAAGTTAAGCACATATAAATAAATAAACATTGTTCTTCTTTTTAAATTGTTCTTAAGTAAAAAAAAAAGTCCAAAATTGACAGTAAATATTTTCAAAGAGGCAGATTGTTGTATCAACCCTGGAATCACAAGTGATACTGAATCACCGAACTGCACCAGACATTCACAAATATCCACGGTAAGCCACACTGTCTAAAATATTAATCTGACATATTTTCAAAATAACTCTTAAAATGTCACAGAAAGTAAGTTCATTTAACCAGCATGAACACAATTACAGCATGTGTTTCTGACCAATTAACCATTCCATTGTAGATTTGGCTTTATATTTGTAATCATTGTCCAATTGGAAGGGGAATCCCCGCCCCAGTCTCAAGTCTTTAACAGATCCCATCATATTTTTTGGCAGAATCACCCTGTATTTGACTCCATCCATCTTCCCATCAACTCTGACAATTTTCCCAGTCCCCGCTGAAGAATAACAGCCCCAGGCCATGATGCCACCACCAACATGTTTGACAGTGAGGAAGGCGTACACAGGGTGGCGTGCAGTGTTACACCTATGCCAATCACAGTGTTTTTGCATCGAGGCCAATAAGTTCAATTTTGATCTCATCTGACCAAAGCACCTTATTCCATATGACTTTTGTGTCTGTCACCCACGCATACTTCAAACAGGCCTTTTTATGGCTGTCTTTCAGAAATGGCTTTCATCTTGCCACTCTTCCAAAAAGAGCAGATTTGTGCAGAGTGCAACTAATCTCTTTGTTTTTGAATGCAACTGGTTTCTTGTGGCAAATGCGAGTGAGTTCAATGAACTACAAAGGTTGACTATATTGCAGCCAATGAGACAAGTATTTAAATACAACTAACGGCTCGTTACATAGGACAAGCAAAGTAATAGTGATCTACCCGCTGCTTCTATAGACAAAATAGGAATGTTTAAATTGTGATCGCTTGATAGTCTGAAACGCAAGATGCCCCAACATTCTATGTTTTGCAGCAGTATTTATAACATTTGAAATAGAGAATTAAACACTTTCTGTTTTAGGTCGATTAATCCATTCCTATACAAGCATTAAGGCAATCGTTGGACAAAAATTTTATTTCTTTAACAGGTGTACCTAATTACTGGGACATGTCAGGAATGCTCCTTTCACCTACTGTTAATGTCTCACACCAAATTCCATGGGTGAAAATGGAAAACAATTTAGTGGGATTGTAAACCGAGTGACTGTATAACACGGCAAGATGGAGACTCATTATACTCAACTGTATGTAGCCTGGTGACAGTGCTTCAAGATAATGAGCCACTGTGAAGTCTATGAAAACCAGGTCAGAAATCACTGCAGATGGTGCTGGTAGCCTATAAGCACGCCTTAAATATGCACTTTGATATCTACACATCTTAAAATGATGGACTACACACACTACAACAGAAAGCAATTATATCATGCAAAGTCCCACATGACGATCCACAAGCGTGCCAACAAACCATCCGTGATACTTCAATTCAAAAAAAGGATCCACCCTGGGAGTTGAAGTCATCGGGCTTTGATAATGCTGTTACAAAACAATGTATTGCACATGTTTCACGGTAGTAGCACAAGCTCGCACAGCCACACACAGGCACACACACACATCTGAGAAAAAAGACAAATCTGAGAATCACATGTGGTCTGCTGCTGTCAGATTTTTGTCATGTTGAAAATTCTGTATTATTTCGCATCTCAAATTACGGCCAAAAACGATGTCAGTGACAGATAGTAGCTGTTACAATCAATATTTTAGATATGCTTTTGAGTGTAAATGTGACAGGAATATTTTTCTATACAGTACAGCTGGGATTTGCAAGATTGCCGCTGTACACAGCTATGCTATCCTTGAGGCTGCACTCAACTAAGCAATTTCAAGTACAGTACGAGAAAGATGGACTGATACTCTTTAAAGACAAGATTTACTTGCTTCATAATGACAGCTATGAATTTTGCATACAACACTGAACAACAATAAATCATATTGCAATATGTATAGAGATGCAATGTGTGTAGTGATGTTTGAACACAAATTGAACTAACTTTTCAATGTGATATACCAGGCATTTCATTCAAATTTAAGTTCAACTTGAAGTTGAGAACATCACAGTGTATGGCACTCATTTTAATTCAGTCCCAATTATTCTGTCAATACCAAACGAAGGACTAACTTTTCTTTAAGTTACAATCTAGGGTAGAGAAAAAACAAGGTACAGAATTTGATCACTGAGTTAAACTGATGCATTACAGTATATTTTTATTTTGCACAACTCTTGTGCTGTGTGGCTGTGTATTGCTGCTTTTATTTACGTACTATAAAGACCACTACTTGGCATCTACAGTCTCATTCTTGTCAGAGCACAGTCTGCCTATTTGTGAAACTGCAGTTTGTGTTGTCAGACACAACCGCAGTGCTCCATGTTTTTTCTCCTTTTTTCTTTTTTTTTTTACAATTCAGGACTGGTGGTCCATTTTATAATAATTTTGTGTTATAGACACAGACAGCGAGTCACAATGAGTAGTATTTGGGGAGGCAATTTATTGAATTTAACTAATTGTTTCGAGTTGACCTCAATAGCTAAAAGTGAGTGGCGAAGCTGACAGTCAAAAGCCCTAAAACAATCCCATCTGTGGTGCCAAGTCAAACTCATTTGAATGAATAAACAGCAGCAAGAGGGGATAGAAAGCCTAAGGCGTGACAGCACAGCTGCTCAACATGAAATTGTCCAACACTGCTAGAGGTAAGAAAAGAAGGGTGGAAGGAAAAAGTACAATTTTTTCGCTAAAAGAATACTCCTTTGGTAAATGTGAACTATATGTTCTTATTCTAGAGCGGAGGTGTGCAAATTATGGCCCTGGGGGCCATCTGCAGTGTTAGCAATTATTATTATTATTATTTTAAACGTGTTTATTCAGCTTTGCTTTTGTTTTGTTTACAAAAGAAGAACAAACAACAACAGGCAAACTAGAAACACAGCGCAAAAACAATAACAAGAATTAAAAAAAAAACAAATACGTACAACAGGTAAAAATCTAAATACATACATACATACATAAAATAAATGTAAAATAATAATAATATTAAATTAAACACTACAGTTTAAAATAATCAAGTTATCTAAACTGTATATTGTTCTTCCGAAGAAAATCGCTAAAAAGGGTCCATATTTATTTTTTATTTGTCCAGTTTGTTCTTTTTTTGCATAACTTGTCTTTTTCCAAGCAAGACTAAAAGATTCCTTTTAACCATTGTGAGGCTGTGCAAGGAGTATCTGATTTCCATGAGGTTGCTGTACATCTTTTTGCCTCTATAAAACAAATATTCAACAAGCATCCGACTTTTTTTTTTGAAAAATTACAATCATTTGGCTAAATAACACATTTCGGAATTTGAAGGAATTTGCTTTCCAATAATTTGACCAAAACTGTTCATTATTTTACCACAGAATTAGAAATATATTGGCACTCCCAAATACAATGAAATAAAGTTGCCTGGGATACATTTCAAGCAAGTGTGTTATGTATAATTGTTTTAACCATTTGAATTGCAATAATGTTGTATTCATTGATTGGGTTTGAGCTACCAGACAAGCCTGTGATCGGTTAAATCTTCATATAATTCTGTTCCCCATGCTAGAAGTTATGATGATTCTTTAAATGCATTTACAAATAATTTACATACGTAGAATTGAAAACTGTTCTTTAGAATGCAGGAACTTCAAAGTGCAATCCTCAAGAGAGGATAAGGATGGTAGTGCCGAGTTATTTTTCCACTTTGAGATGCAACTTCTCAGTTGCAAATACTTAAAGAAATGTTAGTTAAGAATACCATGTTCAGATTTTAGGTCTTCAAATGACATTAGGGTCCCATTATCATCAGACGGATCTGCTATTTTTGCTATTCCCTGGACTAGCAATGACTATTATTATTGCTTGTAAATAACTACTTTATATGGGTATTGGCCAATAGACAGGGACTACTTGGTGAAAACCAAATTTTACAGAGCGCAAGAAAAGGTCAAGGCCACAAGGACCCACCAAGAAGCAATGTCGAAGATAGCGACGGTTCGTTTTTCCCGCTATCTTCTCCAAAGATTCACTGTTGCGAAGCGCGAAATACAGAAACAAAAGTGAATTTTTCACTGCGAACAATTTTCAGACGAGCCAAGCACAACCTGCTAGGCCGGTATGCAGCCTGCAGCTCATACACACATGCGATTGGCAAGTGGAGCAAGTGCAAAGAAGAGAGAGGAAGTGGGAGTGAAAACAGCATGGAAGGAAGACGGAAAGAGATGAGCGCAGCATGCAGCAAGAAGGGCAAATGGCAGGACAGACTGCTTCTTTTCCTATTACAGCATATACCTGCGTTTTCTGCACGGGAGGAGGAGACTGCTGAATTCCAAGCATCGTTAGTGTCAGATGCCAGAAGGAGATGGACGGATGGATGGATGGACGGATGACGGCTTCAGCTCGGGCTGAGATTCAGATAGTATGATGCGGACGGTTTTTCATTTGACAGATGGAGAGGAGTGTGACAGCTCCGTGTTTTCTGGCCAAAGCTTTAGCCAGAGCGGTACTGACCCTGGTTGAGTTTACTCAAGCAGCCCGAGGCACAGAGGGAGCGGACGCTTCTCGGCTCCCAGCATCTCCGGCCCTTCATCCCACTCTGCGCGGCCCTGATTCCACGCCACGCTCCTCCAGACGCATCACAGAGTGGAGGGGGGGGCGGACGCAGACACTTTTTCCGGTCAGCATTGCAGTGCAGAAGCACACACGTGCATATTCACGGCCATACGTACAGTGCCACCACAAGGATGTGGGGAAGGAACGCAGATGCTCCTTCCAGTCATTCCCTTCCCCTCTCCTGCTTTGCTTCCGGAAACATCCAGAGCGCCTTGCACATTTTCAATTCCCCTCCTCGCGCTTCTCTCATTGCAGTGCGGATTGGAGAGGGAGGGAGGGAGGGAGGGAGGGGGAGGGAGGGAGTTGAAGCAGAGAGGAGACAGGACCGGTCAGGCCGGCCAACTCGACAAAGACCGGAATGCACAGCTCCCTCGCAGCCCTCCCGCCTCCCCGCCATTCCTGTCTGTCTGCCGCTGACAGCAAAAGTCAGCTATTTCTGGAAAGCTAAATAGCGCGGTATTAAGTTCGCCTATGATGCTTCAAAAAGAATCCTATGCATCAGATTAAGCTCGGAATTATGAAGTCCGAGTGGTGGGTCTGCACCAAAGGAAAGATATCAAAACACACCTACTTTTCCTGTCCAGTCCATTAGCCTCTCCGAGAATATTTCCAAGTTCCAACAAGGAGCTCAATTTCACATTTTCACCTTCCGCTGATTTGCGCAACCAACTGTGTTATACCCTGAGTTGAATTTTAGGGTATTTAGTGACTTATTCAAATTCACCAAGATAAAGTTCAAGACAACGCCAGCGTTATTCCAGCAATTTCACAATTTGCATATTTTGACCCACCACGGGACCATCTGGGTCTTGCAACACCGAGAGACGGCTCTACACCAGACTTGAACATTATAATCGCTGACCTGCCACTGTGAGTTCCTTATGGCGTCAAAATGAAACGTAAACTAATAACAATTCTCTACAACCCACCATAGGTTACTAAAGAAAGAGTAGTTATGGGTCTTAATACCTGTGCGTGAGCGGCGAATACAAGCACGAGTAAAAGGAGGGTGTCAGAAAGTGACGATTTGTTTCCAGTTGTTGTGTAAGCAAAATTCTTATTTTATGCGCAGCAAAGAGGAAAGGCCTTGTTTCCCTGACAACCAGTTGGTAAATACAACCACATAACACATCAGTTGCTGCAAAGTGAAAACTGCAAAGTAGCACCCCTCCCCTAAAGAATTTAAGAAAAACATTGGGGTGAATTTTTAGATAAAAACTTTGGGGAATTTTTTTAAATGTGAAAAGTCTTCACTCTATACATATTATTTAGGACACATATTACTGCAGTACTGTACACATATTTACTTAAATCTTATTAAACCTTATACAGTAACTGAACAGTTACCCTTTTCCATCTTTTGAAGTCTCGCAGCAGCCGCGGTCATATTAGCGGCGCCCGGACGGCAAATTAGAGTCATGGTCAAACATGATAACAATGAGAATTTACACTTGAAAACCCATTTTGTTGTAAAAAAAAAAAAAAAAAATCTAGGTGAGAGATTTCCAAGTCTTGTCTTCGTAAAGGTCTTTGCTCCTCTGTCTTGGAGGAGCAACATCGTGCGTGTTTTACGAATAAGACCGACCGGCACATCCAGGAGTGAATACCAAGCGGGAATTGGGGCAGGAGTAGATTACACCTCTCCGCCGGGAGCCAATCGCGTGTCTTATAGAAGACCTTATAGTGACCTGCAAAACACTGAAACTTGAGGTTCAAGAGGAAGAATGGCACTTCTATAAGAGACACGATTGGCGTGACCATCGACCAATGAGGCCAGGAGTTGTAATCTACTCCCGCTGTACAGTAACTGTTCAGTTACTGTATAAGGTTTAATAGTAAATATGAATACTGCGGTATTTATAGTGTATTTATAGTGTATTTATAGTTACCTCATCTGTCTGGCATGCAGGAAACCGTCACACTACATCTCTCCGCAATATAGCCCCCCGCCCGGAAAAAAAAAAAAAAAAATCTGTGATGCACTGAGGGCGCGATATACGAGGCGCGAAGTAGCGATATATGAGGCGTGAAGTAGCGAGGGATTACTGTATATGTTCAAAAGGAAAAAGGAAGAAGTATAAAATGTATCTTATCTTATCTTGTTCTACTCCTTGTATTCTATTTACTCAGATATTAATGTATTGTTTCACATCACAAAACATTAATATAAATAAGCTAATGTAATTCATGCATGCAATTGTATTTCTATATAAATATATATGCTGATACTGTATGTATATATACATAAAGATGCATAAGCATACAGTACCGGTATATACATACATACTAACACAAACATACAGTATGTCTTATTTTTCAAGTATAACTTATGACTGCTTATTTTAACACCTTTAATATAAGAAAAACATAATTTTTGCACAATTAGCAGTTTATTAAAACTGTACAGTTTACTGCTTTCGATAAATTAGGTCTGCAACTAATAATTATATTAAAAATTCATTAATTTGTCAATTAATTGATGATTTTTTTAAAGTTTTAACTTCCATTCGCTTTTTCAGCAACAAGGCAATATTTTAAACTGATAGTTTAAAAAATGCTCAACATAAAATAATTAAGATTCAGCCACTGGTATGGTTCGTAAAGTCAGGAAAAAAGGTGGCAAAAAAAAGTTATTTTTAAAGTGAAAGTAAATTTGGGAAATTGTTTTATTTTGATTCAGTACAACAATAAGTCTGCTCACGTGGAGGAATACAGAACCTGTAAAATGTTTGGTGCAGAGAGGATGAAATTCCGTTACACAGTGATCCGTCCTTCGCTGTCACAGATATCGCGGTCACAGTACTTTGCGGGTTTTTCCAGGAAAAATTAAAAATATTAAAAAAAAAAAATCATTTGAAAAATGCGCAAAAATTGAAAAAAAATGTGAAAAAAACATAAATGTATTCATGTATTCATCAAATAACTAAGTAATTAGTTAATAACTATGTTAAGAATTCTTCAAGCGTTAGAGTTCGTGACGTTTGTTATCTTATTTTGATCGTGTTGCATTTCCGTTTCCTGTTTTACGTTCTCTGTGCGTCATTCGGCTGTACGTAAGCTCATATTTATAGTTTATTATCATTTATGTTGATAACGCACGCTACTGTCTGTGTTTGAAAAGCGATGAGTGTTTCTTCTGTTTATGTGTTCGTTTGTGTAGAGGTTGCACTTCATAGTTAGTAGTTGTTGTTAGTTGCTGCTAACCCGCTAATGTCGGCTAAAAATACAGTAAATTCATAGATTAAAGTTTGGCAAGTGTTTATATGTTAGTTGACTGACTTTAACATTATTGTTGATTTATTATTCAACAAATACATGATACCCCATACATGAGCCAAAATAAATGTGAAGTCCAACGTGATGACTTGCGTACTCTTTCACCTGAGTCTTGGTGCAGATAACCAGTCCTGAGAACAAATTCTCAACAAACTAAGTAATATTAGTTATTTAATGAATATACAATAATGTTAATAATGATAATGTAATGTTAAATATTAGGAGAAAGTAAATAAAATTCGCAAAAATACAAAAAAAAAAAGATTTTTTATGGTTACTGCAGCTATATTGGGGCGTACATAGAAATCTAGGAACTGATACCCTACTTTGCGGGGGGTTGACACCCCCCCATTAACCGCGAAGTAGGGGGGATCACTGTATATGCATTTATTGTCTCAAAACAATTAAGTATCAAAAATTATTATCGGTTAATTTGATAATCGATTGTTGTTGAAATGATTCATCATTGCAGCTCCACAATAAATTCATTGAATTAATATGTTACACAATTGGGGTTAGCATGTTGACATGGCCCTTGCTTTGATGACCACTAAAGTTTCTCACAAGGCCCTTTGGCACAATTAATTGCCCAGGTGGGAAATAAAAGGAAACTCTAGGAATTTTCCAAATACATACGCAAATTTACGATCACACAAGTTTTGCAAAGATCATGTCGAAACATGTCACATCATCAAAAGGTTCTGGGGTTTGGCAAGTAAGATCTGCTGACAAGGACAATTTACTGAACTGTAAATATTAATACAGCCTAAATGTTCTGAAGCAAATTAGAAGAGGCACTGAATCAAAAACGCTCAATTAATGTGATACTTTATGATTAAAGTAAACTGAGCCATACACTATTATTCACTATCATCTTGGTCTTTTAAAAGAATAATCTGGCATTTGAATAGGGTTGTGTAGAGGTGGGGTTTTTTTGGAGTGTGTGTGGGGGGGTTCACATACACCGGTGTTCTAATTGAGCTGTTCCATGTGAATGATATGAGGAACTTGGATATACTACACTGAAGGTAAAATCCATATTGACCTTAATGATGCTTGGCATTCTTTGTAAATGTCAGTGTTAAACAGGTATTAACATTTCTTTATTCATTTGCACTAAGCAAGATGTTTAAAAGCCAGACGATCCTGAAGACAAACTAAACGGAGAGCCAACTGTCTCATTAAGCCACTTACTGCATTAAGATGCAGGAATACAAACAATTCTTACAGCCTGAGAGAGAAAGTACTGAGCTCATTAAATCCAGACAAACGGCTTAGTTCAAGAGACTAACCTCTTTTAGTTCAGAACAGAAGCTGACATTTTCAAAGTTTTTGCTATTCACCTCAGCCAATTATAGGAGACAAAGATGGATGTATGGTATTGATCCATGCAATAAAAAAGAGAGAGAGAAAGACTAGGTTCCACTCTGTGCTTTCTCACCATCACTGAGATGTCTGGAGTCCACCAAAAAAAAAAAAAAAAAAAAGAAACTGAAAGGCACAACCACGATCTTAAATTGCTTCCTGTGCAAACTGGAACCAACATAGCTAAATTAACTTGATGAAATCAGAGGCAAATACTTATATCACTACATAAGGGATCGAATCATGTGTCAACTGAGAGACCCTTGAGTTCATTTGAAAGGGTTCATGACAGCTATAATTGCGAAAGAAATGGAGGACATTTTATGATGTTAATTTGTTTAAACTCAGCTGAATTAACACTCGGGTAAGCCGGAGGAATGTACTAGAAATATTACGCAACAGACAAGAAAGGACTGAATAATGTCCTCCCCACATTTATTTCTTTGCCATTATTATCTATTGCATGGTCTGTCCATCAAGAACAGTATTTTACTAAAATTCATGACAAATCTCACAGACATCTTCCTAGCCCACTTTACAGGTTGCTACGTTTACATGTTACATGTAACTGTATTTTTTGTCCATTTTGCCCAAATAGAAGCCCTCGTCTTGTACTTTAGGGCTTCTGGGGTTGTCCATGTTGTTTCGCTAAAGAATATTATTCTACAGTCCTACATATAGAACAGAGCAGCTTAGATAAAAGAGGCAAAATAATAACGTTGAAACACCGCTAATCCTGAGGGATCAAAATCACAAAAATCTGTATGTACTTTAACTGACGGCCATTGCAGTGCATGGGCTGTAGGGCGGATATTTTGAAACCCTCAAAAATTCTTCAAAAAAAGCTGATCAACTATACTAATCGGATTGTACTTTTACAGCGGTCTACAACAGATGGTGTTCAAAGTGCTTATAAAAAGCCCACGTTCACTCATTTATACACCAATGGAGGATGATGCCCAGTCCACTGTGAGTAAATTGGAGGCGTGTGTCTTGTTGAAACACACTTAAACATGGTCACCAGGACTGGGAATCAATCTCACAACGTCCCTTCCAGTTAGGGATGATCACTTTACCACTGAGGCATGCTAACGTCATCTGCAAAAAAATACAATTATGGAAGTTACAAATACTTTTACGATTCGGCTGAAAAGGACTACCGTGACCTAAATTCCGTAAATAACTCCTGAAGAGCAGGCACAAGGTAGAGAGATGAGGAGTCAGTTAATAAAAAAAAGAAGAAGAATTTCGGATCACTGTAAACTCCACCAGTATGGGAGCCTATCGGCTGACTTTGGAGAAAAGCCGCACCGAGTATAAAGTGCTGCAAAACGCGTGCCGGCGTGATTCCCATTTTAAAAAATCTGTATGGCAAAAAATTGGAAAGAATTCCGTTTGAAATGACCGAAAATGACATTTTGACTGCAAAGTCCATACTCAATTCGAGCGATTCTGGTACTTTTAGCAGCCTCACATGAGCAACAGAGTAAAATGTCCTTGAGTTTCTCACCTGATTCCTAATACCGTATACTTGCTACCTATCAAATGAAACCCATTTTGGAAAATCCGATTAGCAAAAATTGGAATTGATTTGGTTTGGAATGACCAAAAACGACATTTTGACTGCTAACGCCATATTCACTTTGAGTGATTCTGGTACTTTTGTACTGTTTTTTCTTGCAAAAAAAAACTTTAAGTCTGTTGTAGGTGTTGTTACTGGCCTGTTGTTGTAGTATGTGCTTGGTTCAAAGTAGGCTTCATTTTTTTCATTGGTGTGCAAAGGTAGCTGTGTTGCCCTGTGTGCAAAGTTTTTGCCATAATTTGGGAAAATGTGTTTTAATGATCATTTATTCATTTTAGTTTAATCCTATTATTTTTAAGTATCAAGCATTGAAACCTTGTTTGTATATTGCCTGTTTAAAAGTGCAATAAATAGACATGTTTGACCAAACATGATAAACAGTCATGATTTCAATATTGACCAAAATAATCGTGATTATTATTTTAGATATAATCATGCAGCCCTAGTACAGATTGTCCATAACTTGCAAAAAAAAAAAAGTTAAAATTAAGTACCGGTAGTTAATAATGCTTGTTAACTGCCCATCCAACATTCTGCCATTTGCACATACCGTCAAATTCACCTTTTAGCTTATTTAAAAATTATGGATCTTAAAAATGACAAGTTAATCAAAATTTATGTGCATTATTCCTCGATCCTACAATTAGCAAAACGTTTCTAAGAAAAAATCTGCTAAGATACAAACCCAATGTGTTAATGAATGCTTTGACAAGCTAGTTAAATCTGGCCACCATGTTTGACATGAAAGTAATATTGACGCTTAACGTCAGGAACTGTCACTATAGATGATTAAGCAAATCAACCTCCAAATGAGACCGCCGACATCCAAGACAAACAATGTGGCAGTCTTGGAACATCATTGCTCACAAAACTGCAGAAAATAGGACAGAGTGCATGACCGATCCTTGAGCAAATATGTAAATAGGGCAGCTGCAAATTGATTAGGCACATTAAACAAGGTAAGTATAGTTTTCCTTAGTATAGTATATTTACGGTATATGTCGACCCAGGTTTGTTATTCAAATAAATCAAAATCATTTTAAAATCACTTGCTTTATCACAAGGGAAGAAAAATCATGCTAAATTATTAGTAGCGCAAGAGAGAAGGGATGGATCCATCTAGCAACTTATAGGATTGATTGCAGCTCCTGTACTGTACATACAAATTACACACACAAAACATGCAAAGGGTGACGACAAGGAAAGATGAATCATATACTTACAAGAGTAAAGCGACTCTTTCTATTCAAAAGATACTAAAAAAAAAAAAAAGCCTCTCCAAAAGCACCAGAAAAACAGAGTGGTGGGCTCATGAAGAGAGACAAGGGTACCAGGAGGAGGCAGGAAAGCCAGACAGAGTACTAAGGCGAAAGAAGAAGAGCGAGTACCGGAGAGAATGTGGGGGTGGGAATGGAGGGTGTGATGTTGGGAAAGGGAAGGAGGGGTTGAATAGTGGAAAAAGGCAAGCAAAAAAAAAAAGCGAGAGGAGCATGTTTCTGAGCTTTCTACATCTTGGAAAGGATTCAGGACCACGGAGAGATCGTCTACACTAAGCTACACTAATGTGGAGATGGAAAAGAAATTCTGAATACCTTAGGAACAGAAAAAGAATTCTTGTCAGTCAAATATCTAATAGCTTAATCCCATAACCTATGCAGACCTCTAAATGCAAACATGAAATTATATAGTTGGTACATCTAATTGAAAGCTGGTTGGTTTTATGTAAACTAAGGGTTAATATACAGTAAATGTGAGAAGTGTTGAGTAATAATGCCTGAGAATGAGGATACATTGCACTCAGAAGACATTTCATGCAACATACTATCTACCTTTAGTACCTTTATTAAGAAATGCTACCTTTAAAGTGATATCGAGCTTCATTCAGCTCACTAATATTTTTATCGACGTATATTATTGCTTGTTTGATCTATATTTTTTCGTCATAGAGAATGTGTCACATAATTCTGTTATAACAATCCAGTGTAACTATCATGGACGTTTGACTCCGTTGCACCGATCAAAAAGAGGCAGGCAGTTACATGTTCACACACAATGGTCCTACACAGAAGCAAAGGGACTCCTTTTAAGTGCAACATGGCAACACATAGCACTAACTCACCTGCGACCTGTGTCAGGGTAAGCTGTTATAAGAAATGGATGAGTGGAATTTTAAATATAACAGCTACTGTATGTCATACATAAGTGTCAGCCTAAAAAGAATGCAATTTGTGTGCATTCTAAAGGGAGAGCAAGAAAACAACCCAAAATGCATGCACAGTAATGAAAACAAAGGCAAATGTCAGCAGATCTTGTGTTGTTTTTGAGTCCGGTACAAGATGCCAGCATTGCTGAAAATGTGGATGAAGGCATCTGTCCAAGTTCAATATGATCAAATTACTGAACTGTATGAATAATTATAATCTTCCCTGCCTGGTGAACCTAATGGGCCGTTCCACGTTCATGAGCAGAAAAAGTTCATTGATGACCATGCATATATCGTGGCAGAATTGTTTTAATGTGATATTGGGCGCCGTTTGAATTTGCAATTTAGATTTATGTTTATTTGACTCAGTCACTCAGAACATATTTTTTTTTCGCTGAAAACAGAATCACTTATTCTGTCTTTAAGTAGTATGTAGTATGTAATATTACTCTTAAGTATGACTGTTCTTAGTTGAAAAGCATTTAAACTAAGCGAACCATTTCTGAATACAACACTCATTTATCATGTAACTTCCTTATGTGGTAGCAGTGATGCAGAGAAGGTTCCGACTGATCAAACAGTGCCATCTGCTGAACTAAACACAAAATTGTGTTGGGGAGCTCTCGACATCGCTTAAAAAAAATGGACTTCCAAGTATAAAATGAGTGCAGTGTAGAAGGTTGACGAGCTATTGAACAGTGATGTGAATGCTTTTCCAACCTTAAGATTTTTTTTAAAGGATACAAAGTCCCTTAAAAGCAAAATGTGTTAGAAGTGCATTCAGACACACAATTTGAAAAATCTTTTCAACCCGAGGATCAATAGCAGGCCTTTGTTCCTGGTAGAAAGGCGGAGGTTGATGAACAAAGGTACCTTGTCAACTGAGGTTTGTTTGCTCAACAGTGAGGAATGGGATGCTCGCTCTGAGCGTGTTGAATGCCTGATTCTGATAAGCGCTAAAAACAGTCACCCGCTGTGGATACTTAAGAGATACTTCGTTTATATTCTAACCATTTTTAGAATAATCTTATTGACAATAAATTTCCTTTCGTCCAGCTTTGGAAGATTACTTGTCATTTTTCAAGTGACAATTTAAACAAAATACACATATAAAGGTTCTTTAAAGTCTGCTTGTCCCGAGAGGCAAAGCCCATCCGTGTTACTGCATTGCCAGTCTATATTTGGTGATCTGACTTTCAAATGGAGGGCAGAGGAATATTTAGCTTCACTCGGTCTATCAGCTTCCTCTTAGTGACAAAGAAGCTTTGGGAAACAGCCAGAACGAAAAGGAGAAGAAAAGGTCTGCCTTTCTCCCACTGCTTTTCCCACAGCCTCTGACCATCAACACCAGCCAAGCATGCATGCCCTTGGAGAGGACAATACTCTGTTGTCATGCAACCGGGTCCACTGCTTTGTTATCCAAAAGCAACGAGAATGCTTGGCTGCCCTCTCCTGGCTCACGCTGGAATGCCAATGGTGTGAAGAAAACCAGGGCGTGAAAAGAAACATTACCTCTGTTGAATTTCAGACATCGAAGCGCAAAGAATATCAGAATGTAGACAAAAGTCTATCATCTCTAACTATGTTGACATAAGTCTACAAAGTCTACTCAAACACAAATGCTTCATAATAAATAACACGTTGCTGCAGTTGCACTCAAAATTACTAAAGCCCTACTTACTGTTCATAAGATTGCAACACTAGAAGAAATAACTAGTTGTGAAGAAATGTTGAAATCTTACTTGCTTTTATTGGGTCATTGTGAACTCCTGATAATTTGTGACCTTTGTGAATCCATTTGCAAGTGGTATAATAATTTAGAGCACACTACTGCATGCATTTTTGCTTGCGCTCAAGCTGCCCAGATATCATTTAAGAAAAGCTGTCTTTCCATCACAGGTTTAAGAATGGCTTAGCTGCACATTGCCCTAGCCTGGCATGTGTCTAGAACTTTTAGCCAGTTGCCAGAGCACATATTCATCATGGTCGAGACCACAGGCTTCCATAGGATGCACCTCGCCCTCCCTTGAGAGACCAGGAGACCTCTCATTCAGGTGAATGGAGAGCAAACAATCACACCATTTACTCTTTTTTTTAACCACATGCTTCTATCATTCAGTTGTACATAAGATATTGCAAACAGTGTTAAGTATTGTTGTAAAGATGTAATATGGGTACTAGAGATGTACCAAACACAGAGACAAGGGGAACAAAACAAGAACATGACACTTGAACCAAAAACCCACAAGTTGAAAATAAAACACAACTCCAAAAACAGAAAAAAAAACACGACACCAACTTACAACAAATAGTAACAGAACACGACAGCGCCTGTCTAAAACACAGAAAAAAGAGATGGGTCATCACCTTGTAGGTAACTCCTGTCAAACATTTCATCAGGTTGAGAAAAGAGCTCTGCCCAACTTCCACTTCAGATCGCAGAACACTCACAATCCGGAAACAAAGTTGTTGGGCAATGTGGAAAGAATGATTAGGTGTACCTGTAATTTTTTTTTTTTTTTTTTTGCTGTTTCATTTTTTTTGGCCAAGCGTTTCTTATTTTCGGTTTCGACCTAATGTGTACTGTACATACTCTATGTAAGTAAAAGTGGAATGTGACTGGCCGCATCACTTAAAGAAACGTCTACGTCTTTTGGCCAATCAGATGACAGTGAAGTCACAGCATTGCTCAGTGCGTACATTTTAGAACCACCCTGCAGGGGGGTCTGAAAAGTTGTTTGATTGTAATCGCAAGGCCCAAATCAAGTGCAATTCAATTGCGACCACACGGGGTGGAGCCAAGCTGTTGTGAGGGAGTACCACCAGTACAATGATAAAGCTTCTGAAGTTCAGAATTTTACAGATGCTTCAATTATATCGACTAGCCTCCAACATTTACTTACCAGATTGGTCATTCATCATGCGGATAGCTTTAGCTTTAGCCAACTCAAGGGCAGTGATCCATCGCTGCCGTTCCACTTCAGTACTAGCTTTCAGGTGGTATGTGCGGCCACTACTGCTCAGGACTATATTGCAGGCGTCTTCTGTGTCAATGTGAGCAGTGGCCAGGTTGATTGTCCCTCGACATGTGTGTGCCATTTCCGCCTGTGTCCTGCAAAAATAAAAAGTTCATGCAGAATCAAGTCAGCACAACCAATATTTTGCGCAGGCTTTGCAACTTGGCTGGCCATGAAAGTCTAGAAAACAATTCCATTGTCTTCTCTGATGTGGGGGGGATAACAGTGCAAACAAAGAAAAACATTGTGGTAATGGTGATTTCAAAACAACAGCATCGAGAGGGAATGAAAAGCAAAGCAACAATGAAAGTAAAGAAGGGGACCACAACCAGCGACTCAAACTGTAACTAACAAACGCTCTCCTAACACCCGCCCCATAAATTTTGCCTATATTAAGAGTATATGCCAAAAACTATGGTTGCACAAAAAATGTCATTGAATTTCAAACTCTTAAAGATGATTTGACACAGAAAAAAAATGCACCGAGAAGTGCACATGTACACACAAGAGAAGACTCTTTCAGTAACAGCCCAGGCTAATCAATGCTCCTCCTCCTTGGCTTTGTAAGCACACATAGCCACACCCACAAAGATAAAAACTGAACTTGTTTCACGCATAAGCTGTATATTACACGTTTAGTTCTGCCACTTCTTGTTTGCACACCAGAGCCTGATCATGATAATCATGCGACACAGTACTGTAATGAAGTATTTGCCCCTTCCTGAGATCCGTGTTTTGGATTTTTTGCATTCTGTCACTCGCACAGGGTTCATTTCCTCAAACCAACTTTAAAATCACACAGAGACACACCCAGGAGATGGCCCCTCTTGTTAAATCATACAGCGACTGCGACTAACCACAGTTTTTCTACTGCCACCTCCTTTGTTGAATCAAGAAAGCGCTTACAGTAAATAAAGTGAAGTAGACCATAAAATGTAAAAAACAAATGCACCCTGCTACGATCCAAAGAAATTTCAGGAGAAATTCGAAAAAAAATGTGAAATTGATCATTATGGAAAAGGTTATACTGCCAATTCCAAGGCTGTGGGGCTCCAGCAAACCGGAACCATTTTTCACAAATGGAGAAAACTGGGAACAGTGGCAAACCTTGCCAGAAGGGCTCGACCAACGAAGATTACTCCAAGTGCCACAACGACTCATCCAGGAGGTCACAAAAGAATCAGGAAAAACTTACAAAGAACTGCAGGCCCAATGATATGTTACCATTCACCAAGTAGACTTCTGATAGGCAGTTGATAATGACCGTATGGTTGTGTTGAAAGCGTGTTTGATGAACATAATTGACAAATGAAGAATACTTGAAACGAGAACACTTTGCCTCTCATTTATGTAGAAAAGCATGTATTTGCTGAACTCAACAGCACATTCAGGAAGGGCAGAATACAAACTGAAAATAAAAATTCTTACTGGCGGAAATAAACAAGTGGAAACAGTTTTGATTTCAAACTTTGAACAGTTAACACCCCAACATGGAGCTCATAGAAGCATTCATAACCAAGCAATGATTTTGGTCAGTTAAAGAAAAAAAAAACTGATTCTAGAATAGGTAAATTCTGTAAATTAACCGAATCCTTGTTTGCAGAGGGTACAACTGAGGGTACAACTGTAGAAAATGTTTCCGACGTTAGACAAACCGTTATACTAGAATGTATCATGTCTACTGTCTAGTTTGTAAAAATCCCCCTTGTGACTGGCTTTGTTGGTTAGCATGCTTAGTTACGGGTAATGGTTGGAAACAATGTCATTTTAAAAGAAGCAGTCTATGGCAGGTTTTATTAACGAACATCCGGAACTAAATTGCGGCATCACATGTTGAACGGTTGTTTGAAGCGAGACGATAAAACTCTCATATGATTATCCTTTGGTTGAAAAACAGGCATTTAGAAGCATCGAGTCATGTGGTTTGGGGGTGCTAACACCCATTCAGTAATTCCAGAGTGAGGCCTAACTGCCACCAGCAGCTGCCTCTCAAAGCACTAAGCTTGACAGCAACTCCAGTCACATTTGACATTGACAAGGTGGCTGCCACCTCATGATGGTCTGGTGAATTTAGCAAACAGCTTTTACCGGCTAAACAAGTAACACATTCAGTCGTGCGGACAAGGCCACGAGCGGGGACACTAGCGAAGTCTCGTTTTCCAGCTCGGGTGCGCAGTGCTTGTGCTAAACAGCGCAAAAAAGTTGGAGTACAAGGAGATGACGTGGGAAGTTGAGCCCATTGGAAAAAGCTGTCTGCAGGTTCTCATAAAACAGATTCAATCTGGAGCATGTAGCAAGGACAAGAGCTGGTGAATAGCAGGGCATGATGACACAGTGCGTAAAGGGACAAGATGAGGAAATGACACAACACCCAGCTGGAGAGTTTGGATAACTTTGTTGTGTTGAGTTGCACAATACAATTTAAGAGTACCAGAAAATTGCTGATGATGACAGAGGCATAATAAGATAGCAAAGTAAAAAAAAAAAAAAAAAATAGTCAAAAAGCTTTCTTTAACTTTGCGACATCCCAGACAAACTTTGTGAACACACAGTCTCAGTATATCGTCATTAAAAAGAAAAAGGGCAAAGACTAAGAAAGAAAACGCTATAGTAATTACATGAGCATGTCTTGTACTAGTTAGTGGTAAGGATAACGATGGTGGTTCAGATCCGGTTCGGCCATGGAGCCAAGGTTTCACGCACCCAGAGCTTGAATTTGTAAAGCGAGGGTGACTATTCTGAAGATCTCGAACTTTGGTCGGGATTGGCTTGGACGACCCAGGACGCGCCGACCCAGGCCACGCTGGAGAGATTATGTCTCTCATCCGGCCTGAGAACGCCTGGGGCTCCTTGCGAAGGAGCTGAACGAGGTGACCGGGGTAAAGGGAAGTCTGGGCTTCCCTGTTGAAACCGCTGCCCCAACGACCCAAGTCTGGATAAGGCAGTAGGTAAAGGATGGCATTTTTCAAAATATTGTTGTGCTATAGATTTATACTTATTTTATATTAAGTGCCCATATTTCGGTTAAATTGGATGTGTTCAATCAGAAAAAAAATAATGTGGACCTTTATTGGTGAGCAAACCGGTTTTGATCACTGAAGGTTTGTTTTGATTTTATTTACATATTTATTTTAATTTAGCAAGGTAAATGTTTGTTGTTGTAACAAATAATGCATTATATATTTTTTTTGCAATAAAACTGTTTTATAATGTAAATGATGATAATGATATTTAGTGTGAAATTTCGCCTCCTTTGTGTCTTCTTTCAATGCTTTCCCTTTGATGTATGATGACAAGATCAAAGGGTTGGACAAAATAACGCACAACGGTTAACAGTACTGACCCAACCCCACCTTCTTCTAAGAGGTGAGTGTGGCGGGCCTTCTCTTCCATGAAAGACCAGAACAGATTCAGTGATATGGCAGATGAAGTAGCATTTAGCCATTTAATGCTCTGTAATCTTCTTCAAAGCAGCCAGCCAGAGCTCATTTAAGAGGCGTGTAAGAAGAGCCGAGAGCATTAAAACTAGAAGCAAAAGCGAATTAGAAAATTGATAATGGAATGAAATATGAAAACCTCTGTAAGAAGGACATTTGGGTGAAAAGGCATCAAGAGGACATGGCTGCTGAAAAAAAAAAAAGCCATCCTCACCCTGTGAAGTCAACAAGTGAAATGGTGCATCTCAGTCAAAGTCATTACAATTTAACAGAGGCAGGTGCTGAGCCTGGCAGTCGTGGCATTGATTATGCTGCGTCGGTGCATTTCGCTTTCTCAGCGACAAGTTAAGGAGTTAAACATTACTTTCACAGTGACAGGATTTCAAGAGATCTCACAGGTCGCTCGAGACCTCTTATTACTCCAAGATCTATCCACCACCACAGTTAATTTATGTCAAATAAAATCTGACAGTTAAAAAAGAATGCAAAATAATACTGAGCATAGCATCCCAAGAGGCTGATAAATTTGCATCTTTGTCAACTGATCATAATATATATATTGCCCCCACTAAAGTCAAAGGTAAAAATCATAAAAGCATTACAGATTTACAAAAGAGTTCAAATGTTTCTAGCTCTTGCTCAATTTGTTCTACTTCTACAAATTAACCATCTGTTAAGCACCCATATAGGGTGAGGTGCATAATAAAAGAAGAGAGGTGAATTATTCCCACCCCAAGGGTGATGGATCGGATGACCAAATTTGTTGTAACAAAAAAGAGTGCCCAGATGGTACCAGTGTTTAAAAAAAAAAAGATTTGAATCGGGTCAAAAATCTGGCACACAAACTAAAAATTCACCTAAAATGGACTAATACAAAAACAAAGAGCTAACGACTTACAACCAATGAAGCACGAGCATGAAGAACAATCAAAGGAGGCCAAATGCGAAGAGACCTGCTGCTGTCAATTCACCGTCACTTCATGTTTATTTAATAAAGGTTGGTAGTGGTAATGGTGGTGATTATGATAGATTGACTTTGGAAAGGAGACTTGTTAAAAAAAATGTTGAAATTAAATCAAATTGGAGGTCCCCCTTTATGTCCGTACTATGGGAAAACATAAATAAAAAAAAAAAATCTAAAGTTGATGTTGAGTCATCAAATAAATACAATGAATAACCAATATCTAACCCTAACCTTCAACTTAACATGCCAATTTGTTCAAATAGATTTTTTCTTGGTTGAAATAACCTTACAGTAATTGTACCTTGACTTAAAAGTTGTCACAGTCCACCATTTCAGCCACCTCACTTCCAGCTTCACCACACCCGCTCAGCCCTCCTTCTAATCAGCCTCGAACACCAACACCTGCAACCATTTACCCGCTCAGTATAAAGCCCGGTCACTTCCCTCCACAACCCGCCAGATCGTCTCTATGCGCTACGCCGAGCTTTCCAGCAATTCCTCCTGCCAGCCTGCCTGTTGTCCGACCCTGTTCGCCCTTGACCTCCCGATTGCCTGCCGAATTGACTGGATCCTTGGTATTTCGACCTTGCCTGCCTCTGACCACCCGCTAGCCTGCCGTCTTTACCTGTATGCCCGAGCCCCCCTCCCGTCTCGCTCCCTTTGCCCGACTCCCAGCCAAACCCCAGCTCTCCCGACTCCAGAACCCCCCAGACGTCTGTGCCACGCTCCCGTCAGCTCCCACGACTACCCGCACCTTCTGTTCAATAAACACTCTGCCATTGCCCTTACCAGTGCGTGCGTGCTCTTGGGTCCTCCCTCGTCCCGCCGTAACAAAAAGTATATTTGTTTCCCCAACATTGAAATCAATTGAAAGGCCATTCATCTGTTCAAACCCCCAAATAATGACCATTTTTGAGGGTAATTAACCATAATTTGCCATAAGAAAGAAAAAAACTAGTAGTAACTGCATTACAAACAGTATTAGAACATTTGGAGATCAAGAAATTAAAGCAACGAGTATTACGATAACGCTTGATAATGCCCATTTGTATGGGCATCATCCACATCAGAAAGCTAAATGAGAAAATACCAAGATGTGCAAAGCTGTTAGGGTATCTTCTTTGGAAAAATGCAAATACCTCACTATTCAATTTTGTTTATCAAATAAATCCATCATGTCTTCATAATGTTAATGACATAAATTCACAGGAATTACAAGGGTGCTTCCAAGCTGTTGACTGGTATCGTAATACAGGTACATTATATACATACTGTACAAAATACAAGGCTTTTTGAAGGGCATCATTAGCAAACATCGACTGGCGGTAACGAATGTGCGTTGAAGTCTGCTGTTCATCAACGCTTGTGCCGAAAACGTTGTTACTCTCCCAAAATCAAAAGAACATTTAAAAAAAGGTGGGGAAGACAGTGGGCTCCAACAGAGGATGAGATAACAACGAGTCTGTGCTCAGATGTCACGCCGTGATGGCGATGGCCTAACAACATAATGGACTATTAATAGAGGCCAGTGGCAGCAGGCGGCTCTGCTTTCACCGCGGACTCCGATAGCCATACCTTTGGGTCAAATAACACGCACCTGAGGCCGGCATACAAGGAGGCATCCTAGGATAGAGTGCTGATGCAATAAAGCCGGTTGGACTGTTTCTCTAATCTTAAGAGTTATGAAATGGGCTATTCAAACCCTAAAAATCCTCAAAGCACTCGTGCGGCACGCTCTTCAACAACAACTATAACCTGAATGTTTATCGTTCATTCATTGATGAATGAGAGCCAGCTAGGGAGAAGAGCAAGTCCTTCACCCAACCGTCGGAAATCTCTTCCTTAGACTTCTTTTGGAATAAATTTGAATTTATGTGTGATTCTAAATTTTTTGTGTATGTTCCCTGATGGAAAAATAGTTAAGTGAAATCTATACTGTAGTCTTGTTTTGTTTTAGTTTCTTTTTTTTTTTTTAGATCGATTCATTTGGTTGAAATGTAAAAGCTTACAAAAGTGGCCGGATGTCAGGCCCAACAACAACATGCCCAGTCTCTTGGATATCAGCCACAGATCCTGTAGAGTTGAGTTTTGCATGACAATTCTTACCAGGTCAACTTGAGTATGTCTTCCTTAATTGGTCCTCCACCACGTTGCACTCAAATAATAGCTCTCCAACATAGGAGTCATTGTCATGCATCATGGTGGAACACACAACAAAGTTCAGTAAAACATTACAACAAATATTCCAATATCCATTATTTTGACTCTTCATGAGCGTGGCGGACCGCCTGCCACCTTATTAGAAAATATGTATAAATAAGTAATTATGATAGAAAAGGGAATGACTTTTCAATCACCCTGTATATTTGCCTGTGGCATTTGAGCCCTGCAAGCCACAGGTGTTCGATATGGCACACGAACAGCGTATTGTTACGATGAAGTGTCACAAGCACCAATTAAACTTGGCCATTAAAAATGAATGGCTGACCATATGCTGACAAATGTGTCTCTCCCATGTATCTTGTCTAATCAAGACCGAGACTAGCTAGCGGGGCGAGCTAAGGGACATAGTTACCGCAACGATCGCGGCGGTTATTATGTGTCACAAATGTGTCATTTGTGGCACTAGCCGTAGTTCGGGAAGCGGCAGGGCAGGGGGCGTGAAGCGCCGTCGCCACCGTGAAACCAGCTGTCACTTGGAACAAAACGGCCACGTTGTTGTGGCTGTCAGCTGGCTGCTTGACAGCCGACAGTTAGCCTGCTAGCCAGCTGTAGCGATGCACGTCCAACTCACGCCAATACGACCCACTCCCCGTCCGATATTTGTCGCCGAGCCCGTTAACTGTTGTCTGTGTCGGTTTACCTGTAATAAGACAGCAGGCCGTTGCTGAGGACGAACCATCTCCGCTGGTACCCTTTTAGGTAGTTGGTCCATTTAAAAAGCCAACCTTTGTAAGTATCCGAGCCTGCTGCTGCTGCTGCTGCTGCTGCTGCTGCTGCTGCTGCTGTTGCTGCTGCTGCTGCCGCTGCTGCAGTTGCTGACGGGGCCGCGGCAGAAGCTGATGCCGAGCCCTTCCCTTGCTCACTCATCCTCCGCTCGGCCGCAAGCCACGCAGCTTCCGCCCGCGACAGTGGCGACAGGGACACCGCCAACACAAGCCCCGCCTGGTTCGGCGCCGACGAAAGGGCGAGGCGGATGAAGGTCCGGCAAGAGCGAGAGAGAGCGAGAGCCGAGTGCCCTCCTTTTCACATGACGCCCGTCGGTGGTTTTAGGCGCTGGAGGAGGGACGAGAACCCATGGGGACCGGAGCGCACTTTGCCAACCTTTGCTTTACACACACGCATATTTTACGTGGGAGAAAATATCACAATCGCGCACCAGCGAACAAAAATGTCACAAGACAATGACACAAGTGGACACCAACTGACAAGGAGTGGAAAGACGCTTGTGCTGTCAATATACGTAGCTGGCAAAGATGAACAAAGATGCGCTGTTGAAACGAAACCACCGCGTTGCACCATTTAATGAGTGAGTTTTCAATTTGCAGATTTTTTTTGGGTCACTTTTGTCAATATGACCCGAGTCTCAATCAAACTCGTTTCATCTTGCGAGCAAGATGGAGGAAATCTATTTCCAAGTACAGGGTAGGCTGGACAAATACAAGCACGGTTAAACATATGTTTAACTTTAAAACAGCAACTTCAAATGTATTATTCTTTTTATAATATTGTCCAAAATAAAACAAGAACATCTTCACTATTAATCACATTACTAATAATCACAAAATATTTGAAGTTTTGCGTTTATTAAAAAAAATCCGCTCGTTTTTGTGCTTTACAAAATCATCTCTCATCCCGGATTAAACCTATTTGAGGCCCAGAAACGGCCCGTGGGCAGTGGGTTTGACACCCCTGGTCTGAGTGCTGTACATGATGTGTGTAGTGGCGGAGCAGTGTCATCAGAATAATATACCACTGTAGCTGGGTGTTAAAAACTCAAGAACCTATAGGACCTATAGCACCATGCAGGAACCCCATCTACCAGGAATCCAAAGTTCATGGGCTTCTTGGTTTAAATGGAGCTCTATTTGGTGCGTTGGGCATGATGTGACATTCACAAGGTGAGACATAACAGGTTGTTATCTGATTGCCTGCGTAAAGGTGATGTCGTTGGCAAATGGCAAAATGTGCTACTAAGTCATTAACAGTGCAGGTAAAATAATGGAACTTATAAATTAAAGAACACATATGAACTCATACGGATGAAAATGGATAAAAGACATGTATCTCTGAACAAAGAAAGTCTCTGAAAAATAAATGTCCTTGCATTTCCTGGTTATTACAAACATGAATAACAAAAAGGTGCATGTGTACATCAAGGATAAGTGGGGGGTTATTAGTTGGTTAATTTTCACGAAAATGTCTAAAATTAACCCTAAGGAACAGGCTTGAAACTTAACATTTAGGCTTCAAAATGAACATTTGTTGAAAGTTTATTTCCTGTGATTGGCAGGCTACCAATTCAGGGTGTATCCCCCTTGCAAAAACTAAAAAAAAAAAATTACAAAGTGTTGCCCAAGACTCCAAGTCTTCACTTCCTGAGTGTTAACAACAGTTTCCTTTAACATGATTGTAGTTTTTCAGATCGTTTCTTTAATGACGAAAGCTCTGATGTGTTTGCAGGGCAAATTGACATGAGAAGCATGAACATGAGTTATGGCGTTCTATTAATGCTTTTCTGGAAGAGTTCCTTTTACATCTTGGTCTCATACATTCGTTCACTCTGTAGCCGTGCTTAAGCATAGAAACTGGTTTATTCTTATTTCCGTGCAGACACAAGCCTTAATGCTCTTGTTTGGGAATTTGCGCCATGCTGTGTGTTCTGAAAGACTAGGGTATTTCCTTTGATACGTGCCTAGCATACCTGACAATTGGTGCCTGAAAAAAAACTAAGCTGTAAGCCTTATGGAACCATATTTGAGCATTGATGCAAGTAACGTGCTTTTGGTGAATGTATATGTTTAGAAGGGACTAGCAGACAGATTCTGCGATCATGTACACAATTAAGGGGAAAACTGGTTTGAAGTCCCATTTTCCTAGATTCCCCGACCCCCCAAATTTATACTTTGGCACCAAATCTCTCATTATAGCGAGAACAGAAGCAGTCATAGGCTCTCAAATATATGGTGTTAACTGGCAGCCATTAAAAAACCAAAATTGTGAACTTTTTGAGAATGTGAAGATGAATTTGTTTGTATAACCTTTCATTCTACATGCGATGTTTGCATCACACATTTTAGTCAAACCTCTCTACTATTTTAACTGAAGGGTAATGTAGTCTTAACTTAGATGAACTTCTCATTAACTGTGCTCCTTTTTTCTTTGTGTGCTCCTTTTTATTGCGTGCAATTTTCTTGCATGCTCATTTTTTCTTGTGTGCTTCTCTTGTCATATGTTTTTGTGGCTACCTTTTTTTATTTGCTTAGTTTTTTTGTTTTTGTGATTTTTCACTTCAGTCAAACCGTTTAAGATTGGTAAAAAATGGTATTCAAAACAATATAAGGCACTGAAAGAGGGCTATATACTGATAAATACGTATGTAATCTCATGCTGGGACAGTATTGTGGATATACTGAGCAATTATTACAATCCAGTCACGTTTTATACAACACAATCAATAGCTCACACCCTGTTTAGTAAAAGAGCGGATGAAAGTATGTACACTAGATGGCAGTATTGCCAAAATATTTCCAAACCTTGACGAAGCACTGACATGGCAATTGTTGTTCCCAAACGCATTTAATTCATGTCAAACATCACAAAACAATTATAACAAAACAAGTTTGTTACAAAAAAAAACTGTAGCCCTTTTTATTCGGAAACACACAGACAACCCGATGAGAACTCATGCTACACGCAGTTGCTGCTACATCTTTTTAAATTTAAGATAGAAAATTAAAACTACGAACCCAGCAATTTAGCCCGACTGCTCTGCACTACATTTTGAGCTTTTGCTCCCACATGCCCGTGTAAAACAATCACTCAACTCCGCAACTCACAGCACAGTCAGACAACCATGGTTTACAAAAAACACAAAAAAAACCCACAATCACATTTTCACATCAGTGCAATTAAAACCTGACCTGTTGGATCCAGTGCCAACAATAGCATGCAAGTCAATTCAAGAAATCCGTCATAGATACAAGTCTTCTACTATTCAGTGCAGCCGTTTTGCAAACTGTAAATCTCATCGAATTGTCATGTACTGTTAAGAGCCTGGTGAGAAAAAAACCCTTTTAGTTTTCATTGTCAGGGACACACTTGTGTGGTGTTTGGTTGGCGTCATTGCTGCAGCATCCCTTTAAATGTGGATGGTTTAATTGACTGGTTTTAAATACAATACGATACAATGTCTGTGTCAGTCGAGTGTAATTTTATTGCTCCCTTCTGAGACAAGGCTCTCAGCATCCGTTTCTCATTTGCTCGTTCCATCCTTTTGCTTGCTTGATTGTCAGCGATCAAGCATGCCGTTTTCTCCCTTCTCACGCGCACTTCCACACACAAAGCCCGTATGCGGTGCCTGCAGTACCAGTGTGGCTCTGCAACCTCCTGCAGGTCCTTCGTTGCCTTGCGTTAATGTATTCACCAATAACAGACACTCAGCTTGTGTGTGTTCGGGGGGGTAATGAAGAGGGGTGAGGTAAAGTGTGGGGTCCAGCAGTACATCATGATAAGGGACTGCAGCATTTTCCGCTGCATTACTACACAACACCTTTCACCTAAACGAACGTCCTTTGTGCAGTATGGACAAGTACGAATACGTGGCATTTAATTGGGACAATGGACGCCACCTAATTGAATCTAGAGTCATACAAATATTCTAATTCATCGCTTTGAGAAGATCTGCTGAATATCTTCTTTGTTCAGTTGTCACCTCCTCCCTCTCACTGAATAGTACACATTCAAAAGGAAGACACAACCGATATTGCCGCTTCTTTCTTTTTGAGTCTCACAAAAATACCCTCCCAGAAATCAGGCCGCAACCCTCACTAAGAGAAGTAAGGAGTCAGACACGTGAGTGTATATGCATTACAAGGCCTGAGGTGTCATATGTTGACTCCTCTTACTTCTATGCCCGAAAAGCCAACCGCAGATTAAGACTTGGAAGCGGTCGTATGACCGACGAATGGAATGGTGTCAGCGCAGCTTCTAATGATTCTCATTATGTAAAATCAGCTCAGTAAAGCAGGAGGCCACAGGGTATTTAGTTTCCAGCCGTTGAGATCAAGAAGTCTTTTGCCGCCCTGCTGAGGTGAGAGGCTCACATGATGGTGCAGCGGTTCCTCTGTAGCGCCCCTTGCAGGCGGATGGAGGTGTGATTCTGGCGCAGGCCCCGCGCCACAGCGATGCCAAGCAGCTCCTTGAAGAGCAGCACCACGTGCCAATTGAATTTGGCCGAGCATTCCACGTAGCCGCACTTCCACGTCTTCTTGACCAGAACGGACACCGCCCTGCGAGGCATGAAGCGCTGCCGCTGCAGGTCTCTTTTGTTGCCCACCACCAGAATGGGCACCTCGCTGCTGCTGCCTTCCCTGCAAAGGTGACAAGCGTTAGCACGTGGGTGCTGGGTGTGTGCTAGATGAGCTATTTGCAGCTTTTGCCAGCCTTTCTTCTGAGGTGTGAGGGGGTGGATTGGAGGATTGGAACTCATGGGCTCTGGGGGGGGGGGGGGGGGGGGGGGGGGGGGGGGGGGGGGGGGTGGGGGGGGGGGGGTGCTCGCGCCACACTGTGCAGCATTGCTTACAAGCAATATGGAGTGTGAACAAAAATGGCAAATGAGTGGTTACCATTAATTAGTGTGTGTGTGGTGGTGGTGGGGGGGTGGGGGTGGAGAGTGTCCTTATAAGCATATATTATTACTATTGTAGATTACCCTCTCTACTTTTCTTGGTATTTTTTTCTCATTCTAACTGTGACCAGACAAAAGATTATCGGTATTGATTTTTTTTCTTTCTGGGTTACTCTTTCACGCGCATATATACATATTAAATGATTTGTACTGGGTTTAGGCTTAAGCCAACGTTTCACTGCATGTGTAATGAGCGTAATGAGCTGCATTTAGAATGGCAAATCCATATTTCCACTTATGGTGGTGAGAGTAATATAAAAGTAATGCAATAATAGTGTAATTCATTATATTTCATACACAGTAATATTGTAATGTAACTAATTATGTTGAAATGACAGCAATAAGTAATAAATAATGCATTGCAACACTGCTTATATCAAGTCTTTTTTTAGTTGTGGTTGTTTTTTGTGGTGACTGCAGAAAACCCCTCCCCACGCAAAGGATGTCGCAAAGCATCTTTCCAATTGGGACAGTATGCTTGTTGTATCAGCTAAAGGACACTCTTACACAAACACAGACACTAAATTGACCGTCACTACTCAACACCTCTGTCGTTCCTGAAGTCACCAGCGTGACATGACTGCCGCTTAAGGAAGCGCCACACTTGGCCGCTGGTGGCGGGCCCATGTCACCCCCCCCCCCCCCCCCCCCCCCCCCCCCAGCCTTGACGTCTGTCTCACCCTGTCAGTCAATTGCACGTTTCTTGAATGGTTCAATCTTGTTAAGTCAAATTTTGTTGCCTTGTACTGCAGGTGTAATAAAAATAAAGGCTATCTAGCTTTCTATCTATCTAGAAAGATACTTTTAAGGCCGCCATCATTTGCTATCTTAAGCAGTTGATCTTTGTGCACAGCCATGCTAGATTCACCAGGTTTGTTAAGAAATAAATCACAGATCTATTCCTTGCCTGTTTGTGGCTGGAAAGTGGCACTCGAATTTCTTACCGAGATAAATCATTACTTGAAGCAGGACTCCTGGTATTGCCTGTTAAAAATGTCGTTTTTCTTCAAAGTTGAAAAACTCGTCTCTTCAGCCTTCTCTTCACTGGGCTTTTTCCCCCGTTCCCAGAGAAAGTTTACAAGAACTTCTGTTTCTTATCATTTTGCTATTTTGTGCGTGAGATTTCGACACTGACGTGACCAAAACAAATCCAGGGAGAATCTGGTCAGTTTTCAATCTAAAAAATCTTTCAGACACTGATAATAAATAATGGAAATAATGCATTATTTTGGTTGTGGCTCGGTACCGGTCGATCCATGTACTGCTCCCAGGCTGTGGAACAGTGGTTGGGGATCCCTGATCTAAAGGAGCAAAAAATATCATAACTGGCTCATGAGGCTTCATTTTTCCCATCACTCGCACAAACTTCAATTGTAATGTTGTCATGCTTTTCTGATGTACAATATTGTAGAATGCTATTTTCCTCATTAAAACCCAATGGAGGAACAGATTTGAGGTTTACAGTTATTTCAATAGGGAAAGATGATTTGAAAAGATGTTGTGAGCTAAAAGCATAGGCATGAAATGTATCTAATTCAAATTTCAAGGCACCACTATAATTTTTTTCCTTGGGCACACCGTTGCTATTTTCTTTCCCTGTTTTGCAGTAGGCAGCATTACTAGGGCAGGCCAGGCAGGCCTGATATTTTTTTAATGAAAACATGTGAAATAATTTACATGACAATGTGTGTAATATTCTATTAGTTACGTTGCAATGCATGAAGGTCCAAAGACAGCTGCAGTTCAAACAACTTATCTGTTCCTCTCTTGAGGCCTAATAAAGCCGTCCCTTTGTCACAGTGTGCCTCATTTATGACAAAGACTGGCATATTAGCACATCTGACAGGACAGATGGCACGCTAGCTCAACACACAGGAATACGCACTCAGAGACTTCATCAGAACAATTTTACAACCTTGAGATGAAATTTTATAAGACTTGAAAAACACATTGCAGTAATCACACCACTTTTGTCTTTTTCACAGGCTGTATACGAAGATCTACAAGGGGAACAAGCTGTGCCGTGTATGACGATATGGCTTTATGCCAGTGGGCTAAGCAAAAGCAAACTTCACCGTAACAATTCTGTTCTTTTGTGCTTCAATCTAAAGAAACAGAATTGTTTTAATATAAGAACTCCCCACCCCCATCACCACCAGTTACTCTTTAATGCAATGTTATTGACACTTTTGACCCGCATCCATTCACCATGCGCATTTTTTCCAGCTTTGATTTATGGAGTGACGCAGGGCATAAACCTTCACACCAACACATACAGAGCTCAAGGTGGGTCAACCAGTAGTGTAGACATGAAGCACCATCCAAAACAAGTGAACTCAGCCATTGCACCTTTAAAAAATGTATTCAAATTGCCAAGGCTTGTCTTCATTTCAGGATGTCAGTTTGCCACGTCCGCGACTCATTACCAGCAGAGATATTCTTAAAAAGTCATCTTTGAATCTCCCGTCACATTTGAAGCCTCTCACATGTGGCGATGTATGAGTCACATGTCATTACCAAACCGTCAGGATGCTGGGGGAATGTGCTGAATTAAAAGAGGGTAAAAAAGCTTGCCGCTGCAGCTGTCACCAAGGTGTTTATTGTAAACGTCGGGGCCTTGCCTATGAAAATCTATGCCATCTCCCAGATGATGCGATAATATGGCAAAACTAGCACGATAGTTTGCCAGAGGGAGTGTGGTGCTGACCATACCTGTGTTCTACTATCTGCTGCCTGATCATCTTCACATATTCAAAACTCTCCACGCAGCAGATGTCGTAAACCAGGATGTAGGCGTTGGCGTTGCGAACGCCTCTGCAACGCAAATCCAGCCACTCCTGGAGGACACACATGTGCATGTAATGTTTAATAACCTCGATGAATACGCGGCACACGCGTGCAATATATAGAAATGTGTGTCTGAACCTTTAATCCAACACAGAGATGGTTTTGCATGGTTTACATCATTTAAGGCGTCAGGGCACCAACAATTGTGATCATTTGAGCAAATTGCACTTAATGCTGAAACGGTGAGTGCATTTCAAGATAAACCAAATAAAAAGTCATTTACGTTATAAGCTTGTGAAACGTGCAGGGTACAGCAGTTCATTAAAACTAATTTCCCTTGAATGCCATTCAAACTGATAGTGCAAGAATATATAGCTCAGCAGGTAGTTTTATCACTCTCATATATATTTTAGTAGTTGGTGATAAGCATCGTAATCATGACACCATTTTTGTGTCAAACTAGATCATTTTCAGTGTTGTACATCAGCTTTGTTTGCGAGTGTGTTTATGTAAGACCCATCATTGTCGAGAGTGCATTATTTCATTTGGCTGAAAAATACTCCAGAGAGTTTCTAGTGTCATATGTTGCTCATGATGAATCTGTCTGCAGAATGCTTCAAAATCCGTGTGGGGACGCAATGTGGTGCTTAATCATGAACAGTGGCTTACAGTTGCGTTGGTTTGGCTCATTGAAAAATGGAAAAATACAGTACGGTACGCACCATCACTAATAGCAATGGAAAAGACAGTCTGTGATTGGCTGGAGACCAGTTTAGGACCTGCCCGCGCCCTGCCCCTCTCCCAAAATTCAGCTGGGATAGGCTCCAGTGTACCCGCAATTCGAATGAGGATCAGCAGTGTAGAAAATGGATGGGGGAATGGAAGCTGAACAGCATGTGCTTCTTTAATTATTCCAAATGACTTTGGCTCAGGGCCGCTGAAGAGTCACTTCTGAGAGACGGACGACCCAAGGCAAAGTCATAAAACATGCCGAGTGTCTGCTGTTAAGTGCTGGGTAGCAGCTACAAATGAGGTGGAACAGTAGTAATACAGAATCAAGTAAAGCGGTCGTGTTGAGCTTTTTGGTTTGGCTCTATCCGACATTTTCTTATCATTTGGTCAATAACAGAAAAGACAAACCTCACTGATTTCCCTTTGGAAAATCGAATCATTCGACTTCTTTGGCTACAGTATTTGAATAAGCGGCAGTTGTTATTCAAAAGGTAAGAATTGTTTCAAAGAAAGGAAACAGCGGCAAACGGACATTTTTCCAAAGTTTAAAGGCCAAAATTATGTCGTGTGCCCCAACCAGTAAAGCGTTTTTACATTTGTCTTTACCGTAGTACAAAATGTATTTCATTTCAAAAGAAACAAAGAATATCTGGTATATTCATAGCGTTGCCCTGATCAGACTGTCAGCAACCCACAGCTAGCTCCCAACTAATTTCATTTGTAGTCGTGCTTTAAGATGGCTATGGAAAGAAAGCCCTACAAGCGCTGTGCTTTCAAAAAGGGAAATGAGAAAAGCAACTCAGCCTTGAGATAACATTTCACATGATGGGGAGATGACCTCGGGTGCGAGTGTGAACTAACTAAGAGCTTGCAACCACCATCAACTTGGGCTGCCACCTTTCATCTATCTGGAATTTTACCACTCATTGGCACGGACCGAATCATTAAATATGAAAGGTGCCAGGACCCGTTTGAATTAAAGATGTAACTGCTAAAAGAATTTTGCCTCTTCATTACCCACTGTTGACATGCTGGCCTGGAAAAAAAATGCAGAGGTTCATCATATTTTTGGGGAATTATGAAACAGTTTTGGCTCTGCCGGTCAGCTTGTGG